>NW_020884873.1:11523042-11858722 GCF_003945725.1 Corapipo altera
CCCACAGCGCGCCCGCCCCGCTTCCGGCAGCGCCGCGGCGCCCCCTGGCGGCGGCCTGGCGGCGGTGCCGCTGGCCCCGTCCCCGCGCCCGCCCCTCACGGTCCCGCCGCTCTGAGCGGCACCGCGCCGGGCTGGTCCCCCGTGCGCTGCAGAGCACACGGGTCTGGAGCTGAGAGGGATCGACAGGACCAGATCGATTCTCCCGCTCGGCCCTAGTGAGGCCACAGCTGCAGTGCTGTGTCCAGTTCTGGGCTCCTCAGCATAAGGAAGACAAGGAGCTGCTGGAGAGGGACCAGCGGAGGGCCACAAAAGGATGAGGGATCTGGAGCATCTCTCCTACGAGGAGAGACTGGGAGACCAGGGCCTGTTTAGTGTAGAGAAGAGAAAACTGAAAAGGGATTTCACTAATGTATATAAATATCTCAAAGGCCAAGGGGATGGTGCCAGACTCTTTTTGGTCGTGCCCAGTGACAGGACGAGCAGTAATGTCCATAACCTAAAGCACAAGAAGTTTGACCTCAACACTGAGGCTGGCAGGGCACTGGAACAGGCTGCCCAGGGAGGTTAACGGAGTTTCCCCTCTCTGGAGACATTCCAAACCCACCTGATGTGTTCTTGTGTCACCTGCTCCAGGTGGCCCTGCCTTGGCAGGGGGGTTGGACTGGATGATCTCCAAAAGTACCTTCCAACCCTGGCAATTCTGTGGCTCTTTGACTCTTGGATTTCATAAAGATACAGTCAAGCTACAGGCTGAGGTTTAATTTAAATGTTCAATTGCATGTTTTGGCACAGAAATAAAGTGCAGGGATGGCTTCATGGAATGGGAACGAGTAGGCTAAAGAGGTTATTTGTGGTTATTTGTGGACTTCTTCAAAAACAGCTCTTGAGGAAAGAACATGATAAGAAACTAGTTAGCAGCCACTCTGTAAATCCTTAATCTGCATCCGTCTGCTTTCTGCCATGAAGTTCAGCCATCTGCACCAGGACACTCCTGGTATCACCACTAACAAATATTGCATCAGGCAGAGGCACTTCTTGTTACCAGAGCAGAATGATGTGGTGTCATAGGCCCTCATGAGGGGCCTAAAGACAGTAGCATCTATCTTGGTAGTCTATCCCTGCACCAGAAGTTCTGAGTATTTCTTAAAAGTCCCTGCAGTGACTTTTCTGAGTAACAAACATCACCCTTGTGATCTTATTTTTCCCTATGTGAAGTAACAGTACTTGACCACTTCCAGAAGTTTGTCCTAGTATATTTACACATATACATATAGTTGGTTGTGTGAGAGGACTACACCTGGCTGTACTTTAAGAAATGTCCAAGAGTTTTTGGCTCTTTGGCACAGCCCTCCCAGGCCACTGAGCCCCACTCTGATTTACTTTTTGGGTGTTACAGTATTTTTCCTTTCTCCATGGGCCATTGGACAGGATGGCAATTTCGTTAGGGGCTACCTGTAGAGTCTCAGTGCTGTGTTCCTCCTCCTTATTGTGTGTTATCAGCCTGATTATACTTATTTGGCCCTTCGTGATAACCCAGCCTTCCAGTCTCGGTGTGCAGAAGCCTCAGCTAAGCTTTTTTCACAGTCAGCACTTTCTCCTCATGTCTTCTTCCTTCACAGGCCTCAGCAAGGTGCCAAAGTACTACCCTGGGGGAATATAATCTTCATATATTTGCTGGTACTTCCCTTACCTGCCTCTCCTGCTCAAGCAATGTGTTATTATTATTGAACTATTATTACTCAGCTATTATTACTACACTGCAGCATCTCTTTACCACCACCTACAGCACTGTGGCTGCAGTACTAGTGATGGCCTAGTATTCTGAATCAGCAGAGCGACAAAAAATATAATTTCTGGTCAATAATACAGCATAAATGCAGAAATTGAGTAGCATATGCTGAAGAAATGAAGCTGAGAGGCATAACACCAAAGTAAAGCAGAAAATCAGTCAGGGGAAACTGAATTACTTCAAGACTTAGATTAATAATTAGTGCAAAGTGTGGGATGATACATTTACACAGACTAATAAACACTCCTATATGATACTGATGTAATAAAGCCATTAAAATTCATATATTCTTCAAGTTATTTTATAAGGTATCAGCCAAAGTATTCCAGTAGATACAGAGATATAAAAAGCTCTGAACATACCATGATGGGACTATATCTGTCCTTGTTTGTAGAACACTCATGTTCAATGAATATATATTTAAACTGAAATAGGTGCATGGAAAGGAACAACTAGATCTTTCCTTCTGAAAAGACGCTAAAAGATTTTGACTTGTTCACATCACAGGAATGAAGATCAGAAACGTATTTAAACAATGCAATACTGTCACCAGGTTAAAACAAAACAAAGGAAAACTCAAAAGAAAACAAAACAAAATCTAAAACAAAACAAAACCCAAAACAAAAGGAAAGAAAAACAAGTTCTGTCATATATTTGAAATAGGAAAAGCAGGAATACCTATCAAGCTTTGAGAGACAGCTGAGCCAGCTTGTGATAGGAGACAGGACTCTATATTCCAGATGTTCCCCTATATTCCCATTTTGCCATAGGCTCATGTACTCTTGCCATCTTCAGTCCATCAAAGGCTTAATTATTTCATGCAACAGAGAAAGAGGGTTGTTCAGTTTGGAGAAGAGGACACTCAGGAGGGATCTCAATGCTCTCTACAACTATCTGAAAGGAAATTGTAGTGAGGTGGGGGTCAGCCTCTTCTGCCATATCTCAAGTGAAAGGACAAGAGAAAATGGCTTCAAGTTGTGCCAGAGAAGGTTCAGATTAGATATTAGAAAAGAATTTCACTGAAAGAGTGGTCAGACACTGAAATAAGTTGCACAGGAAAGTGTTAGAATCACCATCTCTGGAAGTGTTCAAGAGGTGTCTGGACGTAACACTTGGGAATATAAAGTTTAGGGTTGATTATGGTGGTGCTGGTTTGGCAGTTGGACTAGATGATCTTTAAGGCCTCTTCCAACCTTGATGATTCTGTTATTCTGTGCAAGGCATGGAAAATGGATGAAAACAAAGCCATCCTCAACTTGCTAATTAATTGCAAACTCTTAAGGTACACGTAGTAGATGCAGATTCAAATCCCTTTAGAGACAATCTTTCCAAGTTGCTTGGATTCTTCTATGGCTGTCACTAGAAATTATTTTCAAGCTCAAAACCAGAAATCAGATCAGGGACCCTGTATCACTTTGCAGCTCACTTTGTAAGCATGTCTCTGAAAAGGGCAGGCTCAGGCTAATTCTTTTTTTCACATTTTATCGAACACACCGCTTAGGCAGTTCTGCAGGTGAGAACCTTGCTGTTGTATCCAAGAATGGGATACTTAACTTTCTCCATTTCCCCCAGTCATTGTAGATACAGATGAACCCAGATATTCTACTTGAAGCAAAAAATTCCACTAGATGTCAGGATATCTAAAAATTAGACCCTGCCATTTCAATCCAACATATACTTAAGGGCCTTGCCAAGTCATTATTCATGTAAACCACTGGGCTCTTGGAATAATCTACTTGACTGCACTTGTATTTGTATTAACTCAAAGATGGATGTAGCAGCACTTAATGCAAAGGCAGGACTTCTGTGGATTATGATGTAATCTAAATAGGCAGTCAAATAGTTATAAACACACTCTATCTTGATCCTGATTTTCTACAAGTTGCCTTCACCCACACTTTGTCTTAGGTCTTAGAAAACTCTGTGATATTTTTCTCACTACAGTTAGACCTTTCTAAGAGGGGGTTGAAGCTTCTTTAAAAAGGAAAGAAATATCTACTTTCTCTCAATGGGAATGGAGATCCTGTAATGTTCAAAAGCTTGAGGAAGGCAGAATTTGCTACTGGATATGGTAGACTTGTCCAGTAGCAGTTCTTTCCAAATCTTTCACATTCTAATTTGCTGGGAAGGAAGAATGCTAAGAACTAAATGTACGAGGCAATAATGTAATTATCTTTGTTTGAGGCAGAAAACCAGAAGTAATCAACATAGTATCTCAAGCTTCCCTGTTAGCCAAGAATAATATTCACTGCACATTGCATGAATCTTGCACTAAAGCAAAGAGAACTATCATCATCATAAGTTTCCTGTGTTCATTGCTGCATGGTCTTTTTCACAAACATGAATTAATCTTGTAGTACCTCTGCAAAGCAAATATTACTGACCACAAAGGTAAAGACAAAATTCAGCAAGTCTGATGCCTGCTTCCACTTTAGGGCTGAGTTTTCTCAGTACAGGAGCTAACTGGTAGTACTCTGAAGGCTCAACAGTTTGCTCTTAAGGACTTTGGTTCCATTTGTGAATGCTCTGAACTTCAGAGCATTCAGAGGTGTCTCAAGTCAGACAAGAAAAAGTTAAGAACAGAGAAGTAATGACTTGCCTGTGGAGAATTTGTTTGAAGTAACTTGGCCATCATCAGACAACTTTTGCAGCTGAGACAAGGGCCACTTTATATTTACTTATTGTAATGATGCAGCCATCATTTCTATTCCTGCCCCATTCACTATGTAGGTCTACAAGTACCAAGAACTTTTTTAAATCCTAGAAGTTCTTCTACACAGCTATGAACAGGTTTCCCCCGTGAATTGAAGAATGGAGATGAGAGAAAAGCAGCCAATTATTTCCCCACTCACTCTTGTAATGCATTGTATTTTCTGTGCACAGGAGTGCACAGAAGGAGCCAACAGAGGACGTCATAGAGGGCTAGGCCCTAAGCAGCAGTCAAAACAGGCTGGTGTGCTTGTCAGTATTTTGAAGAGCTGCATGAGCACTTTCTATGGAAAGAAAATGGGAGACAATAGAGCCTTCTAGGACTTCTCTCCCTGCCCCTCCACCCCCAAAACCCTATAACATCCACGCTTCTAAAATTGAAAGCAGTAGCCTTGGGCATATTGGAATTAATAGCTTGGTACAGCACTGTGAATTTGGTAGTATCCCTATCTATCAAATACAATAATTAAATCACATTAGTCACTCAGAAGATAAAAAGACAGTGACCGAGCAGTATTCTATCCTTCAAAACATAATCTCATTTTGACTCACCAGTTATAGAGCTCTTAGTCTTTGATAAGACTCAATGCCACTGACATTACCTCTAAAATAGATTGAATACAAGTGATTACTTTCTGAGAGATGGTGTTAGACTTTGATGCCTTGGCTTGTAATGGATTATCTCTTAATCAGTCTGCAGTAATTTTAGCCTCATGAGCAAATGCATTCTAATTATATGCAGCTAGTGAGAGTCTTCACTTAGTACTGCAGCAAAAGTGAAAATTTTAAAATTGTGCTCAATACTTCAGTACTTTTGAAAATCCTCAGATGTTTAGCTCCCAGGCCTCTGGACAGGTATGCAAGGAACATTTATGACTTGTTACTTGAAAATTTTGTTGACAGAATATAGAATCTTTTTTTTTCTTCACACCCTGTTTCTCTACAGGAAATAAAAATTTATTCTCTCTTAAACATCAATCAGTTCCTCCTCTTTCCACTTCTTTTTTATTTGTGCAGGTACTAGAAAGGATATTTACAAAAAATTGAAGATCATGGCTGGTAAGCATGAGGTATAACTAAAGAAAAAAGGAAAACAGTAATATCTTAGACAAGAAAGCAGTGTCTAGAGAGCAAAGGACTGGAACAATGCCATTTCAAAAATCTCTGCAAGTGAACATCTAGATGGAGCTGAGGCAGCATGTGCACCTGGCAGCACAATCATATTTTCTAAGCATAATATTCACCAACATTTTACCCTCAAAGATCTGTTATTTCCTGAGCACTTCAAACTAAAATAACAAATGCTTGCAGAAAGCCAGAGGAAACCTTTTGAAACTCTGCAGAATCTGGCATGTGCTCTTGGTTTTGGTTGTTTTGGGGGGTTTTATTGTTGTTGTTGTGGGGGTTTATTTGTTGTCCTTGGTTTTCTTTACAGTAAGTCTTTGGTTTTTAAAGAGAGATACTGTTAGCAATGGTCAACAACAACTTAAATAGACTGTGGCCTTCAAGCCAAATCATATCTGTATGTCTGTTTCTAAAGTTCCTAGTGAAGTGGATGAAAGATCCTGGACAGTTTCCCCAAGCCATGATTTGGTATATATAATATACATTAAGAATTATACGTTATATAAATATAATCTTATTTTTTAAATATTAAATTTCATCATGCTTTTGGAAAATAAACAATTAGAATTCATTATCCTTGATATTCAATTATCACTTTAGACTAGAGTATAACAGAATAGAATTTCTCACAGTAAAGTCTAGTTCTCTGAATTGTTTGATTATTCTAAAGAGTAAAAATGTATTATTTTTTTATTTTAACACTAGAAACACAGGGCTTCCAGTACACTGAGGCCATTGTTACAGCATAGTGCTGGAACTTACATTTCTTTTGTTAATCCTGCCAAGTTGTAATAGCACAGAGAACAGACTGTATAGATTAGATGGTAAGAACAGGTAGAGTGGTCTTTTAAATCCACTCAGCAGCACACAGCAGAAACAAATGGAGGTGCCTTTAGTGATGAGCAGTGGTCAATAAGATTTTGTGGCTGTATCAAATAGCAGGTACTTTTTACGTAAGTTAGATGGAGACTCAGAACATTAGAAGAACACCTAATTTTGGTTAGTTATATCTCAATCATCTGAAATGGATCACAGTATCAGATAGAAGGATGAAATACATAAAGGATCTCTTTAGGATGAACAATTTCTTTTGTTGCTTAGAAATATACTTTCTATGTTTAAAAATGCTTAAGAGACTACAAAGAGAGTAGAGTGGAAAAAATTACTACAAGATCTTTTAGAAAAGCCATATTAACTGTTCTTCATATCTATTTTATTTCAGAACACAGAATCATAGAATTGTTCAGGCTGGAAAATGCCTTTAAGAGAATCAAGTCCAACCATTAACCCAGCACTGACAATTCCACCAACCATGTCCCTAAGTGCCTCATCTACTTATCTTTTAAATACCTCCAGGGATATCTCCAGAATCTCAGTGCATCCTATTGACCAATACTGTGCCTCTTTCACTTTATTTTTAGTTGGTATTCCCCCATGCTAAACTTTACATGTGTGATGGGTATTCATCATGACTTCTTTATTTTCATGCACCCTACACCTACAGTGAATTATTCGGCTATTCCCAGAAAAACTAGACCTGGAATTCCTGCCCCATGAGCCTCCAAGGAACAACCAAGGAGGTTTTCCCTAACAGAGTGATGACAGGTGGCCCCATGAGATGAAGCAACCCACTCAGGTGGGCTCTAATGGGCAACCTCTGGCTGCTGCTGCCTAAGGAACCACTTCCCATCTCCCACTGAACCCTGAGAGTGGACTACAAAGATGCACAACTCGAACCATTGGAGAACCTGATGCCTCTGTCTGTCACTGCCATTCTTGAGTGTGAAGGGGCTGGTACAGGCAAGACATATGGTCTTTTCTCTGGGATTCTCAAGTTGCACCACTTTTTCCTCAATCCAAACTTCCTCAAACAAGTAAGAAGCAGTGATTCTCCAATAGGTTATCGCAGTGCTCATGGCAAGCTACAAAGCATTTGCTTATGCCTCACAATGCTGATTTCGCTGCATTTTTACTGAATAAGAAAAACCCATCTGCCTTTTTTCCATACCGTTTGTGGTCTTAACAGAGTTGCTATGCAGCACAAACCTTTGATATAGAATAACTATGAAGGACATGGACAAAGCTTTGATATAGAATAACTATGAAGGACATGGACAGAGGCCAAGAAAGGATGGAAAGCACAATTTGTTAAAACTCAAACAATGAAATTGGACACAATATTTAGGTTTTGTAAAATTACATTTTACTAATTAAGTCTATTTTTTTACATTTGTATCAGCTTGAATCAAGCAGTTTCTACATGAAGAGATTTCATAATATTACCCTGAAGCACATGAAACTCTTTGGCCTTGTTAGAACTTGGTGTCAGCTGTGTCCAGGCACAAAAGGAAGTTTATGAAAGAAGCAAATAGTAATTAGATGTCAGCAATGTGCAAAGCACAGTATACACAGGCAGAAAAAGTTGAGTGCCCTATATTTAGCAAAGTGATGTGGTAAAGGCAGACAAACCAACATCCCCAAATTGCTGTGGCAGATCTAGATTAACATATGGAAATAGGATCTGATTTTTCAGAAGTGAGTACTCCCCATTTGTGGGAGGTTTTATGTTGGATGTAACACATCATTAGCCACTTCTGCTTTCTGATATTTCTGATAGCTTATACTAAGACTGATCAAGTTCTTTCAGTTTAGGCTCTGAGTGCTTTAATACCTTTGGTCATGGATTTCATTATTTCCTCTTACTCTTCAGCAAGCAACTTAGTGTCAGCTACTGTATTCCACTAAGAAAACTGCAAAGGTACTTCTCTCAGATGGTAAGGCCACATAAAAACTCCCATTTCTCTTTGAATGATTTCCTTTTCACTAAAAATGTGCTTCTGCAAAAATGCACCATCAAACTTTATTAAAATCCTAAAGCCGAATTCTCCCACTAATTGCTTCAACATGTTGCCTAACTCATTTAGATTGAAGGAGAACAAAGCCACCGAAGAATGGTTCCTCTGCAGCTAAACAGTCTCTTCCTTGCCCTTTATAGCCTACGTTAATCTACAGCTCATGCACCCTGGAAACAAAGATTTCTCCCAATAAACACTTGAAAAAAAAATCACCCAAACAGTAAGTAAAAATAGAGAGTAGAGTAGTCAAAAAATATATTTTGAGAGCTAATCTTCTCTAGAAATTCTGGAATAAACCTTTTCACATCTCATCATTATTGGGAGATACTGATTCAAATCTGTCTTGCACCACAAGAAGCTTCTATTTTTTGAGAGAGAGAAAGTTAAACAATTTCAACCCAGTAGTTACCTCTCTTCATTCTTAAGGATTTTGTCAATTTTTTACATGTCATTTGACTTGATATTTTTGAATTGTCCAATCTTTTTGACAGCTGAGACCTCTTTACCTGCATTTTGGTTAGACATTTAGCTAGATATCATAATCTAGATAGCTATAGAGGGACCCAAAACAAACAGAGCAAAATAAACCATCTTTTAAACAGTAACATGTGACAACTACTTTATAATTAAATCACATTTCTTTTTAGAAATATTAACATCATGCCATGAATGCCTCACAGCATAGGACTTCACAGATGTTGTAGATTGTTAGTACTGCCATTCCAAACTTCATGTCATAGGTGGGAATATTTTACACATGCTTTTGCTACTGAGAGGTTAAAGACATTGGCATGTGACCAAAGAGGAAGGGAAGGGATACCACAAACCATCTTGAACTCTTCACACAGTAATCTGAAGAAGTTACAGGTAGTGTATTTGTAAATGTACTCCTGGTACAACCTGTGTCTGGAAACTGTTTCCTTCTTTCCAGCCAATACTATCTTTACCACAGCAGTCCCCAGCTGTTGCACAGTCCTCACACCCTCTTTCCCTTATTTCACCATATGCTGCTTTTCTCTTTACAAGCAACAAATTCTTCCTCTTCTCTCTCACTTTATTCCCTGGGAAGACCAAGTTCTGCTTATGAGCAGTTGTAAGTCTGTGTATTCCAAGGGGTATGTCATTATAGTGGAGTTCCCTGAATATTCGGGACTGGTTACATGTAAATAAATTCAACAAGCAATCTGTGAGTGCAAAACCTGCAGACCTTATGTTTTTATATTCTAAATGTAAACTTGTCACAGATGTTTAGGTTTTCTGTTCTACACTGGAAGCACTTTCAAGTTTAAAAAAGGGGTAAAAGTTTTTGGAGAACAGGGAAGTAACCAGCTAGAATAAAAATTGTACTTTCAATTTTATTAGGGTTTTGAACGCCTGTGTATGACAGCCAAAGCAAGCAATTAAAGATCACCACTCAAATTATATATTGTTACTGACTACCTTCTACAATAAAATTATAAAGAAAAAGAAACATCACATGAGCTCTAATAAATGTTTACATAGCAACCAACTGCCTTTCCTAGTGATCACCAAAGAGTAACTTGCCACCTGCTTGAGCCAAACGTGTCTTTCTTTCACTCCAAATACTGTTCAGGCATTTCAAAAAGTCATGTGAAGAACTGAAATACTCAACTCACACTTCAGAGAGATTTATTTACTACTTACAAAACCACAGTTAGTATAATGATTTTGCAGAACTGTGGATGAAACATTTTTCCAACAATGTGACTTAAATGTTCATGCAGTAAAATAAAGTGAATCCCTTCTTCTTTCTGCAGGAAACCAAACCAGAATACTAAATTACTGATACTTAAATGTAAAATTCTACTTCTATGTATATAATAAACATCAGGACATTTCTGCAGTTCATTTATTTACAAAAGACACTAGACGTGTAGTGCCTGTATAGTATTTCTTTGATTTTCTGTTTCAAAGGAAAAAAAAAACAAAGATACCTGATACTGAGGCTTAATTAAAGAAGAATTTTTAAACCAGAATATATTAAGACATCTCAAATATTAGTTTAATTCAATTATTTTTGCACCTCTAACTTAAAAAGAAGTAAACCTGTTCTTTCAGCTAGAAATTTCTGTCACTCAAAATTACTAGAAGACAGACTAGCTATGGAAATATTAAGTATGATTTTGTGGTTTGGTGTTGATTTTTTTGCCCAAACTCTTTCTTTTGCTATAGATAAAATACTCTCTTTCTGAGTAGTACAGATATGAAAAGGGGCTGACCTTTTTTTTAAGTAATCAGCTGTAAATATGACGTATCAGTGAATTATTACACTCAAGTTGTATGTAAAGAATACGAGCAACATGCTACTGCCAAAAGGCATAGGGTGTGGAATACCTCCAGTCTTAGTGGTATAATAATTTGTTTTATTACTTTTCTGTACTTTCACCAAGATATACAGTTCCAAGCAAGTCCTTTTATTAAATTTCTATCTCCCTTCCTAATACCTTCAAAGGCCTGCCAAGTACTCACCTTATTTGCATCCACCACAGGGGATGTGTACCTAAAGCAAGGTTCCCAATACATTTTCAGGGAGAGAAGCAGAGTGTGCACATGTATGTCTTTGTTGCAGAATGGTGACCTTGCGTTTACATGTTAGTTTGGAAGGCAGATAACTGTGAATAGTCAAAGGAAACATAAACAACCTTGACAGGTTTTCCATGGCTTCAGGTTAAGCCAAAGCAAAAATGCTGAACATGGCATGGTTTTGAATTAAACAATGGTTTCCCTCTAAGCATCTGAAAAAGTGAATCTCATGGAAGATTTGCAAATCAAGGCTACATTATGTCCTTGAAATGACAGTCCCAGGCGGATGAGGTGTGTACCATGCAGGGCTCCACAATGGGACCTCCAGACCCCGGGATTTCTGAACAGGTTTGCACCTCCCGTTCCGCGCCCCGATGAGGAGCTGCTGTCCCTCGGCCGGCAAGAGGCGAAGAGCCGCGAAACGCGCACACTGGACCACTTTTTTAGCCCTTTTAAAGAAGGCACAAGGCGGCGTGTCCCGCTGCCCCGCAGCATCGCACCGCCCGCTCCCTGCCCCGACAGGGCGTGAGAGGCCCCGAGAGGCGGCAGCCGCCGGAGCCGGGGCTGTGGGGAGGATTTCTGAGGTCAGAAACTCTCCGAAGCGCTGCTTCCAGGTGTGGGCAGGGCTGAAAGGCGAAGGGCCTCACTGCGGTCCCCGGCCCCCGCCGCCCTCGGGGCCGCCCGCGGGCGGGGCGGGAGCTGCCCCGGGGCACCGCTGAGGAGAACCGAAAGTGAAGGGAAGTCATCGGGCGGCGGGGGATCCCCGGGGCCGCTGGAGGCGGCAGCGCCCCTGCCTGGCGGGAAAAGACACGTGTGAGTGCTCGTGTGTGCGTCCCCCGGGTCCTCGGTCACGGTCCGTGACTTCGGGGCGCCGCCACGGAGCCCGTCCGGGCGCTGCCGCCCCGCCGCTCGTGCCCCGGGCAGGGCAGTCGCCGGCGATGCTGTGCTGCATGCCCGGCGTGGCTTTCGTCCCCGCTTTGCTCGTCAGCTGGTCCTCGGCCGCCTTCATCATCTCCTATGCGATCGCCGTGCTGGAGGGGCACGTCGAGCCCCTCGTCCCCTACATCAGGTGAGGCGGGAGCGCGGTGGGAGCGCCCGAGGAGCAGGGGGAGCTGTGTGTGTGTTTGTGTGTGTTTGTGTGTTTGTGTGTTTGTGTGTGTTTGTGTGTGTATGTGACACACAGGCGGCGGTTCCGAGGGGCTCCCAGTCGGGTGTGGGATCCCCAGAGGAGGAGAGGCAGTGTTGGCAGGGCCTCCCTGTGATGGGGGCGCACGCTCTGCCCTCCCGGCACCCATCATACCTCCAGCGCCCGGGCCTCTCCAAGAGCCACAGGACCCAAACGCTGGCAGACGCAGTGGAAAGGACCTGAAACAGTTTTCTGACGGAGCCAAAGTGTCCCGAAGGCCTGATCATAGCAAAACTTTACAATCAAGTGGTGGAAATGTAGCTTTGTTTCTATAACTCCAGAACTGGGCCAAAGTGCACCAGATGACTTGAAACCCTATGATGGTTTTTGCAGTACATGCATCCCCACGAACACGCATTTTTAAAATTTCAGCATAGGACCAATGAGTGTAAAAGACTTCCCAAGAGGTGGCTGGCATCTCTTTTCTAAAACCTTAGTCACTTAAGTGCAGTTCTGTATAAATCATTGCTTGTGATTTATGTTAACATTTAAATATAAACTATGAAATTGCTAGATTTTATCTCTTAATAGATTAAAGCTTAGCCAGATATCCAAGAGTGTTTCTGATATACAGAAGATCTAAACAAGATTTTAAAATACATCTTTCAAGATACATCTAGACCTAATTCCTTGAAAGACTTCATGGACATTCATAATTTCAGAAGACTGCTAACCTGATTGGCACATACAAGCAAATTTGATTGAAAATTAGGGTTTGTCATCATAGGCAAGTGCAAATGACACCACAGCCCACAAGAAAGCTGAGCTTCATTCAAATTTAGCCAAAGAAACTTGGACCACATGCTTATGTTAGCAAAAGTTTTTAAGATTATCTGCACAAATTTGGGCTCAGCTCTTGGAAAGCCTCGTTCTTGTACTTGAATAAATACCTTACGGCTCGTCCTTGATTACATACACAGTTTTACTGACACAAAAGCGCTTCTGATAAGTGTAATTTATCTATTATTAACCAAGGGAAAAAAACCCATTTGATATAACTGTTCATTCTCAGTATATGGTTTGTACTCAGAAGGATTTTGAGGTCCTGTAGTGAGAAATTTGGCAAAATTACGTTTCTTATGTTAAACCATGCCATAGAATAAAATATATGAGAAAACAGGATGTGGTTTTTTCTGTATAATTGCATTTTCAGTTAAGTTTTTGACAGTCCAAATATCTTAATTGTGTCATTCTTTTTTAAAGAGATGGACCAAACCTTTAAGTCACAGTTCTATAACTTTGATGACTGTGTTGCAGCTGCCATAGTTACATCAGTCTAACGGAATAGATCACAGAAAAAAAATCATTCTTATCCTTTAGTAGGGAATCACAATGTATGTCAGTATACCGTAAAAGAACCCAAACAAAGCAAAGACTTGAGAGGCTGCATCAGTGATAACCAGTCACATTTCAGGCCCTCTGCATTTACTAGTAAAGTTTTTTCAAAGTCTTTTTTATTTTACATCCATTTAACACCACATTTGGATTAAAGATATACATTGGCTATTCTTGAAGAATCTGTAATAATTCTAAAGGAACATGGTGTAAGCATAAGATCTTTGTAGAAGGTGTACTTGGGAGTAATATGATATTTCCTTTTAAGTACTCAGGCCAATAGTCATACCGTAGTGCATATTTTATTTTGCAGGTCATTGCTTTAGCCTAAGAATCTGAATCATGTGATTAAGAATGTGATTTAGTAAAGATTAGAATCATAAAAAAGAGGAAGAATGTTGCAACATATAAGTTGTGCAATATCTTAAAATGAGCTTTAAAAATTAAATAGAGCTCGTATGGGAAAATTCCAGTTACACAAAGGAGAAGAATATGGACAAACTTTAGTTCAGCATTTCTGTAATTCTTATATGCGTTCCTCAGGTACTCTGTGTATGCCTTGATGTAACTTATTAATTTTATTTGTTTACCATGTAACAGCTGTCACAGTGAGAGACCACACCTGAATTTGTCATTGAAACTGTGCTAATGTCTCATCAAGTAAAGTCAATACATTTCTGGGTAGATAAAATGAACATGATTTTGTGTTTTCTAGCAGCTGAGTCCAAAATTAGGTTATGGCCAAACTAGTTCTTTTGCTAATATACTCAAAATCCAAACTAATTTGGATGTGCTGAGGTGGCTGTTTCATGTTTTGAATTCTCAGTGAAAGCATAAAGGGAATTTTCCTAAAGGTATTTGCTATCAGGTGTACCTCTGGATCAATAAGAATCCCTGTAGGGAGAATAGAATTTTCCTATTTTAAAAATTTGGGACTTAAAGTTTGGAGAGAAATAGTTTATGATGGCTATGTAGTAATTAGATGACGATGAGTCTTTTGGCCCTAAAATATTTATTACTTGTCTCCTCCACCTTCTTGTCTTTCCACTCTTCAGAATATTGTTTGGTTTTAGAATTTTATTGCATGAGACGGTGACACAAGTAGAGTATTCCTCATCTTTTCAGTGGTGGCAGAGCTCACTTATGCACCACTCCAAATAAGTGAGCACATTTTTGTTTCAAATATGCCATTTGCTTTTTGTCTTTTTCATAATAAGAAAGGGACTGTCACCCATACTTTTTTTCTAATCTTTTTTTTTCCATAGCAACAGACCAGAAGCAAAATGAAAATGAACCTAAGTCTTCATTTAGCTTCAGGGATTTTTCAGTGGAAAATATGACATTAAAAAGACTGTGTCCTTAAAGGTCCAGTGCAGTACTTTGTAAATAGATTGTAGATGTAATATAGTATTCTTGGTATGAAATTTCTTGAAAACGTACGTCTACTGAGTTTAAAAATCAACAATAGCAAAATTCACCTATAAAGCTTTAGCTTGAAAAAAGTTTTAATTAAAAAATGGAGACCAGTGCAATTTTAGGTTATTTGGATTGCTCTTATGATGTGTTCCAAGAACTTCACATGGCTTTCTATGAATGTGCCAATTCCATTCTCTTCTCACCTAAAGTCCTTCAAAAGCTTTGAAGTGATTACAGTCCTGTACTTACCACAGAGCGGTTTCTGATTTGAAAAAGTCCTTGAAGATTGTCACAAGTGGCTGACTTTTTAAATGGAGTCCTTTGTCATATTAATGAAAACACTCCAGAAACACAAGGAAAAGATGTGAAGTTGAAGGTTAAAAAATGGGCTAAGTGAAACACGGATTAAAATGATTTTCAGATGTGTCAAACAAACAAACAAAAAAAGAGTTAGTTTACTGTTTTCATCCATTCCACTATCAAAGAGGGACAAGACTAGTGCAGAGTACAAGCTGAAACAAATCTTCAGAAAGCACTACCACAAGAACCAAACTAGTAAAAACAGATGCTTTAATTTTCTCTATTTTTTGCATCAGTTTTTCATAGAAAAGGATCCTTCCTTTATCCTAAACTTCCTCCTGTTGTTGGTAAATCATCTTAGCAACTGGTTACACAAATCCTTCTGTACATAGAAGAGGGTTGAGAGCAAATATTAATTTCTAAAGAAAATCAAGTCTTTTGAGATAGTCATACTCTTCTGTCTTGAACTTAACGAAATTGTCAAAATCTTTAAGAATGATTGCTTAAATAGAGATTGCTTTCTCTTTTGGATGTTGAGAGCACAAGCATTCATGCTGAGCAGCTGTCATTTTGGCTGCACTCAGCGGTAGGTTCAGAAGCTTAGCACTGAAACCTAATCCAGCCTCACTGTTGGAAAGAAGAATATTCATCTTCTTGAATCACATAAAACCCCCACATCTTGCTGGTACCTACTTGTCCCATCATACACAGAATCACAGAATCAGTTAGGTTGGAAAAGACTTCTGAGATCATCAAGTCCAAGCTAGGACCAAACACCACCATATCAATTAGACCATGGCATGAGGTGCCACACCCAGGCTTTCCTTAAACACCTCCCAGGATGGTGGGACTCCACCACCTCCGTGGGCAGTCCATTCCAGTGTCTGTCACCTTTTCCTCCTAATATGCAACCTAAGCCTCCCCTGGTGCAGCTTAAGATTATATCTTCTTGTCCTGTGGCTGGTTGCTTGGGAGAAGAGCCTGATCCCCACCTGGCTACAACCTCCTTTCAGGTAGTTGTAGAGAGTGATAAGGTGTCCCCCGAGCCTCCTTTTCTCCAGGCTAAACAACACCAGCTCCCTCAGCTGCTCCTCATAGCACTTGTGCTCCAGACCCTTCACTTTGCTGCCCTTCTCTGGACACACTCCAGCACTTCAATGTCTTTCTTGTAGTGAGGGGCCCAGAACTGGACACAGCACTCGAGGTGTGGCCTCACCAGTGCTGAGTACAGGGGGGGAATCGCTTTCCCTTGTCCTGCTAGTCTGTATCAGAAATAGAGATATTTCTGATATGGACCTGGAGGCCATTGGCTTTCTTGGCCACCTGGGCACACTGCTGGCTCATTTTCAGCTGCTGTTCACCAACACCCTCAGATCCTTTTCTGCTCAGCGGTTTTCCAGTTGCTCTTCCCCCAGCCTGTAGCACTGCATGAGTTTGTTGTGGCCACAGTGCAGGACCCAGTGCTTGGTCTAATTGAACCTCATACAATTGGCCTCAGTCCATCAATACAACCTGTCCAGATCCCTTTGCAGAGCCTTCCTACCCTCCAGCAGGTTGACACTCCCACCCTCTGAGAACAGTTAAGTCTCAGAATCTTTGCTCAGTTTCCAATAAACTTTGACATTAACTGAATCCCTTACGTTTACATTTCTGACAGTAGAGTTCATTGGGTGGCTCTGTTTACACACATGCAATTGTGCCTCCTGGTACTGCCCAGTAACTGAAAACTCAGCTCACACCCAAATTATGTAAAGATTTAAGAACTAGATGTTTTCCATTGGCTTGACCGACAGAGCCTGATAAAATAGATATCAACTGATTTTATGCTGGACAAGAAAAAACAGACATTGAACAAGAAAAATAGTGTAAAGAGGTGACAGCATCACAGTATTGTTCCTTCAACAGAGCACTCACCCTCTATAGAAGAGTCTTGCTTGAGGGAACTTGAGCCCACGTACTCCCAGGCATATGTTCATCTTGTGAAGACAGGACATTCTTTGGGGTGGGTGTTTGCACATATGTAGGGAAAAGAGAGAAAAGGATTCTGTGATCAAGGTGTTCCATTTTCTACACAACAAATATTTTGTATATGTGGTGTTTTTCATATATATATCTATGCACATATGTATGTATATAAATTCTGTAGATATTCTTGCACTCATGCTCCCTCTTTCTATCCCAGTGAATTTCTAATTATCCACTATAAGGCTGAATTGCTTCAGCAGAAGAGACTTACAACACCTTGGGTGTAGACTACTCTTAAGTTGCATCTACATTAGCAAATTAAACCCCTCCTAGGAACCTTCCTGGGCATTGGAACACAATTACTCTCACGGGGTAAGATCCTTTTAAGACAATCAGGCAATTAAGCCAAATTGTCTCACATCTTAAGATGTGAGATGCCATTAGATATGTTTTACTCTATCACAGTGTTAATTCAGTGGATAAAAGAAACACCATTTCTAGAATGTCATTTATGTAATCATGTCATTCATGAACAAAGTATTGCTCTGTCACATCTCTGCACGTTGAATACAGAAAAGGAAGAAATACAGTTCAAATAGTAGGCTCTCAAAATACACTTTATGAAAAGAAAGATTCACTACTGCAAATGGAGGCTACATGTTCAGCAGAAATGTTTAAATGCCTTATCCCCAAAACAGAGTTCACACAAGTTACATTTTTCTTGGGATTTCATGTGTACATCTCATTTATGTTTCACAGATCTCAATTAACTGTTAATTTCTTTCTCTTCCTGCTTTAGTGACACTGGAACAAAACCTCCAGAAAGCGGTGTCTTTGGTTTTATGATTAATATTTCAGCTCTTTTAGGTATGTATAAAGTACTTGGTTTGACCAGAATGAAGAAATGAGAATTAGCAAAAGCTGTCTGCTTACATTGCAGTCCATTCAGTATTCTGCAGAAAAACTACTCCACAGTCAAATGATAGTATCAGATAGATGTAAGTAATAGCCAGAGGGCCAGGTCCTTAGGATCAGTTAGTGCAGGCTTAGAGGCACTTATGTCTCTTAAGAGCACCTCATCAGTGCAAAGTAGTCAACATGGCTTGAAATAAAAGAGGAAGAAAGATGGTATAATTACTGTGCAAAAACGCTGTCTCTGATATGGGGACACTTTAGTTTCTAATATGCTGCAGCAAAGGGAAGAACCGTGTTGAAGCAACACCTGGTTTTCTCTGCAACATGCCTACTTCTCTTCAAAATCACTGATGGGAATCAGGAAGTTTGGCATTTTCTATTCACTGCTAGGGAATGGAGGATCGATAGCTTTGTAGTCTAGCATGGCCTTAAAGCAAAGTAAAAATCACATATTTTACCTTCTGTAAGAGCCTCATTCAATCACACTATCTTGGCATCTTTCTTGTAACCTCACAGTGCCTGGGCAAAGCTACCTGATGTATTTTTCCAACTGTAGATAGACTAAAACTATGTTCTGTGTTATATGGAAGGATTTTCGTATCCAGTACAGGTGTTTGTCAGGAGTGAACTGCATATTGGGGTCACATATGTTGGACTGCAAAAACTAATTGATTCTACAGACCATCCATTATAAAGAGATGTAGTTCTTGTAAAAGACTGTATCAGAGCAGAATAAAACCTCCCACTTCCAGCTTACAGTTCATCTCCTTGTGACATCTGTTCCTAATGCGGAATGGCAATGCCTCTGCCCAAAACACTCAGGAGAATGGGATTTAAATTGGTGTTTTTCTTGAAGTGATGTACAGTTATTTCTAGATAGCAATAATATGTGATGTTAAGACTAAGATAATGTTAAAGGTTTATCTGAAATTAATATATCTGAAATTCACTACCTTTTTTCTTCATCCCAGTAGATTTAAAGGCAATATTAGTTACTGTATTATGTTATATTTTCATTCTGCATGCTCATTTGTTACAGGAAAAGGTGTTAAAATGTAAGCAATACATGATCAGTGACCAAAATATGTATTTTTGGTTGTTCTTTTTCAGGTGTAATTACAATGTACATCAGGTATTTATTAATAGAGAAGCAAAATGAGTCATCACGCTTTGTTAGGTCTTCGTGCAACATGTTTTCATTATGTATTGGATTGATGGGCTGTATTGGAATGGGCATAGTTGCAACTTTTCAGGTATGACCGTAAATTTCGTATCATAAATGAAACTAAAGTTGTTTTACCAGTTAAAATTTCAAATAGGTAAGAGTAATTAACACTATTCCAAGGTGGATAATTGGAAAATGAAGTAGGAATGCCTTTCTTGCTCTTGCCTTTATTCAGTAGCTTTAAAGAGACAGATTTGTTTTCTCCCTATATACTAGATTTTTTGCTTGTGCAGTTATGTCAATAAGGGGTTTCCTGTGTGCTTGTCTTGTAAAAGGTCTGTACTGTAAAACAACTTAATATGGATGCTTTTGCTGTAAATTTTTTACTATGAGAATTGGACTGTGAAAAGCTTTGCTATTCAAAGTTTAGTTTGCTTCCAGTTAGGGAGGGCAAAGTAAGTCAGACTAACAAATGCACCTGCATTTTTGCCTGAATGATGACACGCTAGCAGAACTTTCTACAGAAT
The DNA here is from genome assembly GCF_003945725.1 of Corapipo altera. Taxonomy (NCBI): domain Eukaryota; kingdom Metazoa; phylum Chordata; class Aves; order Passeriformes; family Pipridae; genus Corapipo; species Corapipo altera. The sequence goes on from NW_020884873.1 coordinate 11,542,874, forward strand.
AAACTAGACTTACCTGACAGGTGAGAACATTGAGCACAATATCAGCCTGTTGTTTTGAGTCTGTGGGAGATGGCATAACAACATATTAAGTCTTTATTTATAGAGACATGTAGAGTTACTGCTTACTTTGCCAGAAAGAATTTGATATCTCATTAAAAATCAAAATCCATTCCTCAGTGTCTGAAAGAAAATTCAATAAAGACAAAAAATACTGAAACAGATTATTAATTTCACCTTTTCTAGTGAGGAAGTGTGTAATAGGGTAGATTCTGACACAAAGAAGTATTAGGACAATTGCACTGAAAGCTTCAGCTTAGAATCAAGTAAAATCTAATTGACAGGTAGTTTGAGACACTGCCTTTAAATCTGTGGAAACAGCTATATTATTTCTTTTAAAGGATGGCCTACCTTGGAAGAGTTTGGTAAACACTGGTGTGCTCATACAGTGACCTGACAAGATACAGAGGAATTTAAAATAAAGATTGTCAGGGCTTCAGCAGCCAGTACAGTCTTACATGTAGTGGACATGGTATTTTCAGACAAAAATGCTACCTTAGACTGATACCTTACCCTTTTTAGTTTTATATCCTGGTAGTATGTGTGGATTGCAAACACCACAGGCACAGCAGTCTATTCTAAGCACACTGTTTTACTTTTAAAAATCTGTACTGTTATTGATAAGATTTATATGTGGCACAAAAAAAAGTTAGATGATGGGGAACAGCGTTGCTTGACTGAAATAGAAAACAGACTCAGCTTCAATAAGAAAAAGACAAATTCAAGAATGCAAAATAATTGTGACAGTCAGGGAAGCAGAAACTTTGATGCTAATGTTCCCAAGGGGGTCCCTTGGCAGTTATAACATTCGTTCTTATCTCATCTCTGTTTTCTCTCACTGCCAGTTTTAAACTCCTTCCTTACCTAATTTCTATTTTTTCTGCTTTGACCTTGCTTTCCATGCTAAGTGCAGTTTGTAGAAAGGGCTCAGAACACAGTAAGGATCTAATCTTGCTAAGCATCTCCCTAGCTGATTTTTGAGGATGCTTACTTGCCCAGGAAGCTGCAAATGGTGGCTTGCAAGTCTTTAATCTTTAAGCTGTGTAGTGTACATCCAGTGAACAGAACAGTGCTATCCCCATTTACCCATTTAGTAGAATAACTGAGACATGAAGAGGATGTGAGATTTGCTCAAGGTGATTGTTTCAGGTCAGGAGATCAAAGCGAAGCTGGAATTAGAAGTTATTTCTTTAGTATTCAGTCTTGTCCCTCTAATCAGTGTGTCATGCAGGAAATTTATGTTCATGTGCACTACCTGTTAGTTTCTTAATGCTCATTTTTCCCCAGCAGGTGAGTTCACACCATACCTGAGTACTGTAGTAGAGTTGATTGACACTACTGGGCATCAGTTCATTTTCTCTTTCTCCAGAGCAAATACCTAGTCTGCTAAAAAGGCTTCAGTGTGAAATTATACTTGAAATATTTAAGGTTAGCTTTTATTTACTCAATGTAGTGCCACTTGTGGTGAGTCTTTTAAGTGACATAATTAATTGTAAGGAAATTTTTTTCACCCTTTTTGCTTCAAGGTAAGACAGGGTAGGTAGCATGGAGGTTTAATGGTACTGGTGTCTGAACACTTAGTAAAAGTGAAGAACAGGATGGGACAAAACACTAAGAATGTGTCCCTTAAAAGCAAATGATTTTCTGAGAAAATAAGTAATGGTTGTGAATGTTTGTTCTCTGTTTTAAATAACACAATGCTTGAAACACAGAAATGAAAGACAGTGGAGGGTTAGCTTTAAGAAGATAATTGGATGTGGAAGGCAAAACCCTGTAGTCCTTAATGAACAAGGCAAAGTGAAATCCCAGGTCGTAGCAGCTCTGGTTTTGCTTGTTAGACATTACACATGATTAAAGAGTGATCTTCCTGCCTTTGCCTGGAAAGCTTTGGAGGCTTGCTGTAGCACATGTAGCAACAGGTCTCAGCTTCTGTAGGGATTGGGCATGATGGTCTTTTTAAAGGAAACTGTGACAGTTTGATAGGAGCAATCACGACAGCCATGTTAGCAAAGCTCTCTATATTGTGTATAGGGCTAAATGCAATGCTTGTTTAATGCTTTCCGTACCAAATCCTGCCATTCCTGTATATATGGGAGGCAAAAATTGGGACAGAGGAGAAGAAAATGCAAGTATAGATGAGCTGCCACTTAAATATCTATGTGAGGAACATGCTTTAAATTCTGGTAGAACTTAATACAGAGAGATAGAAGGGAATGAGTATAAAGAAAAGCCAGGGGAAAAAGAATTTAAGAGACCATGTGGACATAACCACCATTACAAGACAAAGAAAACAGTGGCCTCCAGGCAGGAGAGATATTCAGATATGTAAGGAAAGGGTATAGATATGTTTTCATGAATCAAGAAAACAGATCTGTAGTAGGTCAGTTCATAGGTTCATAGCACCTGTTTGGTTACGCTCTGGTGACAGAAAGGAGCTTTAAACATAACTTACCTGACTGATATTGGATTCCAATGTGCCATATCTTTGGTTTTGTAAAAGTTTTTGAAACATTTAGAATACAGTAATTTCTCTGGAATCTTAATCTCTTTTGCTACTGGATATTCTACTTGTTCTATGGAGAGAATTTTCCATAGGCAGGGTATTGCAAAAATATAGGCCACATATAGTGGTATTTTTTATATATATAACTAATTTTCTCCTGACTTATTTCTTGGAGCCTTGTGATTGGCCACTGGAGGGTGGGGGATGGAGCTAGAGGAGTCACTATTTAGAACAGCTCCCTTGAAATTTTACCATTAGAGTCTGGCCACACAAATGCAGATTAGAATTTCAATATGGGGTTAAAATCTGTCAAGGTATGGGGAAGGAGAAAGTATAAGAACCTTTCAAGAAAAGCACAGGCCTGTTCCTGTTTGTGAAAACATTAATTGGTATTAGAGCAACTGTTGAACAGAACTAAAACTGATCTAAACTTTTACATGAACATGGGAAAGGACTGACCCAGTGACTTTGGACACAGTTTACTTCTCTGAGCTACTCTTTTCCTGTTTTCTTTCGTCTTCCCTGTGTAGACTGTTTGGAAAAGGGACTGTTTCCCATTCCTTGTGCGTGCCCAACACAATGTGGCTGCTGTAACCTCACGCCTCATTGATTCCTACCACTACTCAGATAGTAGCAGCTAACCATTATGCCGATTCTTTTTCCAGGAGCTGGCTGTTCCCAGTGTCCATGACATAGGAGCTTTGGTGGCATTTGGCTCGGGTGTTGTATACATTACACTTCAGTCTATAATCTCTTACAAGTCCTGTCCACGATGGAACTCTTACTTTGTGTGTCACATAAGGATGGCTATATCTGCAATATCATGCATTGCTTTCATTCCCAGTATCCTTTATGGTGTATCCCACGGTTTTCCCTTTATGCATTCATGACTTTCCTTTTAAGTTAAAACACTGTTGATAAAGGATGAAAATGAAGTTACACTCTTTACTTAGGGTTCTTTAATGCATATAATATAGCATGTTGAGACACCATTAATAGCATAAAGATGAGGTTTGGTGTCTTCTAAAAAGCTTTATCTCTTATTTCAGTGGTATATTTCAAACCAATGCCCCAGTGTTCTTCACAGGATCATACACTAATAAAGCTAGACCAACTTTCCAACCTCCTTCATTTGAAGGAGAGAAGGGAGAAAGGCCTGCAAAAGGTAAGCACTGCTTCTACAATGAACCAAACACACAGATGTATAAAATACAGGTGGCAAGATTTCCTTCAAGCCTAAGCAGGTGATTTTGATCATGTTGGTTGCTGCTAGTCTTCATTAGTTGCCTCCCCTAAAGAGACACTCAACACACTTACTGGCTTTTCCCATGACATGCTGAAATTTAGAGCCGTCCCATTAATTTCATTGGCTTTGGGTGATCTACCAGTGTTGAAAACTGGTCACAGCAGATCCATCACACCAGTCAGCCAGATATAGCCTGGTTTTGGTTTCAGCAGGTGGGAAAGTGTGTTTAAAGATGCCCCCAGTTCCTGAGAGGAAGCTGTACAAATATATGAAGCACCTATTGTGGACCAGTGGAAACCAACATAGTTCCCCTTCCAACACTGAAGGACTATGCTCCCACAGTTCTTTATCACAAATATGATCTAGGTTTTGGAGTCTCTCCTTATCGTCTATATTTTGAAAGAACCAACAGAAATGTGTATTGATTGCTGCTACCAGTTTCATTTACTTGTTTTCTTAATATCTTGATTTGATATTCTGGTTGTTCATGTTCTGCTGTTTTATGGAAGGGGAAGATGGGGTGTTTTTTTTGTAAGCAAACATTTTCACTATTACTCACTAAAATTTTATGGTTTTCCTTTACACTGTTTTTCCCAGTGATTGTGTTCGCTTCTCAGGTTTCCATGACAAAAATTGATTGGACTCCAGGTGAAAAGGTAAAATCTTAGTAGGTAGCCAACTCACCCTCTATCATATTTTGGGAATGCTGTTATATTTATCTGAAAGTGTCTAGCACTAGAAACATTTTAGAGACTTTAAATAGTGCATTATCATGAACAGATTTGTGCAATGCTGGTTACTTTTCATTAGAAAAGTGTATGTGGCTTGGGTAAGGAAACTTGCAATGGATGGTTCAGTCTTTAGAGAGTTAGATTTTCATTTTAACCAAGCATTTGAAACTTTCCCACTGTACAAAAAAAAAAAAAAAAAAGATATTCTGGAAATTAGTTGTTCTACTTCCTCAATTTCTTGAAAATGAACTTTACACATGAAACAAAAATGGACCAATTTGATTCTGAAGTTTCTGAGGTTTTTTACAACATTGGTTTTCTCAGCTTTTTTACCATTCTTTATTAAATAGTCTTTATTATTGCCATAAATATTTGGGGTCTGACCTGAAGCACACTTAAGTCAATATTAGGTCTTTTAGTTGATTTCAGTGTTCTCAGAATGATAACTATGAAAAATAATTTTTATTTTTGGACAAATTTTGCCACAATGAAGTATTAAAAAACAGGTAAAATAATGCAGAGAGTGTATCCTGCTTGAAAAGCTTGATAAAAGCAAACTTGGCAGATGTACTTCAACCAAACAGTGGCAAGGCAGCTGTGAGATAAGTCTTAGTTAGACAATCTTAGTAATACCTTGAGGTTTGGTTTGGTTGGTTTTTTTTTTACTTGAGATGCACTTACCATTCTGTAAAAACAAAATCTGAATTGACTTTTGTACAACAGGACATTGAAATGATGAGTCATAAATCTTATATTGAATTTACAGAAGGAAATGTCTATAGCATTCCATATGTATTCTGTTTAGCTGTTTTATTTGAAAATTTGTTTTATGTCTCATTCCATCAGGATTACACTTACCATTTTATGAGTGCAATCTGTGAATGGACGGTGGCCTTTGGTTTTATCTTCTTCTTTTTAACATTCATTAGAGATTTTCAGGTTGGTATCTACATATTTTAGCATTATTTAGTGACTAAGTGCTATGAATTGTATAACAAATGCAATTGAAAATTACCATTCTTTATGTCAGACAGATACACCAAAGCTATACAAAACCAAATTTTACCAATGTCAAAAATGATTTCTGTATATGTAATGAGTATTTTTCCCCTCATTTTTAAAACATAAAATTCCCTTTAATAGTTAATTAGGTATCTGGTGTGGACAATTATTCAGTAAATTAATATATTCTATTTATTTACCAATCTTTTTGAGAAAGAGGCTCTCTGAAGTTGATGTAATAAAAAAATAAATGATGCAACTAAAACTGCATTTCTTTCTACCTGAGGGTTTTTATATAATAATCCAATGTATTTCGACAGTGGATGCTTCCTTTCTTTTTAGATATTACACATTTTGCTTGACATTCCCTCACAGTCCAAAAAAATATCAAATAATTTTTGGAAAATTTTTGACATAAAGACATTCTGGTTTGGGTAGCTGGATCTGGTGATGCGTCAAGCCTGAATTTAAGGAAGAGAAAATACTAGATTAGTTAAAAAAACCCACTTTTATATGACTTATTAAAGGCATGCCTTGAACTTACTTTCCCAAGCTTTGCCTCACCAGCTCTTGTTGCTTACTGAGAACTGCTGCTTTATACCACAGTCACAAAGATGAACTGACTCACTCGTAGTCACTGTAGGTCTCATACCCCATGTGTAGGTCTTTCATTTATAGCACTGCCTCACTCAAATCCCAGAAAGTTGAAAACTGGATCCAAGTAAGTATGTGCCTAAGTGTAAAATATGAGAACAAATTGGTGCTGTGATAAATTGCTGGAAAACATATCCAGAATTTATGGAGGTGGGAAGGGTGGAAAAATAATGAGAACCCTCTATGTTCTCTAGTGTAAAACCAAAGTTTGGCATCAGATCATGTAAAACTGTCATTAATTCACTTCCTTCTTCACTTACAGCATGGAAGTAGTTAATACCTCTATATAATATGTACATAGCTTTGTACAGAAATCAATTTGCAACCAAGGATTCAGAGTTGACATATATTTTACTAACCAACAGCAAACATTTCTATGTCTGTTTAGAGTTGACTTAGTACTGAGTAGACCATGGCTGTAGGGCTTTTCATTATTAAATAATAATAAAATCCCCCAGGTTCAGCAGAAAAAAGCACTTCATTTTTTTTTAAAAAAGTACTTGTTCAAAATTACACAATGCAAGATCTTAAAGGTATATAATTGCCTTCTAAAACTGACAGAATTATTGAAGTACCATTCAGAAATACATGCATCATTTAATGCCCCATTTTTGAGGAGGTATTTATTGCTAGTCCATCACTGATACCTGCATATATGTTGGCATCTCTTTTATCAAAGGTCAGACTCTTCCCTTGGAGATGGATATTAACAGGACAATGCTGTAGTCCTCAGAATACCTATCAACAAGTTTTAATTGATAATTTTACTTCTGATCATGGTGTTAAGCATTCAAGGTTTAACTATATGTAAATATTGTGAACATAATAAATAGGAGAAAATGATGGAATTAAGAAAAATCAGAAAAATCAAGAAAAATGATCCCCTTTTAAAAAAAATTTCCCATTGGGTGTATTTCACTTAAACACTTTTTTCTTTTGTTTTATCTCCTTGTACGTTAGATTGCAGAACTGTAAAATTAATTTATCTTAAGCTGATCTTGTTTTATTTTTTTTTAGAGATTTTCTTTGAGGATATCAACAGAAATACATGAAGACTCCTGGTAGTGAAAAGTAAAAATATTTTATATCTATGAATATTCTAGGTTTCTTTTTACTCATAGAAAATGTTGCAGAGGGACAGGGATTGATAAATTGTATTAAGAACCCATGCCATTAACTCTGCAACATCCATAACAGCATCCACTAAAAGACTTTAAAACCAGCAACGTTCCTGCTGCCTTTTTGTAATATTTTGTAATTTTTATACGGTTTGTTATATTAAAAATACTGTAATAGAAGCAATCCCTAGAAGCACTGCAAAGTCATTCAAGGACTTGATCTCCTCAGATCTTCCCTTTTGGATATATCCATACTTTATAATTTGCTGTAGTCTAATTAGTAACGTTAGTTTTAAACTGGAGAAAGTACATTTTGCAAACAGTTAGGAAAGTCTAAAGGCAATGGAAATCACTAAGGCTGAATTCCTATTCTGTCAAGTTGCAAGGGCTGTGGAAGATGTTGAGAGCAGAACTGGGCATCTTTGTTTCAAGACTAGAAATTTAAAGTTAGTAGGTGGTAACACTATGCTACATGTTTCTGATACTGGGCATTGTATACAAATACAAATGCTAGGAGAAGTTTAAACTATATTGCTTGAAAAGGTGTTTTCTGATCATCACTGCAATATGTAAAAATTTACCCCTTTTTCCCTTTTATGCACTGCTGGCCATAGGAAACTTAAAACTAAAGTGGGAATAGAAAGTAAATTTACATTTATGCATGCCATACTAAAGAGAAATCTTACTGCAATTTGGTTAATACAAAGCAGAAATTTCCAGCCTGTGTTTTAACCTACAATGATGGAACGAAGAAGGTCTCCAAAAAGTCTTTGGAAATGAATGGAAAACAAGTAGTTTTCAGGTGTTTGGTCCTATGTGTATGAGTATTATATATATAAAACTGAAGAAAAAAAAACCCTGGAGAGCATCTGTGGTGAAGGTATGGCATATTTGCTGCTATAGACTTACTTCTGTAATGAAAAACTGGGAAAGGACCTAATTGTGGAGTCAGATGTTACAGGTATCTGCAGGCAAAAAGTTCTTTTGTGGACTGATCTGCTACCTCCACTTAGTGCATTAGCCACTTGGCTGTCAGTTCAGTTCTCTGAAAATTACATTTGCCATGCTCTATCACAGTTTATGCAGAAATATTGATGATTTTCAGTTGCTAATTTTCCACGAAATAAAAGGAATGCGTGTTTTGGACGGTGATGTTTTAAGATTAGTCATCTGTTGATATTTCCTTTAATGTGTATTTTAAACTGTATTAAATTCAGCTGCTTCACAACATGAAGAGTCAATGTTTTCTTTATAAGTTCTTCCAAATAAAAAGAGTAAAAATGTTTTTCATTGGCAGATTTACTTTCCATAGTAATCAGGTTATCTTTCAGAGGTTTATAGCTACAATCAAATTCAAAATCAAAGCTAGTACTGACTAAATAAAGCACCTATGTATTGCTGATTAGGTATCCTGCAAGGGACACACATTCTTTCAAGAGAAGATCAGAAATACTCAAAAGAAAATGTATATCAACCATAAAAATTAACATCCTGTTATTTTGAAGACCATGTTAAGAAAAGACAATATTTCTTACTACACTGTGTATTGTTCTTCTATTGTTTTTTATTTCTAGATTTCATAAACTAAATTATAAGAAGCTTGAAGTTTTTATTGCAAATGATAACCAACCTTTACAGTGATTCCAGTATCCTAAAGGGGGGAAAAAATGTTCAGGCTGAATCAAGATAATCTTGTTTGCTGAAATCAATGTGTTAATTAAAGTACTGAAAAACTACTGAATGAAGTAGTGTAACTCTTGGGGATAGTCCTGTGCAGGGCCAGGAGCTGGACTCGATGATCCTTGTGTGTACCTTCCAACTTGGCATATTCTGGGATATGCCAGTTGAAATCCTTCACCTTTTTCTGAGCTTTATCGTGATACATTTTAATGAGAGCTATACTCATGACCAAAAGAATACATTGCCAACCATGTACCTTTTATTAAATTTGTTAGGCTAAAAACATCAGCATGCATCAACATGCAGATAGAGACAATGGATTATTTCCTTATTATTTGTGCAGTGAACAACTGTTGAAAACACTGTGATTATTCTCTGGCTCCAGGCAGATTTTCAGTCAAGAGCTTAATTACTTTTTCAGTTGAAATGGGAGTTGACAAGTTGCAAGCAATTGCAAAAAAATATTATTCTAGCAAGGTGCAGTATTTTAGCTGCGGCTGACTCTTGTTAGTTAATACGCTTTCATTTTTTATAAGCAAGTGATCTCTACAGGTTGGTGTGGATAATGTCACATAAATTTCTGTTGCTTTTTCTATATTTTCCCACTTCTTAGCAACAATAAATAGCTATTTTTTCTTGGAACCTATACTAGAAATATTTTCATCATCTGCTCTGCATGGTGTTTTCTATTTGTCAGCCCATCAGCAGTGATTGAGAAATTCCTTTTGCGTAAACTACAGTAAATCACATGACAGTTGCTGTTATTTTTAGTGGTTATGTTAAATCATTCTATCCCTTCCAAAAGCGCAAAGGCTCATTTTTCTAGGTTGTGCAGCTTGATCTGTGGATGAAATGCCACTGGTGTGGTCCCTGTCACAGTTCCAGATCATGTCATTTAAGGATGAAACTCAATCAACTCAAAATACTTAAAACCAACTTTGTCTTAAGACACTGTTACTGGCACTGCTTTTCCTTCCTATGTGCGCTAAGCCAGTGATCACAATACATTGCACCTTTGGCTTTTCTCATGAGGTCTTCTGAATTTTAATTTCTGATCTGCTCTGTTTGCACACTGCCTTGTGTGTGACAGCAACATATGTTTGACAGTAGTAAAATAATCTTGATGGCAGGGGATGTGCTCATATATACAGTATTGGCATGATGAAGCCTGACAGTGGTTAGAGTCCTGTATGCTGCTGAAATACACGTAAATAATAATACTTGGTGTATTTTATAAATCTTCCAAATCTTCGTTCGTGAAGCCCAGCCATGATGATGATTTTATAAATAACAGAAGGGCTTTAATGAGCTTTGGCTACATTTTTTAATTGGTATTGTTATGCAGAAAGAGCATTTCTCACATCTTAAGGAGAAAATAGGCAACTCCTACACATGGTATCTGTAGTTTTCCCTGTACACAATAGATGGCACTAGGAGACCACATGATCCGGGTTTATTCCCGCGTTCAGGCTGGCAAGTCCAATAGTTTTGTAGGTAGCTTTAATTGATTTTAATAGTCGTCTGGAGGCCCAGTTAAATGATTTTTTTATTATGCCTTTGTGGAAAACCAGTCAGATCTAAGTTTCCTTGCCATTCCTTCCTGCCTTCATCTAAGTAAATATGTTTTGCTACTGCAACATGTAGTTTCATAGCAACTTCAATTTCAATTTAATTTGTCTAAGTCAAAGGAGCCACTTGCTGCAGTTAGCACTGGTGCAAGCTACAATCCAGCTGTCATTATTAAGCCACTTCTCTTGGGAAGTTTTTCCTACCCTATTACAAAGAAGGAGCATTTTATTCAGTGCTTTAATAGAATTCTGTCTGTTTGCAATGGAGCATTTTCATGGGACAACACTATAAAAAGAACAAGATTTTAACATTTCAAAATTGCAGAAATTTCTGCACCCAGAAAGAGTGATGTGTCAGGTTGTAAAAAAAATTCAAAGGCAGCTGCTGTATCTATTTAAAAATGCATTTTTGTGTATGTATGATGCCTTTTTTCCCCACTTATTTCCTTGCCTAATGAAATATTTAATTAGCGTTTTTTGCATGTCCTCTGTGAAGTGTAGCAATAATCCAGGCCTGTGAACATTATTTCACCTGCAATGATACAAGCTCAGCATTCTCAGTCTTAAATAAACCACACTGAGCATGGATAATCCTCTACAAACTCCTATCAAATGTTGTATGGATAAAAAAAAAATATAGAAAGTGCTCTGACAAAGTAAGAAATTGTCATTATTACAGACATCTTTAACACAGTAGAACCTTCTTAGTCTACAAGTCCTCTCTCAACACACACTCATAATTTTATTCATTGTAAGTAGAAGGTACATTTCAAAGAAAGTTTCTCTGATGAATATCTAGACTTTCATCATAAGATCTGCAGGAACAATCTCTGTAGCCCTACTTTTATTAGAGCTATTAGCAGCTGATGGATCTCCATGCAAAGAGTTCTTTCCTGCCTTTCAAACTGCATCAAGTGACTGAAACACATTAGATAGTTTGCATGGAGTTTTTTCTTTTGGTTTGAATTATTCAAGAGCATTTTGCTATGGCAATGGCAAGAAGAGTGTTGGCAGCACAGACTAACATCAGCTTGGTAAGATGGTCACAGCAAATGTCACTAAAATTTGCAATGTCATGAACAGAAAGACAGGTTGGTATGAGAAGATCGTGTCTGCTATAAGGGTTTTGGTTTGTGTTGTTTTGCTTGGCAAAAGTGGAAACCGTGCAAAAAGTCAATAGCTTAAAGTTAATTTGAAAGGACTTGTGGAAGATTAGGGAAATTCTAACCAGGAAAAAGGAAATAATACTGTTAAAGAGATATAATATGTGCCTTTGCTTTTATCTTGAGCATAAAGGCTCTTTTAAAATCTTTGTTCATTTTAACTAGAATATGGAACTATTTATATTCTGTCTGTCCGTGGGTGACTGGGTGATACAATTCTTGAACAATACTACAATTCAAAGGATTTTTTGTTGTTGTCCAAATCAACCAACTTCCCCCCTAAACATCCAATGTGTAGATACCTCAAAAACACTGACTATGATCCTACCAAATGTTCTGAAACAAGGTCTTATGCAGCTAGGCTTTGTCACGTCCCATCATTTCTAGACTGGCTCTGTCTTTTTGAGTATTCTGTGCTAGATTTAATTCATATAGGTGACCTGGGAAAGACAAAGGCTGTTATTGTAAGGTTACCATAAACATTGTTTTATACAATTGCTAGTCTTTTTCCAAGGTTTGTTTTTGATAATACAATAATTTGTGGGCTTTTTTTTCCTCTAAAAAGTTATAAATATAATCTTGTACACATTTGAACCTTCAATAGGGTTACACGCAAAATCTCGTCTTTACTGCTTAAAAAGGATTTTGACCATAGGTCTTGCTCTTCAGGGACAAACGTAATGTTCAGAAATGCCTCTAATGAAATATCCCTGTTTTCTTACAGAGAGCTATTTAGTCTTTGAAAATCCAAATTCAATAGAAGATAAGAACCTTCACTTGAAGGAAAAGTGATCTTCTTCTTTAATTAACTGATATCAGATTCCAAGCCTTCTGCTGGCTTTAACTGTCAGTATTTTTTGCTCTGCTCAGCAAGCGCATATGTTGTTCACAGAGCCTGGGGATGTTTCCTGAATAGCTTCTGGTGTCAGCAGAATAACCTCAGGGATGAATCTGGAAAACAAGTTATCTCCCTGTAAGCAGTTTGAAGGAGACGTTAAGCTCAGCTTGTTCTGCTTCCGCTCCTTAAACCCAACTTGTTTTCTTACTGAGGAAACAGAAACAGAGTGTTCAAAGTGAAGTATTTAGACTTGAGGTCTCAGAATGGATACCACAGCTACAAAAGGATGTAGTTCTGATTAAGCCTCTAACAACATTTAATTTGAAATTCAGCGCAATTGTGTGCAAAGATCCTGGCACTGTGGCAAGATTTGAAGTAGCTGTAACAGTCTTAGAAGCAACTGAGGAGCCAGGAGCCAAGCTTCAGCAAGCACTTGTTTTCTCAGGAGTGTGGAAGCTTTCCATTGGCATGGCTTCCTATGGGTTTCAGGGGCACAGAGATGGCGCCATTTCTTATTTCTCCCTTTGTCCTCTGTCCTTCTGTGTTACCTAATACTCAATTCACACAAATTGTGTTGGCAAACAGTTCTCCTAGTATGTTAGTATTAGGATGTGGTTTCTGTGATTCTGTTCCAGAAATCATCTTTCTTCGTGACAGTCAACAAATTAGCCTTACTTTCCTCCATTTTGTGGTCTCAATTTGATGCCTGGGGAATTTAAACGTATGCAGGTAGTAAGTCATGGGTGCTCTCTGACCTGACTGCAGACCAAAATCAACTCTCAACTGAGATCTTGCATACAGCTGGCATGGCTAGTTAGCTTAAAAGTGTTTAAACCAAATATTTGGGGTAATTATAGTATTATAGAAGATTTTAAAGGGTGATTGCCAGTGCTGTCAAAGGGTGAAGCTGACATTTTTTCAGTACCCCTCCTTGCCAAAAAGCTTTAAAATTTGAACGCTATTATTGTATTAGTATAGGTTTTTAGTCTTGAACTGAATTTAAAACATGCTTACTGTTTAGGGTAGGCAATACAAAATCCTGATCGCTACTTTCCTGGAATTTCAACCAAAAGGAATGGTACAACATTATATAATCATATTTTTTAAAAATCAACTTGCAGTTTTACATGGCATCTTGTGTCTGTTCGTGGCAGCCAGAACTGAGCATTGCCATTGAAAACAGAGAGTCATGGCAGTATATTCACTCCAAAAATACCTTCTGGTTGCAAAAATATTTAACAATGTTAAGACTAAAGAGGAGTGAGAGGAAACTAAAGAAAAACAGGATTGGAAACTGTTCATTGCACAGTCAGATAAAAATTCACTGTGGAAAAATGCACAGACAAATAAAAAACAATTTCTGAAGTAAAAATGCAATCCTGCCGACCACTGAGTCTTCTTGAGTAGGGGTTGAAGGATGAAAGGGCATTGACTCTCAAACCACTCAGTTAAATTCAGTGAGCAAATAGCACTGGACATCAAGCGTTCAGCTCGAGACTGGGGACAGATAAGTCTCATGGATTTCTAGGAAGAACAGAGGCACTGCCTTCGTGCATACCTCTGGGTTTTGGAAAAACAGAAGTTTCAGAAACCAAAATCCTAGCAATACCATGGATGGGTTATTGAAAGCATCCCATAAATCGTACTAGCAGTTAAACAGCATGACAAAACAGGAATTAGTGATGTCTCAGTTTTCTTCAAGAGGAGCTGGAGATGGGTCATCATCTGCAATACTAGATTATGCAATCATGTTTCAGAACCAGCAGTTCCCATGAATTTGTGTTGTATTTGTGTCAGTTACTCTCAAGACATGCAGACTCAGAAACAGGTCTAAAGACTGGAAGCTGAGAAGACTGGATAAGAAAGAGGAGAGTCCCTGTACGAGAAAAGAGGGAAAGGAAAAGGCAGGACTACAGGACTACAGGAATTTGCCTCTAAACATGCTGCTTATCACTGGCCTCAGTGGAAATGAAGAAAAACAGAAAGACTCCTTTATTATCTTGCAAAGAATTAATTACATCAAATGACAACAAATTACATAACGGGGTCAGGAAGCACTTTTCCTCCATTTTCTGGATACTAAGGATTGATACCCTGATAGGTTTCTTAGGAGCAAAGTTATATTGTAACTGCAGTCACAAGACCTGGAGAAGAGGTTCCTCCTCACAGATTGCAGCAGGAGGATTTCCCCTTTCCATGGATTTTCAGACTTTAGGTTAAAAGGAGGTTGTGCTTACTTGTAAAGGTTCCCATGCAGCTTCTGGTGGGAACACACCAGCTTGTTTGGCAGTCCTATAGGGAACACAGGGGATTTTTTTGACAGCAAAATCACAGAATAGAAGAGGAACAGAGTCTTTAAAATGAAACAATGAGGAATGAGCTACACAGGAAAGATGCTTGCGGTGACCTGCTTTAGCCCCCAGTGTCAGGTAGGAGACTGAAACTGGTGTCTCTGTGGGTGCAAGGAGGGTTTGCTTGATTGGGATGGGTTCTCCACTCCCAGCAGCTAAGTGATGACTGAAATACATCTCAAGGAGTAATAGGAAAACAGAAAAAAAAACAGGAAAGAAAACCAGTGAAATTGGAAATACAACAGACGCAGAACTACAAACCTATGGTGAGTCTAATGGACCAGTACTGGTCTGGGGAGAAGTAAAGGGAAGAGAACTATGCTTATGCAACTGGACAAGCCACAAGGTAAATGATCTCCCACCAAATAATATGTAATGAAGTCTTAAAACATCTGTTGATGATCAGGAGGATAGAGGCTCCAGCAGAAAAGGGCAAAGATGGCTTTTCTTACCAGTGTTTATACTGGCCTGCACTGGGATCAATCATATGTGCAGTCATACTTCATCCAACGAAGCCTATGGAATTAGTTCTCATCTACTAAATACTCAGTGCAGGAGACAATTATGTTAGTCTACTGCTAAACCGCTGTTCAACATAAATTATTGCTAATCTGAGCTCACTCCTTAGCATATATTTGTTGCTGCTCTGATCATTTCTTTTTGGGTTGTTGCAAACAGTCAGTATTGGTTTTTTTAACAAAGGAACAGAGTATTCAGAAAGTATCAAACAACATCTTTATAATTATCATGAAATCTCCTATAGAGCGTTTCCTGTTAACTTTCATAGTGTTTTGAAGAAAATTCTTTTGAAGGCTTTTATAGGCTCTTTTCCAACATATCTGGGGAGTCTGTTTTTCAACATCTAGTTTTACTGTTTAACGTTTATTTATGGCCATTTCAGTGCCTTTAACTTCCTAGGATTGTAAAATGTTTTTTTAACCAACTTACTGATTTTAGATTTACACAAATTTGGACAAAGACCAGCTGATTCACTAGTAATTAATGTATAATCACAAAACTTGTTCTTAAAACAACTTCATTTGCAGCTTGTGTTCTTCTTTCTAATGCTGCACATGGAGAAGCACACAGAGCTGGCTTTGTTTTGGCTGTGTACAGCTACACCTTGTGCAGGGTACAAGGAGGAAGAAAGGCTGAAGTTCACAGTAGATATTGCGAACAGGACATGAATTCCAGTACAAGTTCCTTTCAGGAATCTAGTCATTTTTGTCACTTTTTCCCACACTATTTTTTTAACTTTGTTTTTAAACCTGCTTCTTTTTAAAGGATATGGATTGGTGTAATTGTTTTCCCCCATGCACTTAACTACCAGCCCTTATCAGGACTGCAGTGTAAGATCCTAGAACAAACTGGAATGATTTAGGCTTCTAGTATTTCCTGGCTGCTTATACAAATCAAAGTACCTTCTGACTTCTAATATCTGTATTTACAGTGATGGGAACAAATATTTTTGTAGTGAATTCTATTAAACTTGAAATACAAATCCAGTCACATTCTGAAGTGTCCATTCCCTTAAGATTGTGTCACGGTAGTTGCTGCTTTTGGTTCTACATATTGTTCATGGTAATTCTTATGCTGGTACAATGAAAACTAGTTCTCCTCTGCTATTCAACTCTGCACACAACACACTTTGTACACAGCTCATTATTTCTTTTCATCTACTTCAGAATAGGGACAGTGCTGTTTCAAATAGGGCAGAAATTACTAAGTCCATCATCCTACTGCCTAGGTACCCTTAAGACAGTGTGTGTCTCTGCAGACCATATTGCAGCTGACATCTGGCATCCCACACAGAAAGAGAGGATTCTTTGCCTAATGGTTGAAATGTTCTCAATCAGTAAATACTTAAGCATAGCTGGAAATTGGAAGAATATGAGGGGTCTCCTGTTAAGTAGGACATCTGCCTGTAGGATATTTCAAAAGAAGGCCCTAGGAAGGAAAATTATGAAGAGAGAAATTGTTTGTGTTAAGGCTGAAGTGTCCAAAAAACAAGTATTCTTATTAGTTTTGAATTAGCTCCTCTGATGTTACAGCAAACCTTATTAGCCTTCTTTTAGCAAAAAACTAAGGTTGTTGCTTAACTTTCTGGAACAAGCCACGAATTCCTGAATTCCATTGTTTTTCAGAGACTGTGGTTCGATTCCCAGAACCAAAATGAATCTGATTCTTGAGCTGGCATATACCATTAAAGCATTCCTAGATCAGGGTTCTGAAAAGAGAGGCTTTGGTTTCAAAACCTCTTTCACATTAATGGGTTCCTTATGAGTTATAATGGTGCAATTATGAGAGATGGAGGACCAGACTGAACAGTGGGCTACGCAGCACTCACCCTTTTTGGATTCATTGGAAGGAAGGAGTAGAGGCTGAGGGTAGTTAAATTTAGCCTAAGGAAGAAAACAAGACCTTCTAACCATGCTAGATGGCATCTGCCATGTTTAGAAGGCTGTTTGCAAAAGGACTCATTCAACAACATCAAAATCCTGTGGAATCTTTCCACTCTGCTTGAATTTAAATTACATTCTGTTCCTGTCATGCTTATCTGCTCAATGCCTTCGAGAGATATTTGCAGAAAAAAACTACTGCTTACTAATTTTTGGCTGACAGTAATTTATGAGGCAGGTAGTCAGTGGTTACCAATACCACTTTTATCTACAGACTCCTGAAGTACTCAGTGCACACATGTTGCTGGTGAGGCTGGTCTGTGTAATTTCTGTTTTCTGTTTGTCGTCACCTGTCAAGCAGTTGAATGCATTAACTAAAATTTGTCTTCAGTTCTACAAATATGTGTGTGCTTATCATTCACCCTATGCGTGTTTGAATGACTGGCCATGAGTTCTGTGCACTGCTGTGCAACAACACATAAAAATGAGCTTCTCCTGAAAAGAATGAACTACCTGTACTACACAATGACATAATAGTAAGGATATCACAGACATCGAGTTAGCTGGCACAATGTGCCCTGGGCCATTCACCTTGATGCACTGGGTTAATTAGCAGATTACAGCTGGCACTGCATCTACCATTATTTCCAATCTCTTATCCAGAAATGGTGCTTCATGTAAATCAAGACCAATAAATAAGTATTCACGTGAGAGAAAACCCAGAGGAAAAGCTAAAAAAGGTTTTGTGCTCATTTACACTCTGCCAAAAACTACAGGCTTCACTAAAGAGCTTGCTGATACCTTTGTGGCAACAGTGTTGAAATGCCCAGCTGAGTTGGCAGGTTAAGGCTTTAGCATTCATAAGGCTGCAGAAATCTTGGACAACTGTCTTTGTCAGTCCAGTCTGCATATGTGACTTCATATTTGACCTGGCTGTTGGAATAGCTTCTAAAAACATACCTTACTTCACTAGGTACCAATCAGAACTATTTTAATAAGTTCTGGACCGTGTATACAGATTCAATAATAAGGATTCCTGGATGGAAAGTTTTCAAAGGTGTCCTTTGTAATGGCTGATACTCCTGACATTATTTAATTAGTAGATGTTTGTCTTGGTTTCATAACATGGTCTCCAATGGTTTTCTCCCTTTATTTTCTTTTTTTAAAAAAGTCCTGTGTTTAAAATTACACTAGATGAAGGCAGAAAACTAGAGAACAGATAGTCAGAATCCAGTGTACATCAGGTTTGATGGCAAAACCAAACTCTACAGATTTATACTGTGATTAGAGTAGATTGGGAAAAATCTTCCATGTGTCTGGACCAAAACTGCTAGGTCTTGTCTTCTAAAGCTATTTGGGACAGCAAGGCTTTGATATTCTTGTGGAAGAAGCCCTGGAAGGCTGCTAAGCAGATGGGCTTCAAAGCTCACGCTTTTATTTAGGAGGGCATCCTGAAGAGTACAGCTGCATTTCTCCCTTACCCAGCACACAAGCTTTCTTGCAGTCTCAGAACAGATTACATCTGTTGTGAGGGTTCATAAGGCACAGGGTGTCACTTATGAATAGAGTAACTAATACACTCATTCAGAAAACAGATCTTCCAGTCTTGTTGCACAAGGGTGGAAGTGGCAGTGAAGAAATTCTCTCTGCTTATGATACATGAATTCCAAGACCATTCAGTACCAAAACTTTTGTTCTTGTAGGCAGTCATAAAAAAGCATGAAAAGGTAGGTGACAAACTTATGAAAACCCACACCCTTAGTCACCAGTATTTAATTACCCTAGAACAGAAATACCCTAGAATTATTACTAGAGCCAAGGAAAGTCTTCCCTTGGAATGAGAGTTTTTTTGGGTGATAACACGAGGCTACACCTCATGAGATGAAAGAGGAAAGATGTCCTTAGAGGACTCGCTTTGGGCTTTTTGAGGAACAAATGGCGTCAGTCTGGGCAGGAAAGTCCATTCATTGCGAAAGAATACACCTAAACCCAAGAACTTTTCTGAAGAAAACCGAACTGTAACCTCAGTGAACTTTGTATGATGCTGAGAATTGTTTATTTATAACAAAATGGAGAAAAAAGAGGCAGGAGCACCTATCTTGTAACATGAAGTTTAAAGTGTAAAATAAATATAAAGCTAAGAAGCAGTCAGGCCCAGGAATCCAAAACAAAGTTTGTTCAAAACGTGAGCAGAGGCACAGCTGTCACAATGCTGACTTAGCATTCTTCAGGTTTCAAAGGAAAGTCAAGCCCATCAGTATTTCCATATCCGAGTAAACCCCTACCTAATCTTAGCTGCAGACATTGCTCTCATTTGCACTCCTTCATCAGGACAAAAACCAGAATGTCAGTTGCCCTTAGACATAAAAAAACCCCAACGAAACCAACCAAACAACAGGAGAATAATTGCATAATAACATCATATTTCTGCCTTTCACATAGAAGCCAAATTGGAGTTATAAGTTGTCATAATTAAGGGTTGGACTTGATGATCTCAGAGGTCTCTTCCAACCCAGCTGATTCTATGATTCTATGATTCTAAGTTCAATTACAGTTTGGAAAAGTGATTCCCAAGCAGAGTTTGTGGACCACTAGTCACCTACAGCAAGCCTCAGAACCACAGACTGTCCAGACTCCTGACAGACAAAATCTGCAGATTGACATCGCTTTAACTTTTTAAATTCTTAAATTATAGAATATTTTTTCTCAATTCTTTTCCACAAAAGCAATTTTTTCTCTGCAGTCACTTCAGTATTTCACTGAGTTTGGTCCACAGCACGTCGTTTCGGAAGCACAGTTTTTTTTGTCCTTACTATGTCATTGACTATTGCAAATTGCCCGCAGGAAATTTAGGAATAAGACAGGTTTTTCATGGGTGACTGATGTTTTACCTGGAGAAACAGGCTTTATTTTGCACTGTGTACATAATTTCTTTCAAAGAATGGGTTTACATAGTGTATTTTCAAAATGTTACTATGCTGAAAGATCAGTAAATATAAAAGCTGAGAATTTGAGTAATTCGCTCCATTTAGTCTGGCCAGACTAACAGTGGCAGGAAGGATGGAACCACGCTACATTGACTTTATCTTAGTTCACCAAAACAAGGTTTCAGCTGTGGTTTTAAAGAAGCAGAAAACATGAATGGCTGGCAGCAGCAGCTAATGAGAACCAGAGCAGAGGGCAGCCCCCTGAGAGACAGACAGAGGGCTACGTGGGGTTGTCTCCAGTGGGCTCCATAAATTGTGGCTGGGACAGACACCTGTGGGCTCCCAGCTGTCAGAAAAGTTCATGTCATTTGTGAAAGCTGAGCACAAGAAGGACAAAATCCCAAAGAGGGGCCATTGTTGGACACCGCAAAAAAAAAGACCAGTCTTCTTTACTGCTGCTCTCATCCTAACTTCAGTTCATCACTTGCATGCAAGACTGTTGTAGTGCAACACTTGGCATTATTTCTCCTCTTGGTTAAGAAGCACGACTCCTCCATAAATCTCAGGTATAGCTCTATTCTCTGCAAGTTAGACCAAATGGCAGCTAAAAATCTGGCAACTCCCTGCAGTCTGCCTGCAGGAGAACTCCAACTTCTCCTGCCTTTGGTGGATTAAAATCAGTGGGAGGTAATTATTGTTATTTTTAGCAGAACACAGAGTACAGGAACCATAAACTGGCTGGAAAAGTCTGAAATGTGGAAAATCTGAAATTATACAAAGGCTTGCTTCCAGTCCTCAGTTATTATCATAAAGCAGCAAAATCTCATTCTCTCCCTATCACTAAAGCTTTCTCATTGACTAGACTGCCACATTTCTGCTTACACCTCTCACCACAGGTGTCCTTGATCCAAGGTTTGTATCTGTGATTCAAACAGGAACAAAGGAATGTAAATATTTTAAATTGGAATTTGTTTAAATTGAATGTGATTTTTGAGCACTTTTGGACAGATTGCCTTTAAAAGAAGCAATATAGAAGCAAAAAAAAAAAAAAAAATAAATAGAACCTCCCACCTTTTAAATTTAGCTTTCTGGCCTGAAGTGGTCTTCCATCCTACTGCCCTCAGTCACCCTGTGTATTTACTCCAGTATTTGCAGCACCATTTTGAGAGTAAGCTCCTTATGATTTTGCTTAGTGGAAAACTACACGCCAGCTTTAAAACTTCTACAGTAAGTTTTTATTTATGAGTCATTTGTACCAAAACCAGACACTTTTGGAACTGAATGCTGCCCAGTTAGGACATCTAAGGAAAACAAAAGTGAAAATTTAATGTTAAATCTTTTTAAAGTTTCCTGACAGCAGGAAAGCCCCTGCCTCACATGATATTTAGAATTTCATATTTTGTCATATATTCACCTAACTATATTGAAACACTCAGACACGATAATTTCTATTTAGGTAGGTCTGCACTTTTGCAACAGCTTAGACATTATTATACTTGCTATTTTAAAACAGGTGATGGCAAGCAAATTTTTGGAGCAGTCACCCTTTGGCCACACGTACACCTGTGCTGATGTAGGACAAAGGTTTTCTCAGCTGGAAGTCATACTTTCTGCTCTACCCATACCTATTGGGGACCTTAAGGACATTTATCATGCTGGTCTAGGTTGTCTTCTCTCTTTCTGTCTTGCCATGATGTGTATACAACCAGAGCAAGTGATGTCAAGAATGAAAAAGTTCATACCTGCAACATGGTTACATAGTCCCATTTTTATCTTGAGTCTTTCTCCCTCTTCTACAAGACAAGAAAAGGAATGAATGCAATAATCAGTAGAACTTTGTCAATTAGAAATGACTTCCAGAGTGCAATGCAATCCTTCCTTTTGCAAGTACAAGCCTTCTTTACTGCAAGGATGCTGGGGAAGTCAATAAGCAGATGTGGCAGATCTTATACTGGTGGTGTTAATAAAGACTAGAAAGACTCAATGCTTTTAAAATAGGGAAAATCACATAACACATATAAAGTAACACTTCCATCCCTGACAGTGTTCAAGGCCAGGCTGGTTGGGGCTCTCAACAACCTGGTCTAGTGAAAGGTATCCCTGCCCATGGCAGAGGGGTTTGAACTAGATGATCTTTAATCAATACAAACCATTCTATGATTCTATGACTCTATGATATTTCCTATTTGCATGTTTTAAGTAAGAGAAAAAGTGTGGGCTGTCTTGATCATTCAGTTCCTGTTTGATAATAAAATGTATGAATTAATCTAAAAAAGTATGAATTAATCTAAAAAGCTACATATATAAAACTAATAAGAGTCTCTCCACTCCTATTTTTGAATTTAAGACAGGATTGGGATAAAAAAGGAAGCCCAAACAACTCACAGTATAACATAAAGAGAATAAAATACATCATATCTTCATTAAAGGGATCTTAGCAGATTTGACTGACCATAAGGATTTGTAATATTCCAAAGGGATTGTGACAAAAATCATTGGTTTAAAGTTTCATACAAATCAATTATATCTCCTTCCAAGTACTTGGAAGTCTTTCAAAACCAAAAAAACTAGTTAAAAAGTGTTCTTTCTGGATATTTCCATTAATCTTTCAAACATCCACTTTGTCAGATAAATTGAACTCACTGAACACAAAATATCTACACATAGATAAACATCTTTGCATTTGTGGAATTCAAGCCACTGCCCCCATAGAGCTCAGAAGATGCAGAGTCATACTGATAGTTGTTTTACTAGATTGCTTGTTTCGTTGTGTGTGTTGTTTTTAGGGAAAAACATGTATCTCCATGGTTCCACCTAACTAATTAGAGAAAACTTGCTACCATGTGGGACTTATGTAACCCTTTCTGTGTTTAATTATTTGCTACTATATTTTTTTCTCATTAGGAATCCAAGTCACTAACCATGTTAGATGGAAAAATACAAGTGTAATGATGGCTGCAACTGGGTTTTGCCTCAGGAAATGCAGTTCTAACACATTGCCTCAAGTGCCTGCCTATATATTTGGAGATGGCCAAGATACACAATTTATACCATTCGGGCATTCTCCAGACATTAGAAGTGGGATAGAATTTTCTTTAATCCTAGATTTGCCCACTTTTCCACTTCACCAGCCAAAAAAATGTGTTTAGAGGATGCGTTGTAGGTGCCTGTGGCAACTGGATATATTTATCAGGGCATCTGTTGTTGCACCTTTTTACTGCTCTGTCAGAAAAATATTTCCTTTTATTATAATTGGAGTTTTCAGTTTTCTGTCAAGAAAGCCCTCCAATATTCAGAGAGCCTTTTGGTATGTGTTATTAGTGCCAAAAAATAAAGTTTTACCAGACATCTTCCCAACATTTAATTTATATGCATCACTGCCTATTTTTTATTAGGTGTTATTTGGTATCTTTTCCACTCTATCCCTCCTCACAGAAGAAGAAGAAGTCAACCCTTTTCTCTTAGTCTCCACTGTATATACGTATTACAATTTTAAGCCAAAACTGGGCTTTGTGACCACTATATGTTTTTTTCCCATAAACATGCAAGCTGTAAATTGTCAGTTTTTTAAGCCACCTGTGTAACAGTACAATCTGAGCTTCCTCTGCAAGTGTACTGCCATTTGTGTTTTAATTTTACAGTTATGCCCTGTATTTCCATAGGGAACCTCTCATTTCATTATCTCTCCTGGATAGTGATGCAGGGCACCAACTTCCATGATTACTGTACATGGCAGTCTGATGCTTTTAACCTGAAGGGGAGCTCAGCAGAAAATGTTGTAGCAGAAATGGACAGGGAAATCCCTGCTGTGGCTGCTGCACAGGTCTTGTGTCCCTCGTGCTCCCATTGTTGTGGTGCCAGGCTGGGTGCTACCATGGGCACTGTCCTCACTCTGCACATGGGGAAAAATAGGGCTAACAAAGATTTTACTGAAGGTTGTAGAGTTCTGGTGGGGCTGGGCCTCACTGGGAGGAAAGAGACAACTGAGGAGGCCAATCACCAGTCTTGTAGCTCTTTAAGAAGATCCTCAGGTCTGATTTTCTAGCTTGGCTTCAGACTTTCCTCCACACTATGAACATGCTTGGTGATCACTGGAATGTGCAATAACTTGGTGTTTGTCTCTGGACTGGATGCTGAATTGCAAAGTCAACCTGACCTCAAACCTGACTCACCACTACAGACTTGCCTGTGACCTGGACTTTTGGTCAAACTTGGCTCCAGTCACTGGACCCTGTCTGCTCTCCTCCCTCGGGGGCTGTGGCACTGTGCCAGTGCTGACCAGCTCTGCTTCTGCCTTGCCACCAGCCTCATTTCCTGTCTTGCCCTCCCTCAGGGGAAGGGAACCTGCCCTTGCTGCTCCCTGGCAAAGGCTTTCCCTCTGATCTAAACAAAAGAACACTGAAGCTTCTAAAAACTAATATTTTTAAAAAAATACAGGAAAAAAAAAAGCAACTGATTTTCTCCCCCTAACTTTCTCAAGAAGGTATTTTGAATGAGGAGTTTCAGGAACAAATCATCCCAAGAGGGCACCTGGTCTGGAACATTTTGCCTCAATGGCTGGAATGTGGCAGGTCTAAAAATCTGCTCTAAGTGCGTCCGAAATTCTTATAAATACTTCTGTGGCATTTTGCAAGAAATGGATGCAGGGGATGAGGAGAAACATAGAGAGAGGGGACTAGGTAAGTCAGTGAGGCATCGAGAAGGAGCTAGAGGAAGCAAAAGGAGCAGGTCAACCTTTCCTCTGCGGGAGCTCCAGTCACTCCTATGAAAGAAACATGAACCGAAAATTGACTCGAGCTGCTGCAACCAGATCGGATTCACCAGCATGGTGTAAGAGAACAGGCAGGAATTTCAAGTGGCATCTTGACCAGTCGCACTCGGAGCTGATGTACTTTTGAGAAGTATGGATGAACACTCTGGTTTAGAGAGCTAAATATTATTCCTGCTATTGCCATGGGACTGTATGTGCAAATGAATGTCATGCAAAAAGGGTTTAGCAGGAATGAAAATTATGACAGCCTACAAGACAAAACACTGAGTAGGGTAGTAGAAGTGAAAAGAACTCTTAAGTCAGACTCCTGAACTTAAGCCTTTGTTTAATCTCAGTGACTGATTTAACTATGAGGAAAAGAAAGCCTTTGCTCATGATGTATTCTTTTATCTTTCACTGAAAAAGCTTCTGCATATAAGACACAAAACTCACAGAGAAACACTGAGAAATCCCTGGTGAGATTTATCAGACATGAGAAATAGCACTGGTGTTTTGTATATTTGTGGTTCAAATATAAGTTCAATATGTACATATGCCATCTTGGAAGTGAAATGGAGCTGATAGTGCTTAAAGCAGCTGTAACTTTCCCCTCCCCACACACTAGAGAACCAAAAACTGGAGAAATCCCTCCTTGAAAAACTAAACATTTTCAAAAATACTTACTTTACTGTGTTCTGTTCATTAAATCTTTGGTTTATTTTTGCTTTGTTTCCCTCCCCCCCCCCCCCTTTCTTCCTTCCCCCTTTCACATGCAGCACAGATCATTTACAAAGAGAATTACAGGTGCCTTCTTGAGAGTAATGATCCAGGAGAAGAAGAAAGGGACAACAGACTTAGGATGTTTTCTATTTATAAATCCTAACCAAGAGGTTTCTGTTCCCTCTTATGCAAATTTACAAAACTGTCTTGTCTTGAAAACAACAACCAAACCACAAAACCATTCTGCTACTACTTTTCCAACCTTACTATAAAATAATTCAGATATTGAATACCCTAGTGCTTTGGGGCTTGTTTATTTTTTCATTTGTGTGTTGTTAAAGAACAATTTTTGTAAGGCTGACCTAATATATCTGTGATTTCTTGTGGGACTCTTGAATGGAAGTGCTAGGGAGGAGAAAAGCTTTTATGTGGCTTTCCCTTCCCCATTTCTTATTTCCTGATCTAGAACCATCTGATCTTGGCTTGTGCCTAAATGCAAATAAACCAAAGCTGTAATTGCGGTGTAATGGTGTCACTGACTTTACAGAAGAAGGTTTCATCACAATGTTCCCCCTTCTTCCCAAATCCCACTATAAACCAAAGAAAGAAACCACTTCAGAGC
This sequence comes from Corapipo altera, assembly GCF_003945725.1. NCBI lineage: Eukaryota > Metazoa > Chordata > Aves > Passeriformes > Pipridae > Corapipo > Corapipo altera. The sequence goes on from NW_020884873.1 coordinate 11,569,203, forward strand.
AAGGTGAGGAGAAGCCAGAAAATGGTTTGTGATGGCAGGAATTAGGGGAACTTAGTTGAAATTAGGGATAGCAATGTGTATTGCCATCACTCCATGACTTAATGAACTTCAACAAGCCTGAGTATTTTTAAAGGCCCTTGGGGCAGCAGAAAGAGAGTTTCAGATCTCTGAAAACACTGAAGTTTACTGGGGGGTTTCCATCAAATTACCAGCTGCTGTGGTTAAAAACAAATCCTGTCATAATCTACTTTGTTAATTCTTTGTTTGTAAAGAAAAAGAGTAGTACTCATAGACAAAAATCTTATGTAGGTCACTAAGGTTGCAAAAAATACTGTGTAAATGCTGTCATAAAACCAAACAAAGCAAAATTATTCTGCTGTGAATAACATGTGGTTACCATTTGTTTACAATTTAGTCCAGCTATCAAAACAAGCTAAACATTTTGCTAAATGGTTCACAGTCATTTTAGAAAGAACACAGATAAGGGGAGGCATATCCAGGATTTGCTCTTCTAGTGTCAGCAGTGCTGCTGAACCTCTGCTCCCTCTGCCTGGGCAATAGGCAAGCTACACAGGCTAATTGTATATGCTGCTCACTGTGCTGTCCACCGGTGAGCTGATCCCACTGAAGCCATCCCAACATTTTAAAAGAAAAGAAAGAAATGCAACAAATTCCCTCTTTGTTTCCTTTAATTCTTTATGATAGAAAGAATTTAGAAAGAAGAGTTGGGTCTGGGGTTGACAACACATAGTTTTCTTAGTATTCAAATGACTTAAGATCAGCAATTGTAACTTGTCTGGAGGATAAACAAGGAAATATTTTGCACTAAAGAGCTGTTGGAAGTGATGTGCAGAGGGGGAATGTCTGGTTGCCTGTGGAGGCTGAAGAGAGGCTTGCTTCAAAGCCAAGTTTCAAATATCATCTGTTTTCACTATAACACCATGTAACAAAACAAGCCTCAGTAAAATTTTCATTTAAGTGAGGGAGAATTTAGTTGTTTTGCTTTTTTTCCTTGTCATTTCTTCTCTAATTCAGAAAGATGTTTGAAGGAATTTTGTTTGCTTGGATCTTGAATGTAAATAAAGAATGTTCACTGCCCAGGAAGGGATGAAGTGTTGCAAATTGGAACTAAAAATATAATCACATTGGGAAGTTAGGGGTGTGTACGTGAGAATGTGTATGTGTAGATGCATTTTTTTTTGTGAAGTGAAAGAGCTTATATAACAAAAACTTTCAAAATATAAAGATAAAGATTCTGTCTATGATGAAGTTAAGCATCAATAAAAGTTTTTTTTCTCTCCCAAGTTCACTGTGTTTTCATATGTAGGCTAGACAAAAAGAGATCAAGCAAAACTATTAAGTGAAGACAGGCACTAAAGTGAATTTGCTACGCAAACCTAAAATCACAAATGCTGTCTATCTTCTAGCTAAGCTGAGGTGCATGTATTATTGGAGAAAGGACATAAAATGCATTGGTGGACAATTGCTTGCAACTGACAGATCCAAAACCTGACACAGATGAGCAAAATGACAGCTGATCCTAAGTTTCACTCTTACAGCAGGGCAGTAAGAATCTTGGCAGGTGATTTCCATGTGATAAGGAGGCTCCCACAACAGGGATACATACTGAAAAATTGCTGAAGTATGGCATTTGAAATTGCATGGCTGCTACCTGAACTGATTGTGTGACATCAGTTGTGGCTGTGGCTTGACTGTGTGCTCTGCGTGTGAATAAAATGGTAGTTTAGACTAAAACGAGAAGATGCAAAAAAGAAGCTCCAGAGTCAAAGACACATCCTCATGGAGGTACAGTCAATGCTCTACTTTATTCCAAAAGATACACACATTATCAAGGGTCCTACAGGGTTCATACGCTGTATTCTAACTTTCTATTGGTTACATTCTTTTTCACACACTATATCTATAACTTTATTGGTTCTACTAGCCAAGGCACATTTCCAGGCCGCCCCATCTTCTGGTTTCTCACACCCTGGATAACAACCTCCTTCCTTGTTTTCCTCTATGCAGCTTTCTGATATCTGCTGCTGGAGAACACAGGTCCCTGCCATTCGGCATGCAGGCTGGATTGTGCAAGCAGGCCTGAAGCAGTATATGTCCTGCATCATCTAAGATTCTCTCAACATTAGACACCCAACAGAGACATACTAAAAGCTAACAGACACACACACAGATCATAACCTCTTTTCAGAAATGAAAAAGGAAGCTCTTTCAGGGGAAGGTGGGGCTCGTGACTCCTGAAGTCAAGTTTTTGGGTCAGCAGTGCCCCCATTGTACATCATCTGGCAACCCCCCCCAAAATGACAGCACGTCCTTTACTTATCACACTGCCCTAGCAAAGGCATCTGAGGAAAAAATCCAGTGCCAAATACTTGGGCAAGATTGAGCAATTCAGTCCCTGGGAGAGGTGAGATTAGCAACACAGGGAGCAGCAGCCAGCTGGGGCCTGAGGATGGGAAGCTGCATTTGGTCCTGCTGGTGGCTGAGGCTCATTGCAATGCCTGGACATCCTGTGGAGAGTAACAGCATGTAATGGAGCAAAGGGATGGATGCCCAGGAGAGACAGGTCCTGGAAAAAACAGCTAGTGCAGGGTGTGCTGATATGTATGACGATATGGACACAATAATTGAAATGGAAAAAAACATCCAGAACAGGAGAAAGACAAATTTAGTTATGCAACACACTGTTTATACAGCAAAAGGAAAGTTTGTACTCCCACCTGATTTCCTGAGGACTGCCTTACACAACACCAGCACAGCGTGGTCCACTTGTGAGCACAATATAAATAATTCCCGAAGAGAACTGTCCTATTGTTCCTGTCCTCTCTGCCAAACCTTCAGTCACCACAAAAGCATGGCATCTCTCTTGATCCAAGCTGGTCACATTTTGAAATGTTTTCTGGTAACTGCATACTTAGAGCAAGAAGTTCAGGGAAATGAATAGAATTTGATTTCCTAGGGAGCTTGAGCATGTGCCTGACTGGCTTTGATTTCTAAGATGCAAGCTCTGTATTTCCTACAGCAGGGCTACAGACCACAGCCTTATGTTCATAAAAAGCTATGGGACACAACGGAAACCCTGTTTAACTGCACCTCAGATTCTAGCTGCTGATCAGACCAGTTGCCACTGGTTATAATCTCACTGGCAATGTATCAGTGTTGTGCTGTCCTGCTGATTGGCACAGGGCTTGAATGAAGAAAATCCAGGTGACAATCCTATATTTGAGTTAGGGCTGTGACCAGAGGTCTAAAAGCTTCTAACTAATGAGGGGCCCTAACCTTAGGAGAAAAACATGAATGAGAACTGAGCAGCACCCTTTTCTGGCATGGACTGTTACATTATCTCTCCTTTTTACTTAGCTATTTATTTTCATCAAACCCATAAGGACCCTGATCTTTGAGATGTCTTGCTCTCCCCAGTACACAAATGTGACTGAAACTAGCCAGTAGGTTCTGAAAGTTGAGAGAAAGTAAGGACAGACACATGTATAAAGTGATGGTTTTTCCATAGCAAATCTGGCTGAAATACTTTCCTCTATTAAACTACACAGAAGCCATCAGAGTCATCCTATAAAATGGAAATGCTCAAAAAAGAGCTTGGTTTTAAATATGGTAACAGGTAAGCTCAACAATGTTTGAAGAGCAAGGATGCCAGGAGGCTGGAAGAACCAGTAACAAAGCCTCACATTTACAACAGAGGAGGAGGCAAATACAGAAGCCAAATGTGAGGCAAGTTACAGTGAGAAAAATACTAATAATAAACCCCCACCCATGATACTTTAAATGTATTCAGCTGTTTTGAAATTTTCTTCTTGATGTATGCTTTTATGCAGGCAGGCAAGCTTTTGAGATCAGTTCCCTAAACCACATCAAACACATGATAAGGCATTATGGACCTAATCCATTTTTACAAAAATACTGGCTGTCCTGTGAGGAAAAGGCAAATGATGAAACAACTGAGAAAAACACAACTCATTCTCTCTGCTTGTTCCCCTCCCTACTTCTGATCTACTTTAAAAGTAGGTGAACTGGATCTCAACATGCAAAAGTATTCCCTTTTAAAAAGCTGTTGGGAAGCACTGAAGAGAAATCAACACTGCAAGCTGTTCATCATGAACAGTTTAGTTCTTACTGGGGAAAGATTCTCCATGCCCTGGAAAATGGTCCAAACTGTGCTGTAAGAAATCACATCAGGATTATGGAATCTGTTGGGAGCATGGAATCAACTGAATGCTAGAGATCATTTGTTTGAAAGCAAAAAGGATAATAATCACAGTTCTTAGGAGAGTTATTATTTAAACTGGACTTCACAAGTTTTCTTCCACTGTCCAATTCTTCACAGCTTGTTAATTCAAGTGTACTCAAGTTCTCACCACTACAAGTGACTGTAAGGATAAGGTTTATTAAACAGTTCATGGTAATCACCTATAAAAAAACCAGTTTGTATAAACACAAAAAATTACTCTCAGATCCCTTTCTTCTGCCCTTGTATTTTCAGCACTCAGGTACATACTCTTTTCATTAAAAGACTGGTCCCAAGCTTAGCATTCACTTTACTTCAACTTCTGACTCTACAGACCAGGACAGAAGCGATAATTTCTAGTGAACATATATTAGAACATACAAGAGCTTGAGAAGCAAAAATTATATTACCTAAATCAGGGAATACTGTTATCTATGAATTCATTCCTTCAGGGAGAGGGCACCAGTTTTGAAGTCTGAAGCAAAGAAAACCAACTGTCTGCACAGTGAATGTTTATTCAGAATTTTCCTTTCGACCCATTAACCTGAAAATGGGAACTACACTGAATGAGAAAATAATCCACTAGTTTAAGGTCAAGACACTGCCTTAATTTTTTTTTTTTTAAATGCAAATAAAACTGAGTGCTTCTCACCCAATGACCTGCATTTTAATTTATGGTCATTTCAACTTGTTTCTTCAGAATGTGTATAAGTATTTGGAGACACATCCTTTGCTAAGCTTGTTTCTGTCGCTCATTTTTTGTATGGTATGAGGTATATTATTTTAATTTTCTGCTTGATTTCCCTCATAATGAACTAGCCCATGGAGCTCCCTTAAAATAATAATGTATTAGCAAAGTTAGACAGTCAAAACCAAAGTAGGAATATCCAGAGCTTCCCAAATCAATGCAAATATTTTTGGGAGCAGTAGCAAACTTGTAATTTAGCACTGAACATCAGTCTCTGCTCACAGCTGGAGTAAAATCTTGGTGTCAGGAAAAGGGACTGCAGGAACACTGCAGTGTTTCTCACATCTTCCCTTAAAGTGCTCTATTGATTTTTACCAGAGACAGAACTGCAAAATTAAGCAAGCCACAGGCCCCAGCTAATGTGGCAGTTCCTGTTTTGCTTGTAAAGTGGCCTGAATGAAGACACCATCACATGAAGTAGCAGAACAACGCTTTGGACACTAACGCGGGCATTTGATCTGCAGGCATCTCAGACAACAGGATGCAAAATGTTCTCAAGGGTAAGAAAATATACATCCCATTTTGCAGACAAATCCACCGGAAGACTGTTACCTCCTATCAGCTTTTGAGAGAGAAAACTGAATTCCCAGAAAGATTAAGCCTGTGATAGACTTAAGTTTCATGCTACACAACACTATGGAAAGAAAAATTGACCTGATCACATGCAACTCAAAGTTCTGATCTTAGCAATGTTCTCTTTTTCCAAGTACAGGCTATAGTTTGTTATAATTTTTTTTTGCAGAATGTCAAACTATACACTTACTGGTGTAAATAATACACGCTGGAAAGAAAAACAAGAGAGAGGAAGAGACTCAGCTTGGAAAAAGAACCATCAATTTTCTTTTCAAATGTAGCTGAACAGAAGAGTTGAGAGGGAACAGATTAATGATTACAAGTGCTAAACCAGGACTTCACTGTAAAGTTATTATCATGTCCAGATGTTGGTTTTGCCTTTGACAGTTTTTTGAGGTTTCACTTACGTAAATACAGATATACATCTAGTCTAAGGGCATCTACCTGCATTTAAAATGCCTGTAATGCCTTCAGGAAACTGACCTTCATGCATTCTGCACTCCTGTTCATCCTCAAAATGAGGAATATGGTGATGGGATAAAAAAGTTTGTTTAAACATTGAATATAGAATTTACTAATAGTACATAATTACTATTAACAGATGCATTCAACAGTTTTTCCAGCAACATACTGCAGTAGTTTTCATGCCTACAAATTGTAATATTGGCCCAGATGATGAGTTCAGATCCATGCAAAATTTGGGTTTATTAGATGTGTATTTACTGACATCTCTTAATGCATACTGCATCTTTTAAAAGTTCTTTGCTCTTAGAAGCCTTTAAAAATAAAAGTCCCTTAAAAAATGGACTTCTTCCCTTGAAAGTATTACGTATATCTGATTACTGTGCAGCCAAGTTGAAACACTCCCTCCATCTTCTATTCCAAAAGAGATGGCAAATAACGAGCAAGTTGGAATATTCTCTGCTTATAGTGTTTAGCTTGTGGTTAAGGACTTTCCAACTTTCTGCGTTAGCTCCATCTCACTAGAAAACTGCTGTAGATCAAGGAGGACTAGCACGGCTGACATAATTCAGTCTCAAACCAATCCTCCCACACTTAATAGCTCCTTGTGTCCTAAACTGAAACATCTCAGATTGAATTTGGCTACAATTTAAAAGTAAAGGGATGAAGGATGTGTTCAGCAGATGACACTGGCAGGAACAGAATAGCCTAATGTGGTCAGAGGTTCTGAAGGTGGTGTTGGCACTATGGTTGCTGATACACTGAACGTAAAAAGGGAAGGTTTTATCTATTTTTTTCCCTCTGGTTCTTCACAATTAGACATTTGGATTTTTTTTGTGCAGTGTGCCACCACTCAACTGCGAGGTAAGACAAAGTGGCAAGATTTTTCTTAATGTTTCTGCAAATTACCAATGTTCCACTATTCCAAAGTAAAAATCTATCTGGAAAAAACCCTGAAAGTCTTAAGCAGTTAAATTCACCATGCCTACCAATGAAATTGTTATTCTGTGGCATATATAATTACCAATTAATTATCCCTTATTTAACAAGTGACTGTTGGCTAGAGGTTCTCTTTTTCGTTCCTCATAAATGTACATCTGCAGTGATCTAAAAGAGATTTTTTTTTCCCGACTAAAATTCCTTTACACAAAAAGTTTCTTCAGAATGTTAAACAACTGAAGTTATACCTCCTTAAACGTCTTTTAGTAACCTTGTTTACTTCTCTAGAAAAATAGTTAACCACTATGTCTCAAGGCAACTCTTAAACCATGCTACTTCCTTACATAGGTTCGTATCAGTTTAAAAGTATCGAACATACAGTCCTCAATAATTTCAGTCTTCCTTAAATTTGCTTGTTAGAATAGAGTTTATGGGATGATCAGTTCTCCTCTAGTCAGAGTGCCACCTTGGCTTAGGTTAAACTCCAAACCCCAATTTTCAACACTCTCTCCTTAAGGTAGCAGGTTGATGTAACTTCAGCATGATTAGTTTTGGAGAAACACAAATAGCAGAGATTTCAGCAGAATTTTCACTATCTTGCTTAGAACAACACACAGGAATAAAATAGAATCACAACTTTGGTTTACAAAGTATAACTTTAATTATACAGACTCCTTAAATGAGTTTTTAAATATAGATTTTAGAAAGTCACCAGTGTTTCAATACACACTTTCTGAAATAACATTATCACATTTACTTTTGAAATACTTATTGCTAATATGTTAATATCTGTCGACTTTTACCAAGTGCTAACTATTGAATATTTTTGTTTAAGTGTTCAATAATTAACCCATCACTGAAATACCATCTCTAGACATTCTCTAGTGCATATATGCTTTTGTAGGGATTCAGGCATTACTCTGATTTACAGGTTATGGAGAGCATAAATATGTCTGCTAGACTCAGATGTGAGCCATGTTTAAGCTACAGAAAAAAAAAAAAGGCAGCTAACCCACTGAAGTGGCATAAGTAACTAAGAGAGAAGGTATTGACTCAGTCATAAGGCTAACAAACTTACATACTTAGCTTCAGTTTTAGTCTTTTCTTGGTCTCAGAAGAATGTGAAATACCAGAAAATTAATGATTGCCTGGCACACAGCACTCTGGTATAATCAAAATAATCTGGGGAATTCAAATAGATTGTGAAGAATTTCATGTGGAACAAATTATATTAAAGAAGATTCTTAATGAAATGTCATTTTTGACTCATGGTAGTTTGGAGAGGAGTCTTCAGGGCCAGTCAGGCTTGAAGTGTATTTCTTTATATTGTTCCCCAATGTATACATCAAGAGGTGGTAAGGTAGTTTTATCATTATACAAACTGAATTTTACATTCTTTGCCGAAATTATCAGCAAAGGCACCAACTTGGAGGGGATTCCTCATCCTATGGAAACTGCTCATCCAGAGCTTCTTTTGAATAAGCCCAACAGCAGCCAGAAAGTGGTTTCAACAGACCCACATGACAGTGGACAAGTAGAGAATTCTATTAATAATAATAGAATCAATAATTCTATTCTATTAATAATCACCCAGTCCCTTGCTTTTGTCACAGTATCACCTTCAAACCAATCTTGAAATGTTGGTAGCTTTCTACAACACTGCAAGCTGAATTCGATACATAACTCTTCTACAAAGTAGGAGTTTCTTTAACAACTTTGTGCAGATTCTACGGTGGCATTGAATAGCAGGATATGCTTTGAAAATAGACTCAAATTGGGTTTTAATATTTTTTCACTTGTATTTTAGTTTCAAAACAGAGTATCACTGATTTGCAATCACTATAAGATAGCTGACTTACACGTAATTCTTGTCATGTCACTGCAGATATAGTATATTGGGAAAAAAGTACAATTCATCAAATTTTCATTTTCAAAAGTTACTTTACTTGTAAGTTATGAGACAGAAAGAAAGCAACTTAGGTTAAATGTTTTACAAACAAAATCTAAAAATGATCAGAATGCAGTTTTAGAGACTTGGAGGTTTAGAGGTGTGGAATTCTTAGAGTTCTATGAAGTAATTCCTGAAGAATCAGAAATGAATCTGAAATTATGCAGCATAAAAACTGCAAGGATCTCATGATTCATTTTTATAGTGGAAAGGTTCAGGTTGAAACATGCTGCCTGTTCAAACTTTCTGGAAGAGAATGCAGGGCGTCTTAGTTCTTAAAAACGCTGTCGGATAAATCGCGTCACCCATGTGACCCACGCAAAACCATTGTCTGCTAAAGCTCCAAACACATGAGCACTTAACAGGGGTTTCCAAAGGCTGAAATCAGTCTCTTCAGTCACTAAATGAAGATTCACTATCAGAACTGTCTTCTGGTTTGCCATCATCTCCCCAAGCAGGCACAGGGGCATCTGGGGTCCTGCAGGCAACAAAAACATTCTATGTTGCAAATCCAGCTGAGAACAGAAGCAACCCAGTATTAAAGCTAATGTGCTTTCCCTACAACTGCATACACTTTATTTCCACAACATTTAACACATTAACTGTTTATGGTTCACAAACTCACACCTTAGTGGTATTGCTTCACCTACACCTGAAAGATAAACACTAGAAACTGTAACTCACTGGACATCAAAACTTTGCAGACATCAGACTGAATGCACACCTTTGAGGTTGTTTGAAGTAATGACAGATCACTAAGAAGTGGCAAACACTTGTAGAAAGAGTTGAAAGCAGGCAGTAATGATTAATTCAATTTTTTTCAATCTTCAGAGGTTCTAGGGCTGAAAGGAACATTCTGTACACCACTGAGCAGTGTAAATAGTACATGAAAAAATAAGACAGGAAATGAACAATATTGTATCCAACTAAAACTGCAGGGATAATTTAGAGAAGCAAAAAAAGAATTACTCACAGTGGAATTTGGCTAGAACATTGGGTTAAATTTGACATGCAAGAACAGCCATGGGATTTTTATGGACTACAAATGATCAAACCTCTAGTATTTAGTTTTAAAGGGAATATTTAAAAGGGATCTTAATATCATGGCAAAACATTTGCTTGGGGAATCTACTGGAGATGGAGGGGAGAGAAGCAAGCCATCTAAAGAGTAACTAACACTACTGCCTGAAGATGTTGGCTCTCTGGAGTCTCCCTTCTGAGTATGTAATTAGTTTGACATACAAGCAAGACTGAGCCTGATGAATTCTGAAAACGAGGTAGAATATATGCAAATAATTATACTTGGGAAAAAATGATATTCAGAGAAACCAGCTTCCTGTATGACAGTTAACATCTCTTGGATAAAATATCGCATTTTAAACTGAGCTGATAATTATATTTTTCATCCTGTTCTTATTTATCTTGGTGGTTCAGAATTTCTTTCCAACTTTAGTTCTGTTTATTATAATTTGTCTGTTGTGAATCCCTAAGGTACCCTCAAAGTGTTTCTAAACACTTTGGGTGCAAAGATGAGACGTGTGTTAAAGAACTGTAGAAGAGCCTTCTCCCTCTCCCCTGCACACCTCTAAAACAAATTAAGAAAGCATTTGCTTTCTCATGCAAATACCACTTCACAATATTATTCCTTGTTGCCGTGGTAATGACAAAACAGAAGAGCTGTGCAAAGACATGTGATCTGGAGAGAACAGTGCAAAACTCTCGTCTAACAAGAAGAGGAAGATGGCACTGAATTCCTTTAGTTTGTGAGAGGTGGACAAACTCTTCTGGAGTTGAAGGCAGGCAAGAGAGGAAAGGTAAGAAATGGAAGTTAAAAATAAATAAATTGGGAGTTTGACAGAATAGGCAGTTACCAAATGCTGTAAAAAGCTGAGGAAGGAGCAATAACAGAAGTGGAACAGCCAAAAGAAAAGAGTAGAAACAACTCTATATTATTAGAATTAGCATATCTACAGCCACAAAAACCATGCTCAGTCACTGGCAAGTAGATGGGAGAGTGTGCAATAAGTGAGTGAGCCCACAGCAATATGCACATTTTCCTAATTTTCTTTGGGACTGAGTGACTAGGCCTAAGGAACCTGAAGACCCAAAAATTGTGGTGTGAATGGCAAGATACATGTAAAAAAAGAACTCTATAATATCCAGACAAGAAAGCAAGAAAATTGAAAGAATAGCCACCCTCCACTCCTTAAAATATTCTGCATTATGCACCTTGCCAAACAATTAGCTTTCTTTAACCAGTTTTCAAACCCACAACATTTGAAAGAAAATCTGACTAAGCATTATTATTGCACAGAATCTTTGAAGATGGACTTTGGGACCAAACATATTCTGCAAGCCTCAATATACAGTAATAATGTTTCTGTCTTAACCCAAACCAGAAAACCCGAAAGCAGATTTTTTTTAAAAAACAGCTTTTGAAATTTTAACCTTTTATTAATCTACTACAAAAATCCACTCAAACACAAAGAAACAACAGCATTTATGGAAAGGTATGGACTTGAAATGCCGAGTAAAAAATATAACACATTTAATACACATATAGAAAAACCATGTTTGATAACCCTCAGACTTGCACAGGGTCTTACTTCTGCTCTTTTTCCTATTTCTCATTCAATCAGTAAAAAATACCAACTGAGGAATAACTATTTTAGGTTTATTTAGACACTGAGAAGTAGCTGGGAGATAAATTGACTGAGCATGTGATGATACTTCAGGTTTATTTTATTAAACAAGTTGCTAGTTTCAGAATAAGCCTTTACAAAATGTAATAAGACTTCACTGGAAAGGAAACATGGACTTTCTAATACACTGACAGTTTCTGAAGAGGATGTAAAAGTGCTTCAAACAGTTTGGTGGCTATAATGTAAGAATGACAGTTAATACTTTCATCTATTTAACAAATTCTGTGAAATATTACAGTAAAGCTAAATTAAATGTCAAATGTAAAATAATCCTAAAATTAATGTTTATGGTCACTATGACAAGTAGCTTTGAAAATTAGTATCTATTCTTAGTAGTCTTCACATCAGGTTAACTCAATCAACAGCCAAAATTTCAAACTGCTGACTTCAATTTACACTGACAATGCTGAAGTCAAGTTGTACACTCCATCTGCTGAGGGAATCTGGAAACAACTGTGCTGTCCCTCATGCATCCAGCAAAATAAAATTGAGTTTGTTCTTATTAGTCTACAGTTTTGACATTTTGTTATTGAAGCGTTGAAAGAAAACATCTGGGAAAAACCTCACACCCTAAACAGTGCAGTGAAAATGGCTACTGACATTTTATTTGATTTCTCAATGCTAAATGCATGTTGGGAAACGCTACACTGTCATTGCTATGTCCTTCTCCTTGAACCTCATCACCTCTGGTTGGCTTGGAAGAAGTGCTTTCATATCCCCTTAAGCCTGGATGGTAAAGTCCTGCAGCTTGCTGCTGGGAGGGTACAGTACTGACCCACGTACATTCTAGTCTCTGTATATCCTGGGACATGCCTTGGACTAGACAATGCTGAAAAGACAGCTCACACTTGAGCTTATATCCCTTCTCCTTTGATAATGATGGGCCTCTTCAGGCCTGTAAAATGCTAAAAAAAGCCTTTCATGGAAGACTTCAAAACCTGTTTTAATGCTGATAACTTAGACTCATAACATCTTGAGCAAGCTTTTCTAAGCACACTTCTTTCAAAGTTTTGTAAATGCATGTTGCACACCAGACCTACACAAAGGTACAAATTACTTACTCGAGAAGATCTGGATTTAGTCCTTCAGAAATCATTTTGTTTCGTATTGCCATTACAGGAACACCCTGTGTAGCAGGAGGAAGAATAACATGAAACTGCTGGACACAAACCAGTGAACTAAATTATGCAGGTTCATTTAAGCCACACTTTCATACAAATTTATGCAGGTCACTTGTCAAACAAGAAGATGGAATGATAATCTTAGCTGCCATCTGTATGAATCTAGAAGCAAGGAATGATTAAGATTAAAGGCCCTTTTAATCCATTTTATATTTATGGCAAAACATCTAGAGAAAGTTGCAGAGAGAGAATCAAGTCTGGAGACATACATTTGCATATCATGCAGACAAAACCAGGAAGGTGAAGTTATCTGTATGGATAAAAATGTGGAGAAAGCACAAAGACATCACAGGACAGCTGTGCTAGGAAGATAAAGAAGACTTGGACATGCTGAACGCATACCCAAGAGAGAGAGGAAAACCAGGAAAGTGCATCTGCTACCACTCCAGAAGGATACCTTAAGGCAGTGAGAAAAACTGGAAAAGTCTAAAAAGCATGCAGAACAAGGCAAGCAGGACATGAGAACAGAAGCACAATTTAAAAGTGACTTGTCTGAATACAAATGTTTGTGCAGTCAGGCTTAAATTTTCTATGACTTGGGGACAGATTTCAGCCAACTATGTACATGTTAAAAAAATTCCTTCCTCTCACTGCAAGTCATTCCACAGCTTCTGCACTTTATTTTATTCATCAACACCTAAACATCCCATCATCTTGGATCACATACCCAAGACCCACTTTATCTTATGAGAGATACATTCCAATAAACTCCTCCTGTGTTTCCACTAAAGCCGCTCAAAGGCAACTTGTTGCTTTGCCATCTCCTGTTGGAAACCATCAGAAATACCATCTGGATCACTCCATGCCAATACAGGATATGGTGGGGGGGTGGGCAGCTGGGGTGGAAAAGAAGGATACAATTTCTGATTTGAAAGGGACAAAGCTACAGCTCTTCTAGCAAATGCAGGAGAGGCCTCACAAGCCAAATGAAAAGTAGTGTAGGACTCTTTTTGCATAGAAGAAGTATCTTTTGTCCAAAAGTAAGTAAAACAGTGATAAAACAAAGGGCAGCCAGAGAAATATGTGGTGCTCTCGACTAGCTAACCTGGCAAAGTGCATACTAAGGTAGCTGCTTACTGTGTTTTGCTTGTGCAGTTTCACAGTAAGAATCACAATCAAGACTTGTGCATGAACATTCTGGAATAGCACACAGACAGGTACATAGTATCAGCAATCTATCAGGCACATTAGCAAAAATGTCACTCAAATAGTTGCATGGTAATAGCCTGAAATAAAGAACTTCTCAGTATTTCACAACTAATGTACAATACGGAGGTGAATATTTTGAATATTCACTTGAATATTTCATGACAGCTTAAAAATTCACTTATTATAGTATAGACATGGACAGCACAGATTGTGGGTCTATAAACCATTTTGTACTAATGCTTTTTAAAGCAAAAATGAAATTGAGTCAGGTCAGGCAAAGCAAAATTCATATTTGCTTTTAGTCAAAGGGAACTTGGTACAGGAACTTCTGAGAATGGGTTGTTCTTATGTTGACACTTGGAGTAGTGCTTTATTCCAACATTGTGTGCATCAAAATCTGCAAGAAAAAACCTCTCAGTACCTTTATATATCACGGATTTACAAAACTAATGCAAAGTTTAATCAAAACACCCTTTAACAGTGGACTTCTTTCCCCGAAGGAAAACAATTAAGATTGTACTTATATCTGTTAGATCTGTATACAATCTTATATCTGTATACAATCAAGGCATTACAATTACTTTATCCTTCATGGTTTCATAAGTCTTAATCTGGAAAAATGTTTTAATACTAATATTCTAATACTGCTAAATCTTACTAAAATGAAACAGAAACCTATTTTAAATCTAAAGATTAACTACATTGAGCACACAGGTCCACTGAAATGGCACATTTGTACTTTTCTAACCTACAAGCCAGTACTAAATTTCCATGGTATTTGTCTTGTTTAGTTAAGATTTGAAGTAATCCAAGTCACTGCATACTCAACAGTGCACCCCAGCCCTACTCCCAGACAGATCCTGCAGATCAGGAAGCGTACATGTCCTGGAGAAGCCACAGTGCAAGTGGCAATCTTGTTGTAATATGGGTTTTATTTTTCCATAGCGCACAAAAACTCCTGAAGATCGGTGCACTCTCCACGTTTGGTTTTTATTTCAGTCCTTAAAAGCCAGGACCAATCTATTATCAGGTCAGTCAGAGTCCTGGCATCTATACAGCCATTTCTGGTGTTTAGAATCAAGTCAGACTATTTGTACGTTAAACATGAAGTTTATCTCAAATCGCAGACTGCTCCTGTCCCACTGTCAATAGAAGCATTCCAAACATTTATTTTAGCAAATATGATACTGCTTTTTAAAGATTTGTTTGAATATTGTTGTTGTATATTTTAAAAAGTAAGAATTTAGTATGTTCAACTGCACTCCATCAAAATGAGTTTGTCACTATTTCACAGGAGAACTACCTTTAGTGCAGAATGGTGCTAATTCTTATACACTACAAATACAGTGAGCAATAAATAAATCGTCAGTTCAAAAAAATCTTCAGCTAGAAACTTAATTTGGGCAAATAAATGACACCAACTGAAATACTTGACTGGAGGAGAAGACAAGTTTGGCAAATACAAAAACAGACATTAAATTGTAGTATGTTAGTTTGACTTTCCTACCGCACTGTTTACAACTGGCACAGGAGTCCCCAGGAACTGCCAGTACAAAGGAGAAATATGGAAAGTGAGATCTCACTCCTCTAACAGTCACAAAAAATTCAAAGTAATTAGACCATCCAGCACTTTCACATTGACTTTGAAGTCTGGCATTAAATCAATACACTAACACAGTGTTCAACTCTGCTACTATCCCACTGCTAAATTTTCCAAGTGGTTTGTAACAAGCTACCCATAAAGTGCCAATTTGTGATTCAAGTGAAAAACAAGGTCTGGAACATCATCCAAAAGACCAAGCACACCAATTGTAATAATTTCTCTGAAGAATGAGTGAAATTGAGAAGTTAGTTTTAACATTTTACTAATACTATGACATAGTCATACTTTCCAGAATTATAATATGTATCATAGAGGAAATTTTCCACTGACAGATCGAAAATAAAGACAGGTTATTTTCTGTTTCCAATCTCATTTTTAATTTTGTGGATGTGAAAAAAAGAGCTCTTAAAAATGTCATGAATAGTCTCCCATTCATCCTTTCATTCCTTCATTAGCTTTCACACGTGTAAATATTGAGATTACATTCATTTCTTTCCTATTTATCTGTAGAACAGAACACAGATAAAGAGGTTAACAAAACCTGCATCATGAATAACAGGAAACTGAAGTGGAACCACACAGTGAAGCAATCACTGTATCTCTATTTTAGTCTCTACAAAAACATGAAGTACTCCTGTTCTGGATTATACTAGCAAAGCTGTATTTTGTACCCTACAGCAAAACCAAACTGTAATCATGTCTGTATGCAGGGAATGACTCCAATTCTGCCAGAATAACTACATTTTCAGTGGCATCTTCTGTGACTCCAGCTAATATCACTTTGCATTACACATTTCACACCTTCAGTTCACAAGTATATCAGCAGAATTTCATAGAAATATCTTGCCAGGAGCTGTCTGAGGGAATATATGACATTAACTCATTTATTAGAGAAGATGTGCTAGAAATATTGTGATGTTATCCTAGCTTAAAGATTACTGCTGCAATATATGTTTTCAGACATTAAATGTTCACTTACAGCTGTGTGTGACATTCCACCTAAAAATAAAAGAGTAGCCAAAGAATGACACGAGAACTGACTTACCACTTGTACCATTTTGAGATATCTGGCATATCTTGGATCCTTGGCCACAGTTGTGACATTTTCTGTAACTACCTCCGTTTTCTGTAATCCTTCTTCCTGTACACTGTTCTGCTGTATATGAAGAAGACAACCTTTAATGGGTAGGTTGTACAGACCAGGTGCATGAAGAGATTTCAATCCATGAAATTTGATATTTAAGGTGAAGTGCAACTCTTCTTCATCAAGATTACAAGTTATTGAACAATACATGAAAACTCAAAAAGCCTCTAATAGCCCTGTTAAATCGTACTTAGTGAATAACACAGCACTAAAGCTAAGCGTTCCTTTCATAAAAAAATACTTTTAAGGATTATATCTATAAATCTCCTCCAGTAGTCCAATGCATTTTTTCCTCAAAATATTTATTTGATCCCCTAACAAATGTTTCATACAGATCATGTAACTTTTAAACTCTACCTTTCAGTATAAATCATTATCTAAAGGATAACGTAATGAAATCAAAGAATCCTTGAAAGTATTTAATTTAAATAAAATGAAAAACGACAAGAACTTCTACTACTATTTAAAGGAACACAGAAAACTGTATTTTTACTATAAAACCAACCATTTGAAAGCAGCACTGGAAACCTCCTTTCAGAAATATCTGAACTTTATATACTTAAATATACTTTATTAACTTTAATATCTGGGAAGAAGAACATTTTAAAGAAAATAAAATAATGGTGAGTTGTAGCACTAAACCTGCATTATATGGAAAAACTGTGGTTTAAACAGGTTTTAAAATGGCTTTTGGTGGTCTCTTTGCAAACACATGCTTCTTCTTCCCAGCAGCCCCCGTGTTACCCATGCAGGAATGTCCTGGGAAGGTGTCCTGAGGTGTTTCCCATTGGCCTTTGTTAACACCTTCTTGTGATTGGGTGTTCCTGTAAGCCCCTTGAGACTTCTAATTGGTTACTCTGTGAATCCTCCTAAACCCTATAAATGTAACATCCCCAACAATAAACACTCTCTTGCCTCCTCTCCACGCCTGGTGTCCTGTCTCCCTGCGGGCCATGGGGCCACGTGCGGGGGGGAGGGGGGAGCACCTCTCCCCTCCAGGCTCAGGGCCTGAAAAGCCCCCTGAGAAACCCCTGGAGTTCCCTTTCCCCATCCTTCAAATCGTCACAATGGTTCTTCAGACGGAAACGGAACTAGAACTGGGCCGCCCCATGTCGTGGGTGGGGAAAGGGATCCAGAGTGAGTCATTTTCTGACGTGGCTGAAACACACAGTGCTGTCCATTCTGTCTCTCATGCTGCTGCCTGCAAATCAGAGTTATAATCTCTGACAGGCAGGCAAAAGCAGCAGAGCACTCCTGCTACTGCTGCTCCACAGCAACTTCCACCAACTAAGAGAATGAGCAGAGGTTGAAGATTCCCTGAGAAGAAACCGTAAGGGGAAACTGGGAAAAGAAGTCCACCTACAAATGGGCCGAAAAGCCTCACTTAGTTAAGTGGTGATCACAGGATTTAAGTCTGGGTTAAAAAACTAACTATCCATACATATAAACCCCACAAAACAACACAAAATTAATTGCAGGGATAGGATCTTAATGTTGATTGCTTGTAATAAGTTGGCATTTTCTGTACATAGAGAATAATATACAGAATATATTATAGACTGTATACAGAATATATAACTATGCTTCATTACTTACTCCAGATTGAGGTGATACTGCTGTCTGTTGATCTGTAGTAGCTTGTGCCACAGGACCATTTGTAACATTATTTGTATTTGCACTGGACACTTCAAATTTGACATCTTCTAGGCCAGGAATAGAGGATAACTGAATGCATAAAACACCATCAAATAAGCAATAGGCACATCAGAAGTTTACATGTACCATAAAACCTGCAGCATGCTGCCTACCATATATTGCTCAGCTAGGCTTTACATTAGTAAAACTGTAGCTCTTTATCACTAGTTTTGGTATTTTGATTGGGGAAAAAAGACCCCAAAATCTCTCTATTCAGGTGGCTTCCACAATAAAAAATCCAAACCAGTCCATTGGAGCTGTCACAGTTAACACAGAGGCGCAGCACAGGAAAGGCTTCCACACCTTCCCAGAATTTTGCTGCTGCACTTACCAACCACACAAGAGCCATGCCATCTCTGCTACTTCTACAGTGAAAGAAATCATGACAAGAATAGCTCTATCACCTAACAGATGGATGACTGGTTACAAATTTTTCAATTTTCTACACATTTCACTCTTTTTTAAGGGAATGCTGAGAGTGGGTATTAAACACAATGCATATTTATTTGAAGAAAGTTCTATTTAACACAATTATGAAGAATTCTGCAAAAATCATCAATACTGATAATTCATAAATATTTTGATATAAATGAGTTATTAAGCACTGTTCATACTATTACACTATTTTTTTCACAAAGATCTTAATGAACAGTTTCAAAATGTCCCTCCCCTGCTCCCAGAAAAGCCAACCAAAATTGCCTCCCTCATTACTGAAAGAAGTACTGGTTAAAAAAAGCACAGTGGGTGGCTTATTGTCTTTGGGATTTTGATTTTAGTGGTTTTTTTTTTCTTTTAGGAAATTATATACTATATAAGACCCTAGATCATATCCTTTTGTCATTTCAGCTAAAGAAGATACATCCGACACATTTGCAGTAGCTTAGACTCACATAAGATCCCATTTCAACATCAAAGACTTACAAGGCTTCTATCTAGTTACTTATACCAGTTGAAATCCTTGTAGCCCATACAAAGATAATTCTGTTTTATAAATGGAGCAAAAATTTCTTTATTAGAGTTTGCTAGCAAATGCTATTTTGTACTGCAACCCTGAAACACAGGCTGCATATCAGAATATCCGAAAACGTCTCTCCATTTTCTTAAAAACAAACATCGCAATAAAATCAACACAAGTAAGGTACCAAATAGTTCAGCTGCCTTTTCAAGATCCACGTGCTCCTTTGCTGTTCCATATGCTTAACAGAGACAAACTCAACGTTTCTACTATGTGCTGATGGTTCCTTTCTTCCGTATCAACTACACGTTCAAATGTTACACGGTATAAGTAGCAAGGCAGGAAAAGAGGATTTTTGACATCAGGATTCCGTATTAGCTCCTTCAAATCATTTTGAAAACCTATTTGCTCAATTCAGACTACGAAAAGGAAGATAGTTTATGTAATCCAGGAGGCTGTCACTGCTAGAAGAACAAAGTCTATATACGTACAAACCTTTGCATCCAGAATATTGAGTGTTGTTTCGATCTGTTGAATACGGAGAGAGAGTGCTGACAATTTCTACAACAGGAAACAGTCAGGATGTGAAAACACTTCCCTAGGCAATTCTACATATAAAACAGTTTGCATCTAGATAAAAAAAATCACTGTTGTCTTCTACCTGTTGGAGGCAGAGTGTAAATGAGATGATCACATTAGGAAATAAATGAAGCAATGACAACTCAGTACAGTAGCTACAGTGGTTCAGATTTTAAATAATTTTACTCTGCAGTTAGTTTTCCCAAATAATGACTGACAGAAATGAAGACAGACTATGTACAAAAGAAAGCCAAAGTAAATAGGGTATTCCTTTGGGGAACTGGAGACTAATGGTACATATACTGTACTCTCACAGTTATCAAAAGATCTTTCTTCAAAGCTTTTTCCAAATGTGGAAGATGAAAAGATGTGATATGTGCATATGTAACAGAGCAAATACAAAGAGAAAATCTGATAAATACAGCAGATAATTCGAAGTCTGTACAGTCAAAATGCACAATGAATCAGAACTAACCAGACACTTTATATGCTCCAAGTCCACCTCAATCAAATTTCGACACTTTTTTAAATACAACTCAAGTTTTTCTAAATTACTCTATAAGAACTGTCAGTCTTTTAACTAATCATTACCATACTCTACCAGACCTGTCCAAGAGAAGTTGGCTAGCACCCTGGCTGGCAGATATGTACCACTCTGACAGCTTTCTGGCATGTTGGCAAGATTCTGCCTGGCTCTGAGGCAGAACTTTAACACCCTAAGAAAAAGACAGTTCTGCCAATATGCTAGAAAAAGTAGAAAGAGACTGACAGGAGTTAGTCTTTTTGGATAGTGCACTGACTTGTTTACAGATGGTCCTTTGTTCATGAAGAGGAGTTAGTTCCTATTGGAAGGAACTATGTGCCCTACATGTAGCTGGGTAAGGGGGAGGAAAGATGTACAGAAGGCAATTATGTAACTTTATGGGTCTATTTGACTAGACAAGAGCCAAGAAATTTAGAGTTAAGGATGGTGTCAGCCCTAATTTTGAATTTCTTGGCTTCTGCTGACTTATACCATGACCTTTCACATTAAAAACACTTTGGTACTTCACAGACACAAAAAACTTTTCAAGGAGTTTATAAAGCAACTATTTAGTCTCTTTAGGTTAGCTAATAACTGTTTTATTAGGTGGACTTCACAGCCCTGCTCCATGCTCAAAGTGGCTTTAAATATCTGTGTTCTGATTTCCAGAGTGCCTATGTAAAAGGCAATATTGAGATTGTGTGACAAGGGAGTTTTGGACAAACGACAACAGCATCATTAGGTGGTTACACTGTCCCATGTACCAAATTACAAGGAGTTTAAAAATCTAGGAAAAATTACTTTTTCTCCTCTGAAGCACCATATATTGATGCAGTAGCCAAATTTTATACTTGTCACGGGTCTGGCTCTAAACTTTACTAACAAGTAACAGAATTTCTCAGATTACACGGCTTAGTCTAATTGGAGTTGACTGCTGCCCTAGCCCAGCTGGCTAGGGCTGTATAGAAGTCTTTGTTGAATAAACTAATGAACAGTTACAAAAAAACCACTAAAGACAAAAAGGTTAAGCTCAAAGCCACATTAGAAAACACCCTTTCTACAAGGGAGGAAGCACTCTTGTCCTGTTCAGTGGACAATACTAGTCTTGTTGGTCTGCTATATTTTCACTGAATCTAAAGTCACCACAAAAATTAATTAGCCCTAAATATTTTTATTTTTCTCTTTTTTTTACAGCAAACTGAAGTTAAGGGCTTCAAGTTCTATACTAACCAGTTACCAAAACCATCATTTTTTCTACATCAAAATTATTTACATTCAGAGCTCAGAGTATCACCCTTTTTAATTAAAGGTGGTAAAATCTGAAAGAAAGTTCTGATGCACCATAGGTATATGGCATCCTTCTTCTATAACAAGTCAACAGATACAGATGAAGTTGCTCAGAACAAATCCCATGTATCAAAAAGTTCAAAGACTGTGCCAAATGCAAAAGTTTAAGAAAACAGGATTGAATGTGGCATAATCAACAGTTCACGTGGATTCCTTGGGGAAAAAATCTGTCTTAAGCACTTACTCAAGAGAAACCTTGAATAGAAAGCAGACTAATTTTTTTTGTTGTAAGCTACCAGTGCTACTGCATCAAAAATATTTAAATGAAGGGTTCTCATTTCTAGATTTCTTTTAATTGTAAAAACTAACAGCTGGGAAAATAATAAACATACCTCTTCACAAACAGTAGAAAAGCGGTTCAGAAACTGCACTGTATGAACCACAAACTGGTTTAGAAACGCTACAGTTCTTTTCTGCTGAATAGCAGGAACCTGCATCAAAAAATGTAAGAAAATTAGGTTACACAGCTATTTCAATTTTCAGATTTGGATTCAAATATCTGCTAAAAAATGCCGATGCTTTAGAAGAAATTATTTTGGAAATCTGTTTTAAGTGTGCTTGCTATAAATGCCTGCATATACAAATCCTTTTTTAAGACACAGATACATATATGTGCATTCATACAAATCCTTGCCACTAAAAATCTACTAACATGACAGTTGAGAATTTGCAGGATACATAGAAAAAGCAACAAGACCTACATAAATGAAGGACTGTTATCTTGTTTAGGAAAACGGATTTAGATGAAATTGTGAAATTTCCTGAAAATTTGTGTTAATGTTTCTTAAAATCGGTGAGGAAATTACAATCTCTCCTTTTGAATTTTAAGAAGGAAAAGCAAACTTGGTCATCCATATTAATACTCAGATGCAACCAACAGCATCACCAAAAATAAAGTGTAGTGATGTCACTGTCTCAGTATTTAGTGGCTACCCATACTGTTTCTTACTTGTAAGCCCAGACTACCCTAAAATTACCAAAAATTATTTTCCAAGTGAGATCCAATACTCACATACTTTTCAGTATAAAAGGTAGAATCTTAAGTTTGTCAAAAAAAGGTCTGGTGCCCATAATGTAACAGACAATTGGCATTTTTATTTAAATCATTACAGAAGACTGGAATCAGGAACTTTCACACAAAAGTTTATATATAAAATTATAGTGCCTCAAGATTAATTACCATGGACAATTGTTTTAACCTTCAGAGAGTAAATTTGCCTATGAAATTGTCATTGGTTGAAGTGAAAGATTTAAAAGGAAAAATTGCAGCCAAGCTTCAGCTGCACTGAACATCAGTTTGTGAACAGAGTGAACAATTTTAAAACGTCCTGATTTTTTTCTGACACTTTAGGTGCTACTATCTCAAGTCTTCAGCCTGTGCACCTGTATAGCTGGGTTTGCTCAAGTTCAGTTCTGTGGTTCCAAAACTAGTCAAACAGTGCTTACGATCTTAGCAGAAACCTGTGGGGTGGCACAGAGGATGGAAGGACCATTGGGGCAACTGAACTGCCCAGTCTTTATGCTCAGTATTTGGGAAACAAAGTTTTTTTTAAAAAAAAAAAAGTTTTTGCATCTATAAAAGACATGAATAATCAGCTTTGCACGGGATGTGCCTCACAGACAGACGACTGAAACGGCTTAGTCTTTAAACATAACGCTACCGCAGACTTTGCGGCAAAACCCACTGGAAAAGGTGAACCCCGGAGACACGGCTGAGGACAAGAGCCCGCTTGCTCCCGGCTTGTCCCCGCTGCGGGAACTCGGCCGGCGGTGCCAGGGCGGCCCCGGCCCCTCATCCCACAGGGAGCTCCCCCCGCCCGCGGTCCCGGGCCGGGCAGCGGGGCCAGGCGGGGACACGGGGCTCGCCCAGCACCAGGGCCAGCGCAGCCGCCGCCGGCGGAGGAGGAGGAGGCGCGACAGCTCCGCACCCCCGGGCCACAGCAGCCCGTACCTTGGTGAGGTCAATGCCGGAGCCCACGATGGGCAGCCCGTCCTCGTCCATCCCCGCGGGGCCGGGGACGACCCCGCAGCCGCTCCGCGCACCCCGGAACCCCCTCGGCCCGGAAACAAAACCTGCGCTCGGCGGGGCGGGGCCGAGCCCGCTCCCGGCGCGGCTCCTCCTGGGAAGCGCAGTTCCTCCTGGGAAGTGCAGTCCCGGGCAGCAGCCGCCGTGGCCCAGCTGCTCGTTAAGTATTAACGTGCTGCTTTTCCCCGAGTTTGTGCGGTGTCAGTGGTCCCAGCCGCTGGCGTGGTCCTGAGGATCCCACTGACTCACAGCACTCCACAGCCTCAGGACGTGGCCCTGGATAATGCTGTTTGGGGAGATAAAGTGTCATCCCCTGCGGTCAAAGGTCAAGGAAAGAATGAGAAAAGCCAGTGAAGAAACCGCATCTGTGCTCGTATGCATTATTTGGGTGGGGAGGGGCCTCGCTTCGAATGCGGGGGATAAAAATAAGGAGAACTGAATGACCTTGGGTTTTTCTGAACAGGACAACACATGGCTGCAATAATGTATAAATGATTCCTGTACCTTAATGCTTATAGAAAAGGAAAAAAAGGGGCAGGTAAGCATAAGCATGGCCTGTCTACAACGTTTTTGTTTTGTTCAGCAGTACCTGTCACTGGTTTCAGCTCATCCTCATGCTCAGGGAGTAGGTAGGTCTACCCTTTCAGCCAAGGAACCTCAGAGGTACCAGGCTCCAAGGAAATGGGGACTAGACCAGAGGTTTTCAGGTGTTCCTCTGGAAAAATTCCCTAACTGTAAAATAACCAAACTCTTCTTTTTTCTTTTTTTCTAATTTTAGAGTGGTTGCTTGTATTCTTTTTCTCTACAACAGTTTCAAAGGACCGCGCCATTTAGAAGTGGGGTCCCAATATGAAGATGGGCTGAACCCTTCCAGTGCACTGCATCATCAGAAGGGGTTTCTTGCCTCTCTCTCCCCCCTACATATGCCCATTTCACCATTTGTCTGTTATAGCACACAGTGATCCTTCCCTTTAGGTGGTTCCAGTCACCATCTTGGTGGAGAACTAGTGTTAGAGGGTCTGTTTTCTGCTTGGTTCACAAATCAAATCAGCCAAAGTGTTTGTTGAACACCAGAGTCTGGTGAGCAGGGTTACAGAGTAAGACCTAGTTGGTTTTGGTAGCAAAAATACAGTTAACTCTGCTACCTCATGCAACTTCATCCGTGACATTTCAGCAGAAAGGCATCAGAAGTACTTCTTTGTTGGCACACACATCTGATTTTTTGTGTTGTGCTTGATTGAGCTCTACTGGCTGAAATTGATAGGCACAGTGAAAGCTTAGGAACAGGACCTGAACTCCTGGTACTGCCAATTTGTCTGCCATCTATGCTAATAACATTTTGAACATGATGTCTACAGTTCTACAGTTACATACAACAGATTGGGAGCTGAACAGAAAGTATACTTAACCCCATCTTGTTATTAAATAATTTCTGCATCTTCTACAGGTCTTCTGTAACCTAAGACATCTATTCTCTGGGATGGCCAGACAACTGATTGGGATCAAAACCATTAAAGAGCAAGTCATTAGAAATCTGAGGACATGTTGCCTCTATGGAGAGTCAGGACTGGCAACTGCATACAGAACATGCATCTACCCTACCCCAAGCTGATTAACTGTGAATGAAAGATGAGAAATGACCTTTAAATCCCCAGAGATGTGGCTCCAGACAGAACATTACATGCACTTGCATCTGTAAGTAAAACCAACTCAAACAGTATATGGAAGTAGTATTTACTGGGTTATTCCATGAAAACTGTCATTGACTCTCAGAATTCATTCTCATGCTAGCCAGGAATAATTGAAAAAAATCTATCCTTTGGAAAAGGCCTGGGATGTCAAACTGCACACTGACTTCCCAGTTCTGATGTGTGGGCTAAGTTTTGGAGAATCTAAGCTAAGCAATGAAAAAATCCTAGAATGATGATGTTTGTTATAACATTCAACAAAAGACTATCAACAGTTCAACCTATTAGGTAAAACTTTGCTTCATTTAAATTCAAAGGTTTTGTACTACTGGAAGGCAAGACAAATTGGGGTGATCTGGAGTCCTCGTTTACAGCAGTAAATCCAAACAGACTGTAGTGAGGAAAATATTTGGTGTGAAAATTCTCCATGGTTACATCTGAATACTGCCACATTTAATAAACCCCCCCCCAAATTCAGGGCAGTTAAGAAACTACCATAGTCTGAGGCTATGAGTTGAAAGCTTCTCCTGTGATGAGATGAATAAGGATGCACTAATTACTGTAATACTCTGAAGATTAAACCCCAAATGTGCTATGCCAATTTTGGTTTAAAATTTACCAAAATTCTCAATTTACTTCCAAATTATTATAGTTAAGCATTCTACAAATGCACAGACAGAAACAATGGTGGCTTACCTAGAGCACTTAGTTCTATTACTCAGGTTTACATAAAATTCTCATTTATTTACTGAAGCAGCTTTTTTTTTTTTATTACTTTCACAACATATTTATTAATAACCTGCTGTCAAAAGCACATCATGATTACTCTCTTACTGAGATAGTATAAAAAAGTTTTTTGTCTATACTGCTTGAATTACTGAACAACTTGTGATTCATACTATGCTTTGGAGTGCTGACGTGTTGTTGGCAATTTCTCACCTTTCCCAAAGGAAGGGCAGTGGGCTAATCTACAAAGTTCAGTGAGTTTAGCTTTCAGTTCCCACCTTATAGGTGTTGTGTAAATTTGTGTTGGGCAAAGGAGCTGCTTGTTTAAATTATTTAAGTGAATTATCTTGCCACCTTAATTACCTCAAAACCCCCCACTAAATTATATTCAAGAATTAATCTCATTTATCATAAAGTGTCTATAATACAAGTTTTCCAGGCGATGGCACAAAAAATTAATGATGTAAATACATAGTCAGATCTTATCTGAATGTTTTGGTCTGTAAAGCTGGATAAGAAATCTCACAAGAATATGCTCTACTGTGAACTTTCTGGTACTTCCTGCTTTTAATTTGGCCAAACATACTACATAAAAAAGTGCAACGCAGCACTTTTTCTCCCAGCTGGAGTTAGGAAATGCAGGGTATGAAAAGTGAAAAAACAGACAACAGAGGAAAACGATCCAAATTTTCCAAAACTTCTTACAAAAGTTTTAATTGAACTGGTTTGCTCAGCTGTAACTATAAGTGACTGATCTCCCAATGAGAGGATTTATAAAAAATAATTGAGTAATAATATCTTGATTTATTGTGTGTACTATTTGAAAATATACTTTGTACCAGCACTCATACTGAATGATACATGTCAAATTGAGGAATAAGTATTAAACAGTACCTAACTGCTGGCAGTTTATACCCTGTGTATGTGTTCATGCATATGGAGGCATTTAAAGGCCCGGTCATGTAGCTCCACCTTTCCGTGAGGGAAAGATTAAAGACTGTTTCAGAGTTACTGAAATGAAGTTTAGTTGAACATTAGTATTTTTAAAATGTTAACTGTCAGGATGCTGAGGCTAACTTGGAGTGCAAAAGCCGTGTGTACAGAAAACTGATCAAAGCTCTGTCTCCATCATTAGTAAAAAATATTTGTCTTGTGATTAGGGTACACTGAAAAGTAAAGGGAGGAACATGGGTTTCAAAGCATTGAAACCAACCTGCTATATATAATTTTATTTTGCACAAAATCAGAGCCTCTGGTCAACTGCAAAACAAAACTGCACAAGCTGAGAAAAACTGGCAAGTGCTACTGTAGCTCACAAGGTTCGTATGCATCTTGTGTGCTTATATACTGTTACAGGTCCCAGGACACAACACTGGGTTAGAATCAGCCCAGAACTCAAACAGCTATACAACTGAGAGACAAGTTAAACAGAAACAAAAAGCTGATCCAAAAAAATCTCCAGACATGCTGTCACCTGATCCTCCACAAGGGGCAATAGTTGTTTTTAATGAGGTGGTCCAATGAACAGCTGAAAAGGTCAGTGTGGATTAACATTTGCTTGATTTCCCACAGAGTGTTCTAAATCTGTGCCTGCAAAGGGTATTCAGGTAAAGTTTTCTCTATGAAACTGATATTGCCTCAATGATTCTTCTCTCAACTGAATTTAAGCTAAAAACCTCCCCTATCTGTATGATCTTGGTATGTCAGAGTATGCACAAATCTCGGAAACGGAGTTCAGAGAATTATCAACCCTTGACAGTTAAACAGACTGAGAAATACAAATGTTAGGTGTTATGTAGGTTTATTTTTAAAAAAAAGAAAAGAAAATGGAAAGTAAATGATAAATCATTTGGAGTTCTCTGAAAATGGCTTGTCATGTTGCAGTTTTCCAAGCACTGTGCTAAGGCAACATCAGAGGATTAACTAATTATTTTGTATGGAAGAACATGCTAAAAACATTAGCTGCTTGCCTTTTTGTTTGTTTGTTTGTTTTTGTTTTTTGTTTTATATCCACATTACTTTTTGCCAGTATAAAATGAAGAGCCTGGAACTTGGCAAGATCATTCTTTGGTAAACAGTTTTAAGTAGTCCTTAAAAACAGTATTAAAATTGAGCATTGTGGCTTCTGAATTAACTACAGAACAAAAGAATTTCTGCCCTTTATCCTCTTGAATCTTAAGCAATTCTAAATCAAAAAAGTCTCAGTCAGAGTGCACCTGCACATACCTAATGCAAACTGCCCTTGTCAATATGAGTACTGGGTATAGTGTATGATATTCTGCATAGCTAAGAGCTCTGAAAAGCTTTGCTCTGAGAAAGGACAGAAAAAAGCCAAATCTGTTTCAGTTTCACTACACACCAGAAGGACAGTAATGCCCCAGACCAATCCTTCCTTCCAGATCCACAAAGAATTTTATCTGTGTCTGCAAGCGAATTAAAGCACCTGTTAAGCCTGCAATCTCTGGTCTAACTATGGATACAAGATAAACAAAGCACTGTTATCTTGAAATATCTTCCACTCTCCTTATTTTACACTTTAAGCACACACCAATCAAGACTGGAACTTATAAGGAACTTTATATTCATCTTTTAGGTAAATTTCAGTGGCAGTTGTAAAGCAAAAGTTCTCAAGGAACTAAAATAAGTCTTACATTTTAAAAGGTGACTGTACTCTCACTTATTGTTGTCCTACTTCTGAATTGGTTTTATGTGTCCTGCATAAATAGGAACAAACAACAGAACAATTTGAAATATAACTACTGCTGATAAGGATGGCTATGATGCTACAAGGAGCTGTTACACTAGCTGAACATCTTGATGTCCCTTCACTTGCAAAAACGTGCAAAAAAGATACTGAAGACAGGAGTTATGTCTGTCTTTTTCTTCCTTTACTTCATTTCTGGGTCTTGTATGGGAAGGACAGGAAAAATATGCTTCTAGAAAGCAGAATGTCTTTGGTTTTTCCTGTAAAGGCTGGAAGTAAAAGGCTGTAAACAGAAAAAACCCCACCATGCTGTTTGACATGCTTGAAGTAAATCCCTCTGTCATCTTAAGAGAAATAATACTGCTTCAAATCATCATTCTGATTTTACCATTAGCTTCTTCACTGTTCGTGGTAATTTAAAAAACGTTCAGGGACAACATTTTTTTTCTTATAAGACAGTGATGGTTGGGAAAGTTAATACAGAGACAGGTGTTCTTTCTGTAGGTACTCTGGACAATTTCAGAGTACTTGAGCTGTGTTAGTGAGATCGTCAGACTGGGGTTGCTGGACATAAAAGCCCTTAAAAAACACTTAAAAATTAATTTTACACCAAATACTATATTTAAAAAGTACATTTTATTTTAAGAGAAATAACCAAGTATCAGATGTACGATAACCAATTTTACAAAAGCTCTTACAATTGCAAGCTAAAAATCAAACACAAATGATTCATACCTTACTTGTTCCTTTCTTATGTTCTCCAAGTGAATAAATACAATTACAAAGAGTAAATGTCTTCATTTTAATAGAAAACAGGCATTATGCTGTAAAGTTTCATATTAAAGGCAAATGATTATTTTACATTTCAGTTACCCAGAAGAAAATTTTATGATCTCCTCCAACTGCACATAATGGAAGAGTTCTGTGCCATGTCAAACCAGACCCTACAGCTGCAGTTCCAGTAAGAATGGGCTTCAAAAAAAGACAGAGAGAGAGAGAAATATCAATGCAACTTCCCTTATAAATGATTTCTATACCACGTATACCAAGTTGCATAGACAAATAAACACTACAGATTAAGTACTCCTTAACAAATACAGTTAAAATACAACAGAAATTCAACTGAAAAATCTGATTCTCCTCTTAGTTTCCATAGCTACTTACTGCATTTAAGTACAGCAGAATAGTCCATAATAACATATTGTTTCAACTATTTACATTATTATAAATGTTATTGTTATTTTAAAGGCATACTTTCAAACTTAAAAGCCTTTTTAAATGAAATTATTTCTGTTATTTCAGTGTGCTCACAAATAGTATGTTTGGAGGTAATACTCTTACTGTAAG
Organism: Corapipo altera; assembly: GCF_003945725.1. Lineage (NCBI taxonomy): Eukaryota > Metazoa > Chordata > Aves > Passeriformes > Pipridae > Corapipo > Corapipo altera. The sequence continues at coordinate 11,599,503 of NW_020884873.1, forward strand.
TAGTACAAATGTATGCTGACTCCAGCAAAACCAAAATATTTCCTATGCTTTGCATTTTCATTCATGATTTAGAACGCAATTAGTTCAAACCAGTAAAATACAAAACTAGCTGGTTTTAGCCTCCTTAGTATTAGAAATATCGACAAATTTATTAAATAACAGGTTATAGGTGGTTTTCTTCCCCTTAGCACTGATATGGCAAAGAAAACTAAAACATATAGATCAAGCAGCCTTTAAAATAGCAGGTTAGGTGTGCTGCAATTTTTTTTCCTTAGTATGGATGTCACAAAACAAAATAAAATAGGTACAACAAGAATAATTTCTGGATGGTTTGGGCTAGTTTTTAATTGTAGCTTTTTAGTATTATGAGGAGAACAGATGAGACTCAAAAATTTACCTGGGGATGTCCTAAGTGATGAACCAGCAGTTGAGTAGTTGTCTTTCCTGGATATCCAGTGGTTGCAAACAGATTTTCATTCACTCGGGACCATCTATGAATAAAATGAATGTACTTTTCAAATACTGCTGTCACATGATCAGTAGTGCATACAAAGTGGAGTTCTCTCCCTTGTGACTGTGTGAGGATGTCAGATATTCTACTAACAGAGAATAAATTTAGCCAAATGGCTTGTAAATGCCTCATATGCATGTTGTTGTTAAAAAGAAAAAAAATCATGGGAATGTAACGTGTATACTAAATGTGGGTCTATAAACTTTATACACCAAGTTTATATAAAGTTTATAGACCAAGTTCCCCTAAAAATGACTTAACTGAGACCAGGTTCCTAAACTCACAACTGCTTGTATAAACATAGATTTATAGATTTGTATAGACAAACCCCACAGAATACAGACACCACATACCTGAACAACCTGGCTCGATCAACATGGACGGGTCGCTTATCCTGTGGATAACTAAAACAGACATTCAGGGTTGCTCTGCAAACAACTACAGCTCATAATGTAAGTACCAAAAGCATGTATCATTTAAACAGTGAAAGGGACACATTGTCTACTCTCTGTGAAGCACCTGAGGGAAAAATAGAGCATTCCTGCAGCTTACATCTCAGTTTGGAGTAGGAAAATTGAAGTAGTTATCCAGTTTATTATGGATCAATAATTATCTATTTATGACTTAGAATGAAACTTTAACACATAAAACTTAAAATGAGAGGTAAACAGTGAGATTCTGTCTCAAATGGACAAAAAGACAGACAATGTTATTTTTAACAGATAAATATTGATAGATAAAGATGAAACAAAGAATACCAGGGAATGGTCTGTACTGATATCATAATTACTGATAATTGTTAATTTATTTACTGAATAGTTTATGCAATATATAGTGCATTGGGACTATATGATTAATATGATTAAGGCACTGGAGCATCTCTCTTACAAAGAAAGGCTGAGGAAGCTGGGCCTGTTCAGCCTAAAGAAGAGGTAACTGAGGTGGAACCTCATCACTGTAAGTATCTGAAGGGAGGGCGTCAAGAGGATGGACCAGGCTCCTCCCAGTGGTGCCAAGCAACAGGACAAGAGGCAATGGGCAGAAACTGATGCACAGGAAGTTCTACCAGAAAAAGAGGAATAAATTCTTTACTGTGTGAGTGACAGATTGCCCGGAGATTCCAAGACCTGTCTGGATGCAATCCTGTCCCCTGTGCTCTAGGATGACCTTGCTTGAGCAGGATGGTTGGACCAGACGAACCACTGTGGTCCCTTCCAACCTGACCCATTCTGTGACTCTGTGACTGACACGTTGTATTAGCCAAGTAGCTGCATCTCCTCACGTACTGATTAAGAACAGAATAAAGAAACCTCTCTCATAGGTATAAAAATACCTGGAGCGAGTGATATCCCAGATCAGCCAATCACTTCCAGCAACTGCTCCAATTTTAAGAGTATTTTTTAAACACCAGTCTGCTGACATCAGTGGTGTTTGTTCACACTCTAGGGAGAGAATGGCCTGCTGTGTAATTAGATCATAGAATCGGATTGTTCCATTCTTCTCTGCTACCATCAGCTGTTAAAGAGAAATTAATAGAATGTGGTAAACTTAGCATGTAATGAAACAATACCTTTTCTACTCTATAGAAAACTTAAGAGTACATTTAAGCAAACATTAATAATACTAAAATAGATACAATTTTTCACTTTGTACCAGAAAACATTCTCCTGGACCCTCTTCTACCAATAAATAAAAAGCACTTTAATCTATACTACTGTTACACTGTTATACATAATTATTTTAACTCTATGTATCTATAGGTATCTATGTATATAATTTTGGTGGTTAGAAACACCAGTTCTTAACCACCAATGCACTGTGCTTTTAGAATTTTAAAGCAAAATGTTATTATTTTAGAATGGAAAAGTTCCTTTTCTGAGTTAAAAGAACTGACTGACAGACATAGTGCTGTAAAAAAGAAAGGGTTATCAAGCACTGGAACAGGGTGCCCAAGGAAGTGGTGGAGTCACCATCATTGGAGGTGTTCAAGAAACAATTGGACCTGGCACTTCGTTGATATGGTGGTGTTTGGTCAAAGGTTGGACTCGATGATCTTAGGTGTCTTTTCCAACCTAAATGATTCTGTGATTCTAAACACAGTATTAATCAGTGTAACTGTACAATCTGATTTTATATAACATCTCTTACTTCATCCTGTAACAGTTTGCAACAGATTTTATCTAAACTTTTTCCATTAAAGTAATACATTCAAGCAGTTGTTAATTACGTACTGTAGGAAGAGCTTCCTGATTAAATCATAGAATGATAGAAGGTTTGGGCTGGAAGGGATCTTAAAGATCATCCAGCTCCAATCCCCCTGCCATAGATATGGAGATGTTCCACTAGACCAGGTTGCTTAGGGCTCCATCCAACCTGTCCTTGAACTCTTCATGGAATGAGCATCCACAATTCTGAGCAGCCTGTTCCAATGCCCAGATGACAAAATGAGATTTTTCTCCATGAGGTGCATTGGTTCTTAGATAGTCATGAACAATAATTAAGAAAGGCAAAGAACCATAAGAAACACTACTCTGATCACATTTAAGTTTGTTTGGAAAAACAGAACTGTCACCAAAACATGCTTTTCTGCAAACTAAAGGACATGGTGCAGTAAGCATTTTCACCTGCAATAAGCTTTTCAGTAACTACTAAGTCTGTAAAGTTTTATGAGCATTTTGAAGGGGCTTTCCTTTAAAAAAATATGAAATCCTGTGCCTATCTCTGATAAGAGTCAATAAAAAGACATGCTAATAATAAGTAAGATCGTGTACTATTGCAATATTTTTTAGCAAAGCTAGTAATTTTGTTGTGCTAACAAAGTTGCCCAGTAACAAACAGCAGCTAACGCGTTCAAGTGTGATCCTGTCTGGATCAACAGTTTTCCAAGCTTTCTTAGTAAGGACAGATACTGATATTGGTGAAAATGTGATGAGAATAGAGCTCCTTCTTCCCTATTGCTATGTAAATACTTTGATATCTTATTTGACTGCTTTCTTCTGTTTTAAGTATGTTTTTTGTGGTAACCTGAACAACTATTTGTAGCTGCTTAACACAGTTACTGATAGGCACAACAGGAATAATAAATCCAAGACAGCAGGGACTAGACCCTTAATGGAGCTGGATATTTGGATACATATCAGCTGATTCATCCTCCCCAGTACAATAATCAGATAAGTACAAAATCACAGTCCATTGATTTGATTTTTCAAAATGTATTTCATATATGGCAAGCAAGAGCAACAACAAAAAAATCCCTTGCTAACTTCAAACAGATACTTTTCAAAGCTTGGCATGCACTATAAGAGTCTGTGTTTCTGGTGAACTGTGTTACCGTAACTGAGTAAAACCCAAGCTTTTCTCTGGTAAGCTTTTCTCTGGTATTAATCTGTAAGTTAATATGCAATCAGCAGAACAGTTATCAACAACAACAGATGTATGTAATAAAGATGGAATATTTCTGATGGGAGGAGTAAGGGACTGAGGGTAAAATGACAAGAATGGTAACGAGAATTAATTTACAGTCACTTCACATTAGCAGATCCAACGGATATCCAGTTACAATGTACACTAGCTCCCCAAACTTCAATGATACAGCATCAAAGATTCATAGTTTAGTTAAGTCCCCCTCCTGTTTTTTTAAAGGTGATGAGGGTGAGAAGCTGAAAACCACAACCTTAAAAGCCTCCTCAGGATGCCAGCAAACACTCATTCCAGGAGAACGTAAAACAAAATGGGCCTTCTCATTTCCTTCCAAATCCCAGACCCTTAAAAAAAAAAAAAATAAATTGACTGCAAATACATTAACTTTCAGTGCCTCAATACATTCACAAAGGAAGTGACCAAATAGTGTTCATGCTGTATCACTTCAGGAAGTCAGTAAGAGTGGTCAGTGCTGCAGATAATGTATTTTAACACTGATGAGCCAGGCAGAGCCTCCATTTAAGTATCAAAATAATTTGACAATTTAGTTATCTGAACATGATATCTGGATGAGATGCTCCCACTTTTTTCATAAGTCACCACTACGCCTTTGTACTGTACCATAAACTCAGTGTTGGTCCAGTTGATACAAGCAACTTAGAATGTAGTACCAAGAAACTTAAATCATCCACATTGCCATGTAAAGGATAAGACCATGCATTAAAGTATTTTGGTTGCCTAATATATGAGTTTCCAGCATTTCCTGGTAAGACAAGTTTGAGTAATGGAAATATAAGAATCCAGAAATGAAGCTAAGGTAAACAAAAGGATCTATGGCAGAGGTAACATGAGGCAACAAAGGGTCTTGGCAAGCTTTCAACAAATAAATCACATGGGACAGTTTATTCTTTTCCTTTAGAAAGACTTGCAGTAAGTATCAAGCAGCCATAACAATGTTAAAAAATCAGCAATATTTGGACAATATGGATTGACAAGGAAGTGTATGCTGAAACTCCAAAATTAGGTGATGACTGAGTTTTCTTTGGATACATTCAATATGACTGTTAATGAGCTATGAAGCTACTTTGTTTATAAAATGCAACAAAACCAAAACTGAACCTCACAGAAACTGATTTTTTCCCTACAAAATCAGTAGCTCAGTTGTAGGACAAACACATCACAGTTGTGAATATCAGCCTGAACTACAAGGCTGAATACTATTTATATGCATTTGGACACTGAAACATACACATATATCCTTCCTCTCTGACATGCAAAACCTTGGAAACAGCCAATTTTTAAAGTTGTGTTCTGCCCAGTCTTTTGAGTTAGATGAGTGGCTACATACTATTATTGTTTATTTTAGAGGATTTTTGCTGACTTCCTCCAGACTTTTTCAGTTTATATCTCACCAGGGTGCTTAGAGTCTTATATTTAAGAGATTTCAAAAAACTCTTAAATAATACATCATAAGTCTAGACAAAATATATGGGAATAAAGTAAATATATTTAATGAACAATGTTGTTTTCTTGTGCCAAACCACAACAGATCAAATATTTGTTCTCCCTGCAGAAAACACAGGGTCTCTAATCTTGAAGAATCAGTGTCCTTATTAAAAAAAGTCAAAACAAAAAGCTGACAAGTGTTTAAAAAATGAAATATCTACTTGATTAGGTAATTTAGAAACATACAATACTTTCTTCTACTGCCAAAAATTTTGCCTTGTAGATTTGTCCAAGTCAAATCAACACTTTCCATGTGTATTTACTGTGCAGGGAGAAAATTATGATACAACAGAAGATGGTGAATCATTTTGGCAAAAGGAACAAGCCATGATGTTTCCTTCCCTGAGGTGAGTGATGTTATTAGGTGTTGAGACCGAAATTTATATTTTTACCTCCCTAACTTTGTTATTTATAAAGTTACCAGACTTGTATCTTGTACTTTGTAGGAATGGCAGGACTGCTAGTAACAAAGAGTGGAGGGAAGGGATAAAAGCCCCTCTTATATTTCTTTCTTTCTTTCTTGATATCAACGATGGTCTAATTTAGTTTTGAAAAAAAGAAAACCCAAACAAAGCCCCAAAAAACCAAACCAAGCAATACATATCAAAGTAGATCTTTGTCTGAATGCAGCAAGTCTACACAATTACATATGTGTTCAATTTCTTTGTGACTAACCCAAGTAAAAAATGTGCAAAGACCAAAAATTAGCCAAAATGAATTTCAATTACTCAGTTACTCAGTAATCATAACCAAATCAGCTACAGATGCTAAAGAAAACCCCTCTACTTTTGTCTACATTCCTATCATGTAAATCAATCCAAGACGACTGAGCATTTTGTCTCCCATTCAAAACTCTTGAAACTTTACTAATATTATCACAATTTTATACCAAAGTAAACTACTGTCTACTTTTCTCCAAACATCTGTATCTTTCATAAACCTGCAATGTGTCACCCTCTTAATTCTCCTCCTCCCTTCATCAACTATTGTTGTATAGACTTGTTACTGGGCTTGTGGTATTTTTTTCTGATGTTTAAAAAAAGCTCCACAAAAATTTAATGGGGAAAAGTCTGAATGACTGCAGTTGAAATAATGGCCAAAGTTTGATTAATGGAAAGTCTCAAAAATAATATGTAACCTGCTCAGTAAATTAATTATTTTTTAAAGTAACTAAGGACTGAGAAATTATATACTGCAATACTCTCAACATTTAAACAAACACAAAATACAGACACAGTTGCAAATGCTGTTAAATCTTGAGATATTAGAACATTTCTCTTGTCACTCACATCCTGTAATTAAACAAAGAAATGACAACTGCAGTTATCTCAAAGCTTGAAGATATTCAAGCTCCCTTGGATCAACTATATTTTATGTCATATGCATGAATATGGATAATGACATGCTGCATATGTGCATTAATTTCATCATACAATGGACTTTTATTACAGTCGGCAAAGTATTTATTTGAACTCTGAAAACCTGTCTTGTGGCAATGGAGATGATCCTTATTTTATATTCTAATTTTCTGAATTATGAATAATTCTAACTAGCAGAATCAAATCCTAACTGCACTTGCTGCAATAGTAAAAGAACGAAACCATATTGCAATCTTCAGGCATTTCTCAAATCACCAGAAGATGGAAGTAAAAGTAGGAATTCTTCCAAAAGAAGATTTCAAATAATTTTAGTGAGTGGGGTGAGGGCTAGAACAAACCTTGACATCCGATAAGATTCCCAACCACAAAGAATGATCAACTATACTTGAACCATTACTCAAACATTATTCATATCCAATGTGGTTTTGTTGTTTTGTTGGGTTTTTAATATCTAACTTTAATATGTTTCTTTATATCTCCATCAGAAATATTCCATGTGCAAGGAAAATCCTATCACTTCTGAAAAGCTTAGAGGACTATAGAGAAAGGAAAGATTCCTTTTACTGAAATCACACAAAGGTAAAGTGAAATTGTTCCTAACTGAGCACAAGGAGTGAGGATATCTCACTAAAGGAAAATGGAAGTGGACAGATTAGTTAACACTGCAGAGAACACAACCAACATTGGCCTTATCTAAGGTCTTCTGCCAACTCCATATGGATGTGGTTATCAAAGATCTGGAGGGTACTATGCAGGACACATAAGAATAGAAGGCTGAAGTGGAATTGCAGAAATTCCTTCTACTGGTCAGGTGAAATATTCAAGACAATTTCTAGTAATTTATTTTATTTTACTGACAAAGAATTCAAGTTATCTAATGCGAAACCAGAGACCACACAGCATTTTTGAAAAAATGTGAAGCTTCATTTCTATCCTTTCAACCAAAAAAAAAAAAAAAGTCTGCTAAGAGTTATCAGGTTATTGTTTCCAATACAGATGTAAAACTAAATGCTGTAGTATGACTTTTACTGAGAAACTGAACTGCAATTCTGCCAATGACTTTCTAAAATACAAGTTGACTTCTAAACAAATCTAATGCAATTATTTCTATTTAAAAATAATTTATAGGCTAGACTGTGTTCTAGCACTGTGTGACCCTTAACATAAATAATAATGTGCCACACAGGAAATTACTACATCATCCTCGTATTTTGAAGACTTCCTAACTAAAAGCCTATTCACCCACACTTAAGACCAGACTGAAATAAGATTCCAAGTATTTGCTTCGGAAAGTGTTTTTTTTTTTAAGCTGATGGGAGAGCAGTTAATGTTCGCACTGCGGTTGTGAAGTACAACACAAGTTGGTTAATATTTGCATTGTGACTGTAAAGTATAACAGAATTGTGTAAGACCACATTCAGGGGAACAGGGATACATATAAAAAGTGGGTAAATTTAAAAACTGGACTCTTAAAAAATATTCAACAGTCTTCTTTATTTTCCTCAATTATAATGCAGAACTAGCTTGATAAATTGGAGTGAGCATACCTCAGAAAGGACAGGTATTTTGGTGTGACATTTCTTATATGAAGAGAGATTGGAGAATCCAATCACACAAATGGATGAAGATAGAACAACATGAAATAAGACACCTTTTATAAAAACATTGGTAAAAATCCATAACTGACTGCACTAAAATGGGAAGATACAAATAAAATATAATTTTTATAGGTAGAAATAAGTGATAATGACAACTTTTCAATACAGCCAAAGGCTGAAATATTTATTGAGTACACAAGGTAAGATTCAAGTGCAATGTGCAACATGTGCTGGCAATACATTAAAGGACACAAGACAAACAAAATAAACAAGAGTTACCATTAGCTTTCCTACATATTGTCTAGAGAAAAACCTACACAAAATAACTGGGGCATAAGAGTACCATGTAAAAAATATATGCTTCAGATTACCCCCCCTAAAACCAGATGGAACACATTTTGATAGTCTAGTTGATTTAGCTTTCAGAGATATCAAACTTTTCCCCCAAATCTCTGTCCAGGGAGCAGAGCTAACCTTCTGATGGACTGGCATTTATGTTACATGCAACATAAACACTCAACTTCACAGTGACTGATAAATTAATTCACAAAATCATTCTCTATGAAGTGACATGAACCATGGCCTAAGCAATTGAACAGAACTCAGAAAGAAATCAAAGGGAAGGAAATGCACAGATAGAGTGGAAGACAATGCAATCGTACATTCTTTTGCACACAAAGAGAGAGGAAGACGATGTAGTTTAAGGAATAATTAAAATTAAAGAAAAAGAGAGAGTGAGGGAGGGAAAGGTATGGATCAGTCCTTTTCAACTTTTTAAAATACAAACTTCTATGATACCAAGGAATGGACAAGCAGATTACTTTAATTACACATAAACATTATATAGAATTTTGACACTGAAATATGAAAGTTAGATTATGAAAGAACTAGACTTAAAGGAAAACAATTAGATTAAATTCAAGAGGCAATTTACTTTTCTGCCATGACCATATTTGGCTTTCAGCAGTAATGTAGAAATATCCTAAATTTGATTTTTGACTGCACATAAGAGATATTTACTTTTGTTACTTCAGTTGCACTTAATTTGTTATCACATAAGATATATAAATGAAACTGAGTCAAATTTTTGTTTAACATAATGTTAGTTATTTCAGCTATTTCCTCTGCCATTTCTTTAGGATTTTGCAATGAAACATTAGAAATATTTTTCTATTTTTAAAGAAACATTACAGCAATTCTGAAATGTGTAAACAAGTGAAATGAAGCAAAATTTTAAAACTGCAATATCCTGCCAAAGATACAGTTTAACTCTATGCTTATGAACAGCTTCATCCATCTTGAAATATAGCCATGCCTGGGACCAAAAAAGAAAGTAATATATGATATTTAGGACTCGGGATTTGAATTTTTCAATCAACTTTCCAGATGTAATTTTTAGCTACAGGAACTTAGATTTTTAATATAAATACAGTTGTAAGTAACTGTAACACAGTGAGTTTTAAGAGTGTTCCAAAGGTGTCTTCTTTCAGAAAAGCAATTTTTTTAAGGCAATATTAGTTTTGACATTTTTGGTGCAGTGAAACATTAGATTATTAAAGTGTACTGCATATTTACATACCAACACCTCTTTACTTGTCTGTGAACGCACATAACACTTACTCACAACCACCTGACACAGATGACCACTGCAAATATTTTTATGCAAGAGTATTTTTAGTTCAGCTCTACTTCACAGCTGGAAAAAAGTCTTGTGTTGTGAGATCAAGGCCAACAAAGACAACATGCAAGAAACAACAAGCATTCCTGAGTGACACAGCAGCAGCTGAAAGGTAAGAATACTGAATAGAACCAGTATCTGACTTACACTGTCTGTCCTCCAGACTTACACTGTCTGTCCTCCAGCCAAAATGACTGAACCCAGCTCTGAGATGCCACTGTTGCAGCAGCTTGTGGCATGTTGTTGCATGTTGAGTACGTGCAAACTGAAAATCTCACTTCCTTAAGTCTCTGCTAAACTTACTGCTAAACTTTCTACTGAGTGAAAGCCAAAGAAGACCTAAACATGTTTGTATATATTCATTATGTACTGAAATATTGTATTACACCTTTATTAAGACTTAAAAGTGGAACTCAAAACTTTGTGTCCTTGTACTAACTGTTAAAGAACTTTATTCCACCGGTATTAACAGATGATGTGTCCTGAGAACAATTTCAGAATAGAAACTCAGTACAGACAGGAGAATTACTCCTCTTCTTACATTACTGCTGAAGCAAATTACACAGTAAGTTAAGAATGATTTTGGTAAGTCCCAAGGAATGCATTTTCCATTAGTTTTGAAAGTGTAACCTTTAAATTCAATAGAAAAGGTCTTCATGCCCCACATGTATGAATGGAAAAAATAAGAACTCAAGTAGCCAAAAAAAATCCTACTTATTTCCCATGGCTTTTAACCAAAGACTTTATGGTTTATGGCATAAAATGTCCTTCATAGTTACTAAGCTGAAATCTTGTTAGTATATATTAATTATATCATTTTTAATTCCTTTTAAAGTAGTATCAATTAGACTACTGGTTTTAAAACAGTTTTCTTTCATCCCAGGAACACTGAGCATTTCATAAAATAAACAAAAAAAGGCCACCTGGTCAAACAGCTTTTTGCTGAATAAGCCCAATATGAGTTTAGATTTAATAAAGAAATCAAGGAGAGGAAATAAATCAGAACAAGCTACACATAAGTCATACATTTCTACTATTCATTCCTAATGATTTCTGTTGGAAATACAGACAGGGCATCTATGGAGAATCTGCCTACTCGTCAAAGTAGCATTTCTGAGTTCCTCATGGGTGTTAAAATCACAGGCCTTTAAGATTTTCTATTTAGGTAGGACAGAGTAGCTCAACTAAAGCTACTAAACTGTGATTTATATCAGTTGATATAAATCTCATACATAAAATCTCATACACTGAGTAATCTTTCTAAGATCCAATCAATTCTTTCCTAACAGGTAGAAGATGGCTTTAATGAAAAATGACATTTTTTTCCCTGAGTCATTTATATAGGAATTGATATGGTGGTAACTTCAAAGATCAAATATACAATTCATATAATCGGAGAAGAAACTAAAACAGTTCCTCAATTGAGAAAGTTTTGAATTATCACAGTTATCACAGAGAAAAGATGATGCTTTCTCAACTCTTGCTGCTCTGCTGCAGTGACCTGCAAAGCCTGCACAGCTGCCCTTCTGCCACTCCAGCTGCTTTGAAGGGATAAGAATAGCAGCTTTTAGCAGATTCAAGGACTCTATTAGAAGAGGAAGATGAGTGACCTTTTAATAAGGAAAAACTCCTGTACTACAAAACTTTAACCAGCCTTTTCCAAAGCATTAAACCATGTTTCCCTTCTACTTCCAGTAATATATATCTAAATACATGGGTTTGAAGCAGCTATAATCATGGTATTTTGAGCTGCCAGTACCACTGTGTAAGTATTATAATGATTTTAGGCTATGTCATCCTCACCTCCTGGTAAGGCTAATAAATTTGGGTAAGCAGACAAGTTCACATGTGTTGATTTTAAACTTGACTCGTCTGATGACAGAATGGATAGAGAGGGTCTATATAATTCAGAGCTGAGCTATGCATGGCTTTTATTACTGTCCAGCATGGGAAAAAACAGTGTATGCAATTCCAAGACACAATAGTTTTTTTCACATTGAGTCTAGTTGGTTCAAAATATTGTTTTGAAAAAAAAAGAACTCAAGTCACAACAAAAAGCCAGTCTGCAACCTATGTTAACAAGAACAGTCCATTTTTTGTCTTGTTAGTGGACTGGCTTTGTCAGTGGGCCATGAAGGCCAACTAAAAATAAAAAAATAAATGCTTATTTGTTTAAGTGAACATGTAAGGTATTCACACATAGAAAAAGTCAAACACTACTATTTCAATAGTGCTTTGAACAGAATGCATACCTGCAGGTGTGATCATCACTTACGCTTGCAACCTCTTGACCTTCACTGGGAGCAAACACCAGATCATTAATGTAATCTGAGTGGCCATCAAATGTCTGTCAACCAGAAAAAAATAAATACTTTTACTTTAGAGAAAAAAAAAAATACTTTTACCTTAGAGCTGCCTGCTCCATCAGCCCACAATGTATTTAATAGAACTGCTAATGGAAAGATGTGTAAGATAAAACTATCATTTTACATAGAAGGTAAAACAAATGTTTATCGGTAACTGGGTTTCTTTAAAATATCTAATTCATGTGTAGATTCACACTGTAGGTGAAAATACCCCCTCACTATTCTTTGTAGTTACCACAGAGGTCAGTTTGATGCTTTTGCTTGACAGAGATCAGTGAATCATACTAGAGCTTTTTATCCTTCTTTTGACCACTGAATTTTGAAGGTAGAAGATAACAAATCTCAGAAACAAAGAGGAGAATGAGCAGGAAGTGAATGTGTGCATGATCTACCCATATTAAAGAACTCTGATTACTGGTAAGAAACTCTGAGCTCTGAATAGTAATTTTTCCTACGGGTTCCTGCAAGCAGCAATACAGTTTATCCTGAAGGAGCAATAAACCAGCCACTTATCCAGCACATGTCCTTTTCCAAGCAGTCAGTGCACAAATTGCCTAAGAGGATAGGTCTACTAAAGATGGCAAGCCAAAAGGCTACCTTTAGAAAAAACAGTGAAAAAACACGCAGTGAAAGAAGAAGAAATAGAAGACAATGCACCATCAAGACCTTGAGAAAATCAAAAATGAGGAAAAGCAGTAGAAGCAAAATCAAGCAAGTCATACAGTACCTCAGCAATTACCCACAATTTCTTTTAAGCATTTGAGAAGAGCAAACACAGTGCATTGTGCTCTCTGCTTTACAAGCTGTTGTGCTTAAGAGAAAACAAAATGGGGTATAGCTCACATTCTTCTTTTACTATGAATTAACAGATCATCCATTCTCAAATAATAGGAGACAAGCACTCATGGTGTGAACGCACATGTGAACTGCCAATCAAAAGCAAACATCTGATGTTCTATCAGAAAGCATAAAGTCATTTCAATGGAAACCTTGTTACTGTGTAATTCTTCTCATCTGATGCTTCTTAATCGTGACATTTTTATTTCTGACTACTGCAAATAATTTATCTGTAACAAAACCCAATTTAGCAGCACAGCTTTTCTGAAGGAAAAAAACCCTCCAGTTTTAGTAAAAATTAAGTTATATAATTCTTATGTATTTTGAAGACTGTTCAGTTATCTTGGCCATAATATCAAAACACCTCTTCCCCCCCTTAATTCTATTAAGTGTTTTGTATTTATCTACAGACATCAGTAATCTTTTGAAGTTTACAGTATCATCAAAAACCTAAAGTTAAATTACTTATACACATTTAGTAATAAGCAAGTATGCAAAAGTCATCTCACTTAGGGTCCAGTTAAAGTTTAAAGTACTTTCAAATTCATTCACGTGGGGGCTAGGTATGAATAAATCATCTCAGGTCTCATTAGAAAAAAATCAGCTTTCTCTGTCTGTGCATTTATACATATTTACTCTCATTAAATACATCTGTGGTGTTTTTGACACGCAAATGTCCATATGTAGATATATCTGGTATTGTTCCATCCTCTTCTATTCAGTCCCACTGATTAAGTCTCAAGGCATAGCTGCTCTTGTTTTGCCCAGCAAGGTATCATAAAAATGAGACAAAAATATCCTATGGATAATAGCATGAGATGGAGAGATTGCAGAGGAAAACAAGGTCAAATGAAAACAAGTTCCACAATTTCTGAAAGGGAAACACACCACCTTGTCTCTAAGTATAGCTATTCTGAGGAACAAATTCAGAACCGATAAAAAAAAATATTTCTCAAGCACACACAAGAACTAAATCCCCCTCTCTAAAAATTTTATGAATTCTTCACCAATTCAGTAGAGAAACATTTCCAGCAGCCAACTTTATTTTTTCCAATAGGTCCTAATTTTATTAAAACCTAATGGATTATACCAGAATGAATATATCATAAGACGATGCTAAACTATTTAGACAGAAATGCCAATTTTTTGAAAATTTTCAGCATTCTGAAAAATGCCTCATTTTACTCCCACGGTTCTGATGAAATATGCTTTTTATTAAACAAAATTTGAAGCAGGAGAAGGAAGCCATAACTCATTTCCAAATGAAAACCTCAAAAGAAGAAAAAGGTTTCATGAAGATCCATCAGTCATATTTTACCTTTTGTTTTTTTTTGTTGTGGGCTTGATCCAACCCATAAATTTTGGATTAGTTGTGTTGACAAAGTAATGGAAAACTCGGTGTGCTTCAAGTTCCTTCTTGATGATTACATCAAGACAGCCTTTCCATGGGGAAAACAGAGTAAGATTACTCAGTCTATCCCTCCAGAAGCAACACATACAAATTGTTTACTATAAAAGACAAAATGTTCAGAGATTACATTGTGACTGTAATCACATACTTCCTTCAGCATTGTTTGCAGGTTCTGTACCTCTCCTGAAAATCCCATGTGTTAAGTATGCATTATATAATGGATAAAAGTTTTCCATGCGTTCATTCTGAATTCAACCTAAGGTTTATGAAACAGGCTTCCTGAGGTATCAGTAACTGTTACTAAGAAGCCACTGTATCAAACTTTATTGAAAGCCAGCTCAGGGTAGTAGCTCATGGAGAGTTTGTGAACAGTTGAGACTCTGCATGTGCTTTAAATCAGAGTTAGGCTTTATTTTTTTCTTGACAAGAAGTCTAATGATTGTCTAGGGATAAGAAATTAAGACCATTACCCAGAGAAAGGATTTTCCGCACTTTCTATCAAAAAACCCCAGAAGACATTTCTGGAAGACAACTTTTACCAATATAAACAATAAACACACTAGTCCACATTCTTTCTTTTCATTAATGAGTTGCCTGCTAATAGGTAAAAATAGCTATCACAGTACGTTCTTAATAAAGTTCTTAGACTGTTAATTCCAGTGATGGAGCTGGCACAAACAACTTTAACAAACAACTTTAACAGCTTTACTGTTAAATTCAAGCCATTTGTATTGAATAGGCACCAAACAATTACAGAATCATTAAGGCTGGAAAAGACCTCTGAGATCATTGTGTCCAATCATTAACCTAACACTGCCAGGTCCACCACTAAAGCAGGTCCCTGAGCACCACATCTACATGTGTTTTGAATGCTTCCAGGGACAGTGATTACACTACTTCCCTGGGCAGCCTCACCACCCCTCTAGAGAAGACATTTTTCCTAATATCCAATCTAAACCTCCTCTGGCACAACTTGAAGCCATTTCCTATCGTTCTATCGCTTGCTACCTGGAGAAGAGACTGACTCCCATCTGGTTACAACCTCCTTTCAAGCCAGTTGTAGAAGGTGATAAGGTCTTCCCTGAGCCTCCTCTTCTCCAGACTAAACACCCTCTGCTCTCTCAGCTGCTCCTCATAGGATTTGTGCTCCAGACTCTTCACCAGCCTTGTGGCTGGACACGTTCCAGCACCTTCAATGTCTTTCTTGTCATGAGGGGCCCAAAACTGAACACAGGATTTGAGGTGCTGAGTACAGAGGGACAATCACTCCCCTAGTCCCGCTGGCCACACTCTTTCTGATACAAGCCTTGTTAATCCAAAATAAATTAAAAAATTAAGAATTTAGATGCTGAATTTAAGTCAATGAAGTCTGTAGTACCAGGCTCATCCCACTGTTTCATTATTTCCACTTATTATCCACCCATCAGTTACAATGTTAAAGTAACTTCACATTCTGCTAAAAAGTTAAAAGATTTAATTCACACCTTAACATTAAAGTCTGTTGTCTGAAATACCATAAAACTGGCAGATACGACATAAATAGATAACTTTAATAAGGAATGACAGAACTTTTAGAACTATTTGGTCAGAAATGCTATCCAAGTTGATAATAAATATGTCAGTTATCCCACTGCCTTGGTGGCAAAGTCACATAAATTGACCAAAAATGAAAGAAGGAAATTAAAGGTATGTGCATGTATGAAGCAACATAAAAAGCATTTTCTTTAAAGACATTTTGGCTTTGGTAACATCCATCTTTACTTCTTATGCCATGCTTTTATTCATTCTGTTATCAGTATGACCAGATAAGTGACATCCACAATTCATTTAGCATGACAACTGTCATTGTCTTACTAATACAAGCCAACAAACCACAAAAAAAGTGTATTATTTTCTCCTTTATACCCAATAAACCACTCTCAGCAAAAGAGGCATTATTATATTCTAAAGCAGTAAAAACCAAGGAACACTCCCCCAGGTTTCTTTGTATTAATTAGCTTTGCTTATTCTTAGATAAGACCTCACAAAAAAAAAAAATTCAAACTGGATAGCACAGATATCTAACTGACAGTAGTACTCGGACTGGGACATTGTTTCAAAGGAAGGACTTTGAGGAAAATCAAAAGATCATGTAGCCGATAATTACAGTTATTCCCACTCTAAAACCAGAAATGTATATACAATACAATAATTATCCCTAAAGATGATGGATATAGGATCTGTCACAGTTCTGTGCTCTATCTCATACAGTACATCAAGCAAAATGAGCCAGAACAACAGTTAAAGATTAGACTTCACTAAAGACTAAATTACCTTTTAAAAATCAGTTTAGCTGCCCTTACCTTAAATTCATTCTTGTCTTGAAGGTCTGAAGTAAAGAGTCTTAACTTCCTATCAGAAGCTGCAGTACAAAACCTGTACTCAACAGACAAAAAAAGGCCTTTCAGTCAATCAACATTGCAATGGTTGACTTTTTAGCAGTTTTCCTTCACTTTAAACCTGCAAAGTGACACGCAAAGGAAAAATCAGATTTTGAAAAATACCAAAAGCATCTATCTTAGCTTTTCTGCTTTGGCAACAAGTAGAGTTATAATTGGAACTTATCAATAGTGTGTATCAAGTGCCAAGAATACTTTTCCATAGACAGAAACACAAAACATTTCACAAAGCTAAATCTCAACCAATTATCAATTATCCATTAGCTGAAATGTCTTTCATAACTGCCATCGAAACTTCCCTTGGAAGAAGTTAAGAGGCAGAGCACAGAAAAGAACCCTCATTATCAGTGGTCTAAAATACCAAAACATAAAATTCATAAACCAATTTCTAACATATTTAAACCAAAATACTGTACAAAAACGCAGCAGTAAGCAACTATCATAATTCTGAAGAATCATACAAACTATTGAGAACATTTTAATTCTTAAGTGCACATTTAATAGCTAACTATCATTCTAAGATTTACACCTCAGTGTCTCTCATAAATAGTAGTTGATCTGCTCTAAAACACAGCAGACTATGCAGACCACTACAAATAAATAGCTTTAAATAGCTTTATAGAGGAAGCCATTACAATGATCTCGTACTTAGAAAAGTTCTTAAATCCTTTTTCACAGATGTACAAAGAATGAACTAACTACATCTGAGGTCCATGAAAATAATGAAAAAAGTATTATTTACTGCTTGTTCACTGGGGACAGGGTCAAGGGGCACAAGAAGTAGAACAAAAAAACAAACAAATGAACAAAACCAAACAAATCACCAACAAAAAAATAAGATAATGTTCTACTGAAGTGTTCAGAGACTTCATCAGTGATTTCTCAAGAGTTAGATTTCACTCATAAGCTTTGAACAGTCTAGTATTAAGGAACTAGGGAAAACAGATAGGAGACAAGGATTCATTGTACTCATTTAGTGTAAGTACCTTATCTGGGGAGGTATAGCATCAAGTCTAGTTTCAGGACTCCATGCTATGGCGTCAACTCTGATTCCGTGGTGAAATGTTCTTAGTGTCTTATATTGCATGCCTTCCACTTCTGCATCCTCCTCCTACAGAAATATTGCAGTTAGGTGATTCAGAACAATGTCTTGGTGACTTCTAACAAATCAGATTGATATGAAATGGAAAGGCTTTCAAAATTACACATATCTGGGATCTTTTTAGATTGTAACACCATCAAATTGAAAACCTGGAACACAAGGAAAGTATTAACTTGAAATATTTAAGTACTTAAAAATACATTAAATGACTGTAGTCTCAAGCCAGAGGCCAGAGCAGAGTGAAAAAACAAGGACTGACTTGCAAAGATGCTGAGCTCATTCTTTGTCCAGGTAGCATCTTCACAGATACAACTAAAGCCACTTATAACAGCAGGGTAAGTAAGTACACACTGCAGTGAGGGGAAACAACGTGAGCAAAAGCAAGGATGTCATTTAAGCTCCCTTTTCTCTGAGCTGCTTTTACACTATGGAAAAATGCTAGCACTTTCAGAACAGCAGTCTTCAAACAGCAGGAGCTAGAAAGGTGACCTCTATCATCTAACTATAATTACAAACTTGTTTATTCTTCCCATTGGTGAGAACACCGGATGGTGAGAAAAATGAGACGAGCTGGGGTTGTGGACTCCATCAGTCAGTTGACCTCCAAAAAACTTCCACAAGTTTTCAAAATATCTAATGGATACTTCTACAAAATTTTCTCTATGTCATAATTCTGGTTTATGGTAAAGAACCTTCTGTATGCCTTCTGCATAATGTAGAGGCTAAGCAGAACCTAGCTGAGGATGCATGACAATATCTACAGTATTCAATGCTTCTCAACAGGGAGCAAGAACAGCATTTTCCTCCCCTACTTTGACATACTCAATGACTCCACACGTAGAAGAGAAGTTATGAAAATTATAGAAAAACTACCTTGTACCAGTGGTTGTCAAAATTTTAATTGCTTCCTTTTCAAGGCCTACACTAGAAACAAGGTAGAGAGCAATACAGATGACAGTATGTTTTTATGGTCTTTCAGAAAAAATTCCAACAATAAGACCTCTGGGAATAACAATAATAAAAATACCAGTTATGCTATTATTCATAATAGACAAAGTACAAAAATAATACTGTATAATAGAGAAGTGAGATGAAGGAAAAAAAACTTAAAAATTTCAAACCATTGTCTCCAATTGATTTTCAAGCATCTAGGCAAAAAACTCCACCTAATTAAAAACATCTTATACAGCATAAGAATATACAGTACTTGGTATTTCACATTTTAAAAACTTTCACAATATGATGACTAAATAATTTCAAGGTAAGAAAACACATTTTACTGTTTCCAACAGTCTGTGAGAGAGATCCAATAAAAACAATTGGGGGGAAAAAAAATTAGGTAATTATTTCCACAGTCCTTCAGCAGAAGAAATACCTACAAAATTAGCACAGACATGTTAGTTCTAACCTTGAAAGTAGTTGTAATCTTTTCTGTTTCACAGGCTAGCTGAAAGCTTTCGAAGATAATTTAATCTAAATAGCAAATGTATGTAGAACAAAATATAACTGTGCAAAAATGTGCCAATTACCAATAAAGAACAATGAGCAAAACAGAGATTAAGTCACATATTTCCTAAGTTGGGCATTTAAGTTCTGAGACATTCACCAACATTAGAAGAGATACTAACATGGGATTACTCTTCCAGTAGAATACTTCCGATTTCTTTGCAGTCTACTCAGAGGGTACAGTGATAGAATGAGAGGTAACAATTTTAAATGGAAAGAGGGCCAGTTTACATTAGATATTAGGAAGAAACACTTTACTGTGAGGGTGGTGAGGCACAGGAAAAGATTGCCCAGAGAAGTTGTGGATGCCCATCCCTGGAATTCTTCAAGGACAGGTTGGATGGGGCTTTGAGCAACCTGGTCCAGTGGAAGGAGGAACTAGATGACCTTTAAGATCCCTTCCAATCCAAACCATTCTGTGATTCTATGATTCTCATCAAAAGGAACTTTATACCATCCCATTTATATCAGCAAGATGGTATTATATCAGTGTGTATTTTATATATATATATACAAACATATATATATATTTCTATTTTCCTGAAGAACAAGTATCCCAGACTTGTTAATGTAATAAACAAGTAAAATTGTCCCGTTTACATAGGGAGAAGAGGAAAGTGGCCAGTCTTCCTATAGCAGAGGTGCTGGCAAAGGAAGTTTCAGGACACAACTAATAAAATCAATAATAGCACAGACTAACCTGAAATCTGCAGGTCCCAATAACTACGTAATTATTGCCACCATAAGCAATGAGGGAACACGCATCTCCACTGTCAAAGGGATTGAATTTTACCACATGCACATAATCTTCACAATCCACAGTGTAAGCAATGTTTCTAGTAGAATCTTGCTTCATTTTCAGTGGACTAAGTCAAGGTATCACGGAAGCAATGTCTTCTCCAGGATGAAAATCTACATTCCTACACAGAAAGTTTTAAAAAGCAAGGATTACTCATTTGCATAAAGAAAAAATGTAAAAGGTATATGTGCCAGAGCAAATCAAAATTTCCTGAAACATCATATTTAAGAACATAAAAGCTGCACTTAAGCTTATTATTTTCAGATGTAATGTAGTTTCATCAATTAAAATATTTACTAACCTAGCATATGTTCAAAACTCTCTACAGACTTCAGCAATGACTGCAGATTTTGTGCTACTCTTGGCAACTCAATAGCAATACAAGAAATTAAGTATGTGCACACACCAGAAAAGTCACATACTGTATTTTAAAATTTTCAACAAATTACAAGAAATGACACATTACTACCTTAAAATTCTCTTTTTGTCTACCTCTTTAAAGATTATCAAACTACAAGTAGAGTTAACCAAAGCTACAGAACTGCAAATAAAAGTAACCATGCATAATCTTTAAACATGATTTCATGATTTATGCCTCCCCAACTGCAGAGTACCTATTACCTCTATGTACTAGAACTTGTACTTTACTGTATTTAACCAATTTAATAAAAAATCAGGTTCTTGTGCTAGTGATTTCAGAATCAGTCCTTTTAGTCCCAGTACAGATTTGATGTTAGTTTAAGCCCTTTTGGGAAATCAGACTTTTAACTACACAGCTCGTGGAAAACCAGCTTGAAATCTCAGACCTTTGCTGTGTTAATGATCTAAAGGTCTCAGCATCCAAGACTGAACATTTTGGTTGGGAGTCAGCCAGGTTTGACACGGGCATTACTCAGACACAGAGAGGCTCTCCACAGTTGTGTGTTTATTTATCAATTCATCCAACAAACCACCACTATAAACACTTAAGCCATATAACTTGCATAGCTTTGCTCCTAAGGCCAAATGCAAGTTCTAACCCTATCTGTAGTTTTCTTCCTTTAAGGCTTCCCACAAATACAAGCCATTATAGAACGATAGAGTGTTAAGGGGTTGGAATGGACCTTAAGGACCACCCAGTCCCAAATCCCCTGTCCCGGGCAGGGACACTTCCCACTAGACCAGGTTGCTCAAGGCCTTATCCAACCTGGCTTTGAACACTGCCAGGGTTGGGGTATCCATGGGCAACTTGTTCCAGTGTCTCACCACCCTCACAGTGAAGAATTTCTTTCTAATATCTATCTAAATTTGCCCTTTCAGGTTGTACCCGTTAATCCTTGTCCTGTCACCGCAGCTCCTGACAGAGTCCCTCTCTGGCTTCCCTGTAGGCTCCCTTCAGATACTGGATGGTTGCTGTGAGGTCTCCACGCAACCTTCCCTTCTCCAGCCTGAAGAGCCCCAGCTTCCTCAGCCTGAACCATCAGCCATCAGACTAGTTTTAAGTGAAAATACCAAAAATATCATTAGCTCCATGACTTCAGGAAACACGCTTAGGGCAACCGAGCCGCGTGGGTGCCCGCTACCTCCGCCCATCCATCCGCCTCCTTTACCCTCGTACTTCCCCCTTTGTCCCTTCAGGGCGCAGCTGCTACTCCCCGGGGAGGCTGCCCCGGCTCCTCCGGCCCGGGGGTCCCCCTACCCGCACCTCAGAGGCCCCTCTGCGGACCCGGCCCCCGCACGGACCCCGCACGGCCACCGCCGGTCCCGCTCCAGCTCCGCCCCTCCCGCGCCGGGAGCGCTCCCTGTGCTTCCGGGGCAGCGGCGCCCGCGCCCATTGGGCAGCGCGGCGGATTTGAACGGAGCCCGCGGGGCCCCGGGAGCGGCCGCACTTCCCGCTGGAAGCGCCGCCGGCAGAGCGGGAGCGCCCCGGCCGGCCCGGGCTCGGGGGTAAAGGCGCTCCAGGAGCGGCGCGGGGGTCGTGGCTGTTCCCGGGGCGGGACCGTGGGAAGGGGAAGGGGCTCCCTGGGGAGGGCGCAGCGGGAGCTTTTTCGGTGCTGGTGATGCCAATGCCGGCTCTCAGGGGTTAGGGGTTGCTCCGCAGGGTTTTTGGCTTGTTCGGGCTGTTTGCCCGGGAGTTTGCTCGGAGTGGCAGGTATTGGCCCTTGGAAACCTCTCGGAGCAGGGAGAAAGGGAAAAGCCTCCGGAGAGGTTTTAATCTGTCCCACGCTGACTTGCAGCTGCCCAGGTTTCAGAACTCTGTGGCCCCCATGTGACTTCATGTCAGTGGAAAAACAATAAAGTAGGTTGTCCTCTTCAGAGGTTTTGGAGAGTGAGAAGGTGTAGTTGCTGTTGCAGTCTTGCTTGTTGTCTGATGTCTCCTGCTTTCCCTGCCCCTCGCACATGCTTCATCCCGTTTTCCAGTCGTGCCAATCACCAAAAAACAAACGCAATGTGAGCTCTGCCTTAGGTAGGTGAAATAAAGCAAACAATTGGTTTTGTGTTCTGGAACTAAGCAGTATGGGTATTGCTCCTCTACTATCACTGTGGTGTTAGGGAACTTTGTTTCAGAAGAGAACAGATTTAAAGGCAAATTTTTACTACAGTGTCTAGTACCTATGTCTTGACAAATGCAAGAAGGTGAAAAAGATCAAAGCATGGAGTAGTCCAATTATTGTCAGAGGAAATAGGGGAGATAAAGACTTACAGAATTAAAAAAAAAATAAAGAAAGACTACATAGGTAACAAAAGTATTTAGAGTTGTCTTAGTTAGTAAGTCTTAGAAATACTAAATCTCTTTTTCCAGGTTTCAAACATGCTCATATACCCTGATCTGAATGTATAGTGAATGCAGAAACTACAGGAGACACTCTGAGACTGCTTTTGGAGACAAAAAGACTGTCATATTTGTGATAACATTCTTTTATGTTGGTATAATGTACAAGGAAATTAAGGGATCTTCATGAAGGCGTGACATACTTTTAACCCCTTATCTTCACAGTTGCTTTGTCACAGTGAGGCAAATCTGGTTAAGTGGAAAGAGTTTCTTGAAGGAACTTGATCTCTAAGAAGATACAACAGGATTTGCGCAGCTTATTGGAAGGCGAAGTCATGCATATACTTCTGGCATAGTTATATTCATTTTTCTCTTGATTATCTCTGTTTTCTACTCTAGACAATGATTACTTTCCAGCAAAAGATTTTAAACTTGGTCAAGTGTTTCAGAAGGCAATGGCGTTTGTTTTCAAACTCTGAAAGGACTACGGTATGTGGAGCAGACTGCATGCTGATGGCATTGCAACTGTCCATGGCTGAAGTCAATAAACAGGTTAGCATTCTTTTCAGTATGTTCTTGATACTTAAACTTCGTTCACTTACTGCTTAGGCACCAACATGAAATGGCACTTTTGGTCACTTCATTGCTCTTTGTTAAAACAGGGTGCATCTGAGGGTCAGATGCAGCAAGGCACTAAAATTAATATGATTATTGAATCAGGACTTAGGAAAAAGAACTGCAAGACAGATGGGAGGATGGAAGTGCGTTAAGTGTATATTTGAGCTCCAGAATTTAATATTAAACATTAACATATTTTTGCTGATCATGTAACTTCTGTTTATTTCCATCAAAATTTCCATGTTTCTTTTGTGCTGTAGATCGGAGTGGGAGAACTATGGCATTTGGGACACATCTTTTTTCTGAGTACTCCAAAACTTCTTTGGAATGACATGAGAATATCAGTATAAAACTGATTTGGTATAGTCTGCATGAGTTGTGCTTGCAACAGTCCATTTTTAGCTGCCATTTTTCCTGACACTCATCAGATGAAGAAGACCTATATAGACATATAAGTTGTGAGTGTGCACCCTGTACCAGTAGGAATTATATGGCTTTCTTTGCATCTGTACAAGAGGTGTCTGTCAAATGATGAAGGGGAGGTGTAACCCTGAGGTGCCTCTGAAAGAGGCACTGTGGCTTGTTAAAGCAGGGTGATTGGGCATTAGCAGTCATCTGAAACTTAGATACAGTTGCAATATACAATCAGACCTTTGCACGTGTTTAATCTAATAAGAACTGTTGCAATATTCGTTTTCATAACCTAAAGATATCTTTTGGGATCAGTGAACCTAATTATTGATGAAAATAATAAGTCCGTTGTTGGAAGACTTACCCAGATGTTGCAAAGTAAATCAAATATGGAGTACAAATCTTTAATCTGAAAAACCAAAACAAACATACCAAATCAACAAACACAGCACAAATGACAAAACCACACCAAAGTCAAATCTCCAAACCAATAAAAAACCCAAACAAACAGAAAACCTTCTTCAATCTGTGTATGCCTAGTTGCAACATATTATTGAAAAAAAATTGCCACTTGTGCTGGAAGAAGATTATATCTCCCAGGAACTATTTCCAGAACCACTTTTTAGTGTAAATGAGTTCATCACCAGAAAAAACTTTGTAGTCTAGAATGTGCAGACTGGGGGTATGTCTTGTCTAAACATTAAGTATAAAACTAGACAATTCATTCCCAATGTAATAAATGTCACAGCAAAAAACATTAGAATCCCAAGATTCTGTATTAGTACTCCATAAAATGTAAGATATTCCAACCAGGGGCCTGATGTCCTCGCAATACTTGTGTAGGTAAAATCGGAAGATTAGCATGTGTGCATCAAAATGAACTCCTGGAAAACTAATTACCTATGGAGGCAATCACTGTTTGTCATGTTTGTTGTGATTCTAAGGGAAAACTACAAACACTTTTCCAAAACCAACTCTGAGAATTAAAATGTGTTCTGTTGGATGCCAAAAAACACAGACATGAAAAAGATGATATTTTTATGGTTTGTTACTCCTTGTTTCCTAACAGCTTACAGTAAGTTTTTCCCTTCTACTAGAGATAACTAGTTTGTTCAATTATTTCCTTTTTCCTCCAGTGAAGATTCCTCTTTTCCAAAAGTATGTTTTCTTTCAGAGATGATCTAACAAAAATTATAGCAGTTATTTTCAAGTAATTGAATTTTAAAATATGTAGCTTCTACTTCAGCTCTGAAGAAAAACCAAATGTTAAGAACCTGATTTGGTTTTTCTGATTAGTTGGTCTAATAAGACAAATTATTGGTATGTATAAACCGTATGTGTGAATTAAAACTATTTTAGCATTTGCACGTGCTGCCTCTGAAGTTCAGTTTCTTCAGGTGGGTATATGTTCATAGTGTTAGATTAAAATGTGTCTGTTTTATTTTGTTCAGCACTGAAACTTCAAACTTAGATGTAAAGCATTACAGCTGTAGGCATGTTCCTTGTTAGGTCTCTGATTTAAATAAAGTATTTTTTTATTATTGGTGTAACACCTGTAGGATGGACATCTATTGTAATAATAAAGTCAATTACTGCAATAAAAATAATTGTGCTAATAGGCTATTGACTGGCTCTAATGGAAAAAAAAACAAAACCAAACCAAAAATCCAACCTACCACAAGCAGCAAAAAACCCTATTTTCTTTATGAGACTGGACAATTTTAATCAATTTGATGTTTTAACTGTTATCTCTATCTGCAGGAGAAATGAAAAATAACAAAGCTTTTTGAAGAACTCCTGGAAATTTTAAAAGTTTCATAATCTATTAGTCTTAAATTTCACCAGAATGAGGGTAGCAAACAGTCTGATAAACACTGATCAAGTAACAGAGATGAAAGAAAAAAGAAAATCTATGCTTTGAATTCCTCTGAAAATACTTTGTTTTGTACCACAGTCGTGGCCATATGGCATAAAGACAAGTGGCATAAGGTCTGTAGAGAAAGCGAATACCTTTTACCTAGATTTGTTAGTACAGATCTAAAATCTAGGAACACTTTCAAGGGAAGAACCTTTCTTAAGGTTAGAAATAGAAATAACAGTTTTCAAGATGAAGTTCAGTTGAGGCTAATTGTTTTGAGTGTATTTGCACTTGTGGATCAGAAGGGGTAGAAGATAGGTTATTAGGTCAAATAATTAGCTTGTCATTTTCAGACCATGGTTGTTTTAGGTAGTAGTGGGGAAAACCAAAATGTATAAAACAATTGTTTTTCCTGAAACTGTGAGTTTAAATTCTCAGACTACTCTTATAGGTGTTGTAAATCTCTTCTAGCACTAGAGCTGTCATACTGACAGAAAAAGTTCTTTAATGTTAATTTTAGAAATATATTTTCCCTTAGTGTTTGTATATTTCTGGTCTGTACAGAAGCAGTTTTGGTGTGTGGTTTGGTTCTACTCTGTGCTTCTGTGAGTGCATTTTGTATACTGACTGAAGAATGTTATGTTCTGCTCAGTATCTTGTATTTCTTGAAGTGATTTTCCCAAATTGTCCTGTTTCCATGATGGCAAATGAAGAAAAATGCAGAGTTGGTTTACAGTGTTAGTCCCTTAAACTGTTGTATCTGTCTCCCTTTTGGTAATGAGACTCTCCTACCAACCTGGAAGCAATATAATATGTTGCTTGTAACATATTGTAATGATGCTACCAAGAGACATTGTCTTGGCTGTTCTTCAGTATGATTAATTTTTCACAGAATCACAGAATGGTTGAAGTTGGAAGGGACCTCTGAAGTCAGCTTATCCAACCTCCCTCAAACAGGACAACCTGGCAATGCCAGTTGCCCAGGGCTTTCAGTTGCCCAGATGTCTTTCAAATGTCTCTGAGGATGGAGACTCCATAGCCTCCCTGAGCAACCTGTGCCAATACTTCAAAGTAAAAAAGCATTTCCTGATGTTCATAGGGAACCCGTGTGTGCTTCAGTTTGTGCCCATCACTTCTGGTCCTACCACTGGACACCTTAAGAAAGCCTGACGCCATCCTCTTTGCACCCTCCCTTCAGAAATTTATATGCATTGAGGAGATCCTTCATGAGCATTCTTTTCTCCAGCCTAAACAGCCCCAGCTTTCTCAGCCTTTCCTCATACCTGAGATGCTCCTGTCCCTTAATCGTCTTTGTGGATGATTAACTGAGCTTTGTTGGACTCCCTCCAGTATTGTCAGTGTGTCTCTCTTGTGCTGAGGAGCCCAGAACTGGTCACAGTACTTGAATGTGGTCTCACCAGTGCTGAGTAATCACCTCTACAAGGGGCAGGCTCTTCTTCAGAAAAAAGGTTGCAGTAATAAATATTTAATTGGATTTTTTTTTAAAAGCAAATGATTTACCGAGACTCTTCTACTGTAGTTTCCCATAACCTCTGTAACCAAATCATAAATACTTAAGTTATTGTTTCTTGTATTTTTGTGTTGCTTAACGGCTGGAGTTGTTTTAACTGTGTCAAAAAACTCTTGCTTACTTAAATATTGAGGCATCTTCCCCAACTTATCAATAGGACTTGTCTCCTTCTCCCTCCCACCTCTCTCCTCTGTAGTATTACAGGTGTTTGTTTTGAGGGGTAGAGGGGGGAGCATGAATGTGGTATGTGTGGGTTTTTGTTTTGTTTTGTTTGTTTCTAGCCAAGAGGGTTCTAAATTTTTGGTCATGTGTTTTTATTACCACTGTAATTGATATTGTTGACTTCAGAAATTACTGTTTTGTTGGCTGGATGACTACAATATTTGCTTTACCTGTTTCATGATTCTGTTGTTGCAACTGCTGTTCTATTGACCCGTACATACAGTAACTCTCTAGTTCTCCTTAAACAGAGAAGACCTCTACTCTCTTTGACCCTGGTGCTTTTTCCTTTGACACCCCCTGCTGTCCACACCCCACCCCTTCCCCCCAAAACAAAAAAAAGGTCTTCGGTACCCATGCCAAGTAATGCTGTAATTCCTGTAAGCTCGGGATATCGGCCTATACCTTCACTGCTTCTGCAGATTGCAATATAACAACTATCAGATGTCCATACACTTGTGTTTACATGAACCAGTTTCTAAATCTCTGCACGGCAATGTCAACATTTACTGTTATAGGATATTTAGTCAAAATGCTGCTTTATACTACTTCAATGAGCTTTTTATACCACTGTTTGGGAACTTCTCTGTGTGAGAGTGTATGCAAGCAACAAAGGCTTAGTAGGACTGGAGGTGACAAGACTGCAGAATCTCACAGAAACTCAAGGACAAAGCCAGAAACAATACTGCAGTCTAGGAGCATGCCTAAAAATAATAGAACTAGAGAAAACGTGGGTGATGGGTAAGCACAGCAGTCTTTTACACACATATTCCAAAAAAGGCTAGTGATCATATGTTTGTGGAAGGTGGGAGACAACGTTATTGCTGAAGTACACAACTTTCTGTTTTTTAAAGCAATTTTCTGTAAAAGTAAAGTGAAAAAAGTTGATTTTCTATGTAGTTAGCCCTAGAAAACTTGCAATACCTACAAAAATACTAAAAAATGGTGTCTTTAGGCATGTAATGTTGCTACTGGATTTCAGATATTCTAATATAAGAGTCCAAGGAAACTTAGCATATGACTCTATCTGGAAGTGAAGTGAATGGAACCAATAATATATTATTGGTTCTATGCATATGAAACAAAATACTTACCATGGCTATAATGGAATGAAAGCATGGGGCTTTTTGAAATTCCTTAAGCTAAGAGCCAGCTGACATATGCTTACTGCAAAACAGTACATTATTTCTTTAATTAATTTTAAAACCAGATACTTGACCAATGGACTGTGTAAGTAATAGAATACAGCATCACAGTGAACACCTGATCACGAAGGTTAGTGTCTGAAATGCAATTTTATTTGGATTTAAAATATTTTTGCAGCACTAATATAAACTTTGTTAATCTCTGTGAGCCCTTGATCTGGTGGGGAAAGGTTTTGATTTATTAGATACCATATGAAGTAGTACTTTAACTTAGTACTTCTGGAGGATTTTGTTTCAAAACAAAGTGAGAAAACATTTTTTTTCCCAATCTACTTCTGTTTTGATCTGTTTAAATTGGATTATTATATGATTACATGTTTAATTTTTCGAGAGGCTGAAATGCAAGTCAAGTGCTTTTCAGAAAACATATATGACATTTTGATATTCTGGTGATATGTGGAATAGCATGTAAGTTCATAGAGTTGATTTATCATAACCCATGCACAAATTAGAAGGCAAAAAGTGCTCTGAAAGTAATATGTATGAGTACTCTCATTTTCACTCCTAGTTTTTTTCCTAGACAATATCAAAATAATTGACTTTCAGGATTTTGGAATCATGTATTTAACCAGATCTGTTGAGAAAGTTGTGCTAAATATGCTAGAACCCTAAGGAGGCGTCATTTGTGTTGGATTGACTTAAATTACTGGTCTTTCTCATATTTTTGTGTTTAGTGTTATGTTCCCTTGCTAATGGTGTTTATAGGTAATTAATTTGCTTAATGTGAAAATGTCATGAAAGAGAATTAAACCGTTCCGGGTTTAATTAGACAGGCACTATCTGCCATTATGGGCATAGCAAAGCAAGGCTTGTTACTGGGTTGCAGGGCATTTATATTCTGTTACACAATGAATTACATGGCAGCTTTTTTTTACTGCCATGTGTTGGGGAATGCTTTAGACACCAGTAGCGTGGACTCTGTTTCTTTGATGAAAACTGGAAAATTTGCTACAATTGCAAAATTACTTATTGCACATAAATATGAGGTCTAACTCGAATGAGAGGAGCTTGGGTGAAAAAGTTTAGCAGCAGGAAGTGGGGCCTGGTACATAGATCAAAGAGCAGTGTGTGGGCAAAAATGAGGAGTCTAGTTGTGAAAGAGAAGGTGGTAAGAGCAAGGAGTTGGAAGAGAAGGCAGAGGGGCACTTGAGACAGGGAGACTGGGCCAGAAGCTGGATATGAGTGTGGTCTATGCTGTATAGTTAACGTTAGTTGTGGTGCTAGTAACAGATGGGTGTGCATTGCTTTAATGTATTTATTAGAAGGATCTAGCAACAATGTTATGCTAAAGTATAGCTGTACTAACACAGGAAAAAAAACACTCAGTTTTTTTGACACATTTTCCTAGATTACTGCCGGAAGCAGTGTTTACTGCCTTTGGGAAGTAAATACCTGCCATGCTGAAAACTATTTCTGCAAATAAATAACTTTTAGGCAAGAAGTAGTCCTATAACATTCAGTGTCTTTTCTTATGAGTAAAGACCAATATACATATCTGGTATTTTAAAGATCAGGAACAAATACTGCGTATAACAAAGTTCAACTGTAGATGCAAAGCACTGGAAGAACTTCAACTATAAGTAAGAATTTGTTTATTATAAACTTAGATGATAATAGTTTTTTCAAAAATATATATGCAACTTGTTTTAAATTTATTTTTTAAAGCTATGCTGAATATGAAACAATATTTTTTGCTTTTTTTTGTTTTCTATTAGCACCATGGAGACTTCACAGTATCACTTAGTGATGTGCTGGAAACTTGGAACTATTTGTTACATGACAAACTGGGATTATCATATGAAAACATGAAAGAACCTGAAAATTATGCTGATGTAAAAAAAGCCTATCACACCTTCTTAGCAAAAAGCAATATGTTAGATCTAGTAGACATATGTCAGAAGTGCTATAGTCTTGGACTTTTACCTGAAGATGAAAGCATAGCTCCTGTAAGTATTATGTTTGTTTGATCTCTGATGTTGTTTTGGCATATTTTTGGTTCTGTGGATTTATGACACTTTTAATTATACACAGGATCTCTGAGTTATTCATAAAAGTTACTTAGTGTTTCTATAGGGCAAGCACTTGAGTTTAAATTATTAGATATTTTAAAGAGATTTTAAATTTACTCAAAAATTATTTCTTCCTTTTGTCCTGCTGGATGGGTGAGCCCCACAACTCTTCTATGAATATATTGCTCCTTGCCATAAGTGGAAATGAAAAATTAACTGTAGAAACTTGGTAAAACTGGAATAAATCTTAGTAATTAACACGTGCCGTGGAGTTTTGGACATATGTTGATATGCAACCATTATATTTTTAATTATTCCCATTTTGAAAATACTATTCTCTTTAAGCAAAAACTTTGATTTATGTTTAGTTCCATGTTAATTTTTTCAGAATCCAAAAGAGGTTCCACTTCAACCACTCAGTCACAGCTCTGTTGCAGTTTGTTGCAGGTCTTTTGTTTGTTTGGGGTTTTTTTATGTGTTTTTTCCCTCACTGTTTTCACGAGAAAGACAGAGAACTTGAGTGGGTTAATGAGCTCTTCCTAAACTTGGCATAAGATATTAAATATTCTCCAAAACATAGGTTGTACTTTTAAAGACTAAAACCAAAAGTAGGTTGTAAGGGCTGTGTTAACCTCAAGCATGACCAAACTGGCAGAGACGTAGGTTTACACCAGGTTTTAAAACCACTTTTGCTTTCTAGTCATCTTCATATTGAAGTTTATTCTGATCTTTTTATTAAAGGTTCAATTGTTGGAATTCATTTCTGGTATAACTAATGTGCAAGAAAATAATGGTTCTGTTCTTCCTACTCCTTCTACACAAGTTGACAGACAGGGCCAGGAGAATGTGAAGGTAAAAATTATTCCTGTCTGTTGTAATGTTCTGTTTGTATTGAAAAGTTAAAATATAGCATCGTTTCCTTTTTCAATTTTGGTATTCAAATGTGACTGGTTTAAAAAATATAGAACCTGTGTATTCAAACTCTGTATGATTTGAGTGCATTGTAGGTGTGTACGGGGCTATGTGCTGAAATTTATGTCTGGGAGACAGTCCTTTTGTTGCAGGCACCTAATGTAGACTTAATCTGCATTGAAACACCAGGGAATAAATTTTTCTACACGTACAGCATCACTCAGACATTGTCTTGAGTAAGCGTTAAATGATTTTCCCAATGCTGCAAAATGAAGTAAACTTCTTTGATTTCATTTTGTTAACTCATACTCCCTTACATACAGAAGAAATCTAAATAACCACTGTAGAGGCAACTGTAGCAAAGCAAACAAAGTTTGGCTGTCCTGTAGAGGAATTGAGGACTCTCTAGGAGTACTGGGTTCTTTCCTTTTACCCTTTCAACCACCAAAATAAGAACTTCTGAATGCTATATAACAATGCTTGAAATGCTCTAGCTTTACTCATTTCCAAACTTGCTTTTCCCATAAGTGGCAATTTCAAATCAATATTTCAGTATAACTCAAAATATTTCTGAACAAGAAAATATTTTCTGAACTCTCACCTAAATAGCACTTGTACCACTAACATAATGGCTTTCTTGCTGCTCTGACTTGTGCAGTAAAAATATTCTTTGCTTTTTTATATTCTCTTAGGTCTGTCTTTGCAGGCTGGCACACATACATGTTAGGTTTTGATACTGTCTGCATTTTTGTTGTATACATTCTGTTGAATAAGAAGACATTCCATAGGAGATATAAGTTTTCTCATTGTACTTTCCTCTATTAATGGCCTTTTTTTGATCTTTACTTGTAGCAAAACTGCAAATTCTTCTGTCCTGGGACAGAATTTGTCCTGTTATTCTTACAGGGTCCAGAACATTGCTGCAGTATTAGCAATTACAATGTTATATTTTGGTTATGTGGGTCAGGCTGGGTCACAATTTTTTGTCCAAACTCAGTCAGTGGAGTTTCTTTGATTGAAATCCCCTGGAAGTCAAGAGAAAAATCACTTGCAGAGCTGGCAAGTAGTTTAAAATCTTAGTCTATTTGAAGTTAATGACAAATTCTTAGTTAGTTTAATGTTTGCCTTGGGATAGAAAAGGTATATATGTGAAGACATTTTTAACTAGAAATTTATAACCAATTTTAATAACTAGAGATCCGACTCTCAAATATTTTGTGAATATTCAAGAATAGGATGTGTAATTCTTGATTATTTGCCATGTTTGCTTTTCATCAAGGCTTCCAGAGTCCTCACAAATAAAGTAGCATTTTGGAATTATGCAAGGTGAATTTCTTACTCTTCCAGAAATCATATCAGTACATGTCTAATTAGCTTTAAAATAAAATGGAACATAATTTAGCAGTGGGGTGACCAATTTGTTTTCTTATACAGGCATCAATCCTGGCAAAGAAGTCTGTCTGTTCATATTTAAACCTGTTGGTGAATTCTAAGGATGATCTGGCATTGGCTCACATTCTAAATGTTCCTGACAGAGGACTTGGTAGAGAAGCCTTCACTAACCTGAAACATGCCTCACAGGAGAAGAAAATGTCCATTTTCCTGGTATGTGTGTCAAATGAAACTCCTGTCAGAGTCAGTGAACTTCCTGTGTAGGGATAGGACTCCTCAGACTTTTCCTGCTCCACCATGTCCCTCCCTTAGGAGACAGTTCTCTGCAAACTTCTCCTTCCTGTGGGCTGCAGTTCTCTGTAGACTGCTCCAGTGTGGGTCCATTCCATGGGATGCGGTCCTTTAGGGACAAACTGCTCCAGCATGGGACCCCTACAGGATCACAAGTCCTGCCAGCAAACCTGCTCCAGCATGGGCTCCTCTCTGCATGGATCCACAGGTCCTGCCAGGAGCCTGCTGCAGCACTGGCCTTCTAGAGGGGTCACAGCCTCCTCTCTTTGGCTGCTGTTGTGCAGTTTTGGTTTTGGTTTTCCCAGGAGCTGTTGCTGGTGGGCTCAGTCTGTCTTGGAGCTGGCTGGCAGTGGCTCTATCATATATAGGGAAAACTTCTAGCAGCTTCTCACAGCAGCCACCCTTGTACCACCTGCCTACCAAAACCTGATCATACAAGCTCAATACAGCAATGAGATTTAGTTTAATAAATATCAGAATGCAGTATTAACATTAACCAAACCAAGCTACTAATAATGCATTACAATGTGTTTCAGTTTTGAAGTGCTGTAGGTGTTTTGGTTAAATAGTAAACCAGCATTTTTATGCATGTTTGTCAAAGTTTAGACATCTGGAACCTGAAATATTTCTATGAAGAAATTTCTTTTTCTTAGAGCAATCTGGTGACAAAATCCCTCCTTTGAAATGTAGACTAGAACAGAGGCCGAAGTTTGTAAGTGTAGTATTGCATTTTTTTTCAGATTTGACTCAGAATTTGGGGAGAGTAATGCTTTCTAGTCACTTGTAGCTTAATCAGTCTTGAAATAGTCTTTGAGATGAGATTGATATGGGACATTTCTGCTCATTTTTACTCTCAAAGGCAGAGAACTAGAAAAAAACCCCTTCAGACAGTTTCGTAGTCTTTCTCAATGCCCTTGTATAGGAATTTAGAAAGCTACAGCATAAACATACAGTGCTCCCAGAGGCTTGTTGCTAAAGAATCTAGTCTGGTATGTAAGGTGCATTTATCCTTGCAGTAGTTATAGTCAGCACAGAGCCATCTAAAAAGTAGTTCAGATAGGGTAAATAAGAATTTTTTTCTCCAAAGAACCACTGTAGTCCCTCATATTCAAAATAATCATTAAATTTTGCAGCAGAGTAGTCTTAGTGCAGACAAGGATAAAACAATAGGGGTATGTAGCAGGCACTGAAGCAGCTGCATTCTTAATTTTTGTTGTTTAATGAATACAGAAAATTTGTGAAATCTTGGTTCCAGTATTAATTATTTTAGCTCCTAATACTCTGTTAACATTGTAAGAAGCCTGTATGTGTTGGGACAGGATTTACTACCTCTTCTTCACAGTTACCAGAGGGAAAACTTCTCTACCATGTAAAGAAGTCTTCTTTTCTGGCATTTGTCTTGTAGAAATCTTTCAAACCTAGAATATTTTCCCTTGGGAAGGCAAGGTCCTATGAACTGTGTACTTGATCCACAGGAAATCTTTAGTACAAAGACAGGAATACTGGCAGGTTTACTTTCTTTGCTGGAGTAATTCCAGTTTTACTCTTTCCAGTCCTAAGATCTTTATGATTTAGCTCCGGAGTCTGAAATTAAAACTTATATGTGGAATTAATATTACTGAATGTGTGTCAAGTGTATTGGATTATCTTTACTTTCACTTTTCTCAACAACTGCTAGGATTTTTGTTCTGACTGTTACCTTAAGATTTCAGGGGTTGTACTCCAAGGTATACTGCTTTTGACACATCTCTTGTTTTCATTGTTTTGTAGCATATAAAAATATATAGAACTTTAAGAATGATAGAAGCCTTGTCATCATTTTTCATAAGATTTGAATATACATGATTTGCATCTCTGAAAATAGGTATAATACTGAAGTCAACTTTTACATGTTTATCTTAAAATTGTTCTTGGGTCATAGACAGCCTTCAATATAAGAGTAGTTTTTCTGAGGCCAGCATGAGTGTTTAAAGAGCATCAATAGCAAGAGTTCTATACCCTGTTTTAATAAGTTTTTTTCTACGCTTTCAAAGGGCTAATATAAATATCAGATTCACTGGGTCATTTTAACTTTGGCTTATATTTTCTTTTTTTAATAATACTGAACTATTTAAGTATTGATCTTGCAAATATTTGTGGTGAGATGTCCAAAACTTTTCATTGAGGCGTTCTATTGATTTCAGATAAATTATTTCTGCTATCAGCCAGCTGTTATACACTGTTTGGAAAACTGTGGGAGAGGCCCACTTCAACCTGTGCACAGTTCATGTATGTCTACAGTTTCATATTTCTGAATATTTCTCCTAATAGATGGCAACATCTTTTATCCGAACCATAGAACTTGGAGGAAGAGACTGTGCATCTTCTTTATATGATCCTTTAAGAGCCCATGTAAAGGGGCTCTCCAACTTTGTTACTTTTATTGACAAGCTGCAAGAAATTGTTGGTGAAATCTTAAATCCCAGGTAATAGATTTTTTGTTATATTTTTGTCTTGTTGAGCACCTCTTATTCTTGTGCATGTGTTCCAACAAGAAGGAACAAAAGAAAATCAAATAATGTACTTATTTAATAATTCAGAGTAAGTGAAAATTAAACCTTGTTTTAAAATATAACTAATTGAAAAACAATTGGGGTAAAATTATGGCTTTTCAAAGAGTTTTTTTGGTATTAAATTTTTGTCAAATCTATGTATGTATGGTGAATTGGTTAGTTCCCTAGTTGTAAATGAGCTTACAAAGATTTCTATCTTGTGAGTCTGGTAAGTACATAAACTGACATGCGCTTTACTTCTTGATAGTTAATGACCTCCTTTTTGTCATTTAATTCTTTTTACTCTTGTGTAAAGGAGTCTTTATTGCTGCAAAAAATGACAATGTTGGTTATTTAGCCTTTCTTTTTTTCTTTATTTTAGCTACATAAGTGAAGCATATGAATTATTTCTTAGGAAGGCTCTGATGGAGTAGCTGATTTTGAATGTTTTTGAAGAACTGAATTTAGTCTTTTGGGTAGGCTTATAAATGTGTGATTAATTAGAGAAGTGGAAATGTAACACAGGAATTTGAATTGATAAGTGCTGGCATTGCTACAGACAGAAGAACTATTTTCTTAAGCTTTATAGAAATTAGTAATTTTTTAAATTTACAATCAGTAATTTTTCCATACAAAACTTTAGCAAATCAGCTGTAATAGTTCTGTCCTTGATACTAAAGACTCTTTTTTTAGTTTGAATTGAATCTAATCCTCACAGCAGAAAACAAGATGTTATAAGCAAAACCATAAGCGTTATTTAAGTTTCTGTTCAGTTTACGTTGAATCTGGAAGCAGAAGTATTTCTGAAGTTGTTTTGCAGTTTTTTTCTTACTTTTTTATTCTACTTCTTTGTTCTTTCAACATTCTGGGTGCCAAAGTTGTACTGTCTGTGCTGGTGATTAAAGAAAACTCTTAGCTCAACGTATACTATATGCTTTTTTCTTTATTTAAATCCTATCTAACACTGTACATTGACTAAAAAATGAGAAATGGAAAAACATTTATGTGCATGAACTTACTTTTCACAATGGAAAGACCACATTATCAGGTATACACAGTTCAGAAAAATATAACATAAAATGCTACATCTTGTTAATTATCCCTCTATTTAAAGGGGAGGATGTTTACATGTGACAAAAATCAGAGTGGTATAGTTGCTGGGAATTATCAGTTTCTAATTGCATGAATTCTTTAGAGCTTGGAAAT
This sequence comes from Corapipo altera, assembly GCF_003945725.1. NCBI lineage: Eukaryota > Metazoa > Chordata > Aves > Passeriformes > Pipridae > Corapipo > Corapipo altera. The sequence continues at coordinate 11,636,989 of NW_020884873.1, forward strand.
TCTTTTTGGCATTGAGATATTTATTCTGTAGCTTTCCATGCTGTACCTGCTGTCCCATTTATTCTGGGATATAAAACTTGTTAAATTCAGATTCCGGTGTGCTCATTAAGTTGAGAGAATACATACAGGTATCACTGGTGGTCTCCCTGAGTGGAAGCTGATGGTACTGTGGTGTTTCTAGTATCTCTCTCTATGGACCTTATAACCTCAAAACGTAAAATACTAATATTGTCTTTATATATGTATCTATATAGTAACTCGGTGCTTATAGAAATATACCAACCAGTTAGCTGTCTTTGAAAGAATCTTCATTACTATGCTCATGTTCTCCAATATTATAGATCTAGTATATGCAGCTTAGAAACAGTGAGGGTGACAGCACTGGTCAACAAAAAGATGTTTTTAAGTCTTTGGTATGTCACATAAAGGAAGACTGTCTGTGTGTCCTGCCTGTGATATGGCAGTTGTTGTGAATTTCAGAGGATGCGGTTTTACACAAGAGATTTGTAAAACTCCTGCAAACTAAAGAGCAGAGTTAAAAAAGCAGCAATGCAACAGAAGTTTCTATTGCTTTGTCTTTAGAAGCCTGCTGAGAAACCCAGGAGCAAACTGGACAACCTGTCTGCTGCGCTGCTGTTTCTCTGATGCAGAGATTAGCAAACCTGCGATAACCAGGTGTCTGTATTTGCTACGTCACTAGAAAACTGAAGTATTTTTGGTTGTTTACTTAGTGATTGGAGGTCTGTTATTTCAGTTTCGTCTTGATACAGTGGAGATCTTATGAAACTTGTACCTGCACAATTTACAAAGTAGCTAAAAACGTGCTGGGACATGGTGGGACACATGCTGAAAAATGTTTTCTTCATCTACTTCAATCAAGTCCTTTGCTTTGGAAATCTGGAAACCAAACTGAAGATGCTGGACACTGGTGGGATTTGCTTAAGGATATCTTGAACATAGTGGGAGATATTGTGCAACCAAGTAACTCCTAATCTGTGGAGAATTAAAAAAATGTGTTTCTCGTCTCCCCATCATTCAGCTAAGAAAGTGAACAGTAGATGAGATGAGGGAAGGAAAATCTGTCAAACAGAGAAGAAATTTAATGAAACTATGATGATTTGTTTTAACTGTGGCACTCCTGATAGCAGGAGATATGGAAAGATAGAATGAACTTTGGCAGTTTCAAGGTGTATTCACTGAGCAGAACAAACATTCTCACAAATCTCTGGCATGCTGAAATAGTTCAAGTTTGCCTCTCCTTGTTCTCCAGATGCTTAAGATTAGAAGAAATCGCTAATCTTTCAAGAATCAGTAACATGAACATTCCTTAACATTTGAGGATGCTATAAAACTTGTAATGCTAAAACTGTTTATAGATACTGTACATATAAGACTTGGACAATGTTTATACAGTAAATGGAGAGCTTGGATGTTCTTTTTTGTGCCTGCTTCTTGTCAAGGAACATATCAACAATGTATTTGTCAGTGAAGTGGATGACTATTATACACCTTAGGGTCTGAAAATTCTTGTTGGTGTGAATGAAAAAATGCAGTACTAATTAATCATTCTGGAAATTCTTTTCTTTAAGGCCAAAAGAACTTAATATATTTCTGGAATGACTTTTTTCAAGCTCGGTAAAAGTGTGACTTAAAACTGAACGATGGGAAGTCTTTTGTCGTATTGGTTGCTGCACTTGATGGTTCATATAGGGGAGGTGTGCATATACATATATATACTGGTTTTGTGGAGTAGGAAAGTTGGGAGATTGGCAGCACATCTTCTCCTAGGAGTTGGGCCCTGCCCTCGGTGCAGGCAGTGACCACTGGGTGTCACCATCGCCCAGCTCACATCGGAGCTCGTTCGAGCTCTCCGTGTTGTTTCACTCAACCCATTGGAGTAACAGCGGAGCTTCGGAGCGGGTTTGCATTTCGGGTCCCTGAGCAGCCTCCTGCAGCCGGTTGTAGCAGTTATACAGCTCACCTTGATCATGTGGATTAGTGCATTCAGCTTTCCCTTGACAGAGAAAAATACTATTTCTTGTATGTTGCCTTTGTGAAACTGTGACTGCATCTGGAGATGCAGTATTTTGGGAAAGACAGCATATTGTACTTTATCTGGGCTTGTGCTGAATGTTTGAGTTAATTGGACAGCTTTCACGCAGCACTGAAGTTTTGTGGTCTAAAGTTACTGGAAAGTTGTGTGAGTGAATGCAAAACATTGTATATAGGATTCCTTAAACTTAGAATCATAGAGTAATTCAGGTTGGAAGGAACATCGGGAAGTTTTTGGTCCAACATCCCACTCAAACCAGGGTTAATTATGGGGTCAGCTCAGGTTAATCAGGGCTTTATTCAGTCGGGCTTTGTGCAGACTCCATCCTTGGAGGTTTTCAATCTCCCTCTTGGCAACCTGTTCCACTGCTTGTGTCTTCATGGTGAAAAGTTGTGGGTTTTCTTTCTTATATAAAGTTGGGACCTCTCTTGTTTCAATTTATGTCTATTGTCTCTTTTCACTAACTGTCAACATGAGGAGGCTGCCTCTGTCTTCTTGGTTGCCACCTTGTAGTTATTGGAAAGCTGTCAGTAAATCCTCTCAGAGCCTTCTCTTCTCCAGACTGAACAAGCTGTTCCCTTAGCTGCTTCTCACAGGGCATGTCTCCCTGACCATCTTGGCAGCCCACTGCTGAACTCACTCCAGTTTATCAGTGTCTTTCCTGGACTGGGGGCCCAGAACTGGATGCAGTATTCTAAATTTGGTCCAACGAGTGCTGATTAGAGAGGGATAATCACATTCCTCAGACTACTGGCTACGCTACTGTTAATGCAGCCAAGGATACTGTAGGCCTTCTTTGCTGCCAAGGCATACTCCTGGCTCAGGGCTAGCTTGCTGAACATGCACCAAGACTCCCAGGTTCTTTTACATAGAGCTGCTCCCCAGCCTGTATCATTGCAAGGGATTATTCCTTTCCAAGACTTTGCATGTGTTGTTAAATTTTGTATGGTTCCTGTCAGCCCGTTCCTTTTGTCTGTTTAGGTATCTTTGCGTGGCAGCTCTACCCTCAAGCATATCGACAGTTCCATCCAATTTGGTATCATCTGCAAACTTCATAAGCATGTATTTTTATCACTGAGTCACTACCAAAGACAACAGAAAAAAGCAGGTTTCACGATTGGCCCCTATGGTACTCCATTTTTACTGGCCTCCAGATAAAGTGCAACATGTTTACTACTTTCTGAGCTCGATCATCTAACCAGTTTTTTCCTTATCTAATTGTCCATCCAACCAGACTGTCTTTTTTTTCTTGCAGTGATTTACTTCTCTCTTTGTCATGGACCTCCCCTGGTCACCATGACTTTTCAGAGATGGTATAGAGTGGTCTGATGGGTGCATTTGCCAGTTCTATTAATATTCTTGAATGCAATCCATTTGGTTCTGTGTGCTTGTATGTACTCAGTACTGGCAAGTGAAGTCTGATTTGATCTTTATCCACTGCTGACAATTCTTTTCTGAAAGTGTTCTCTAACCAGGAGCCTGGGAGACCATCTTGGTGAAGACTGAGGCAAAGAAAGCAGACAGTCCCTCAATTTCATCTGTGTCCACACTGTTGGACTGTGCCTTTCAGCAAAGGTTCCTCATTGTCTTTGTTCAGTAGGTGAAGCTCCTTTAACATTCCTTGTGATTCTCAGCTCCAGCTGAACTTTGATTTTCCTGACAACAAACCTAGATGCCCAGGCAATGTTTCTAGATAGTTTGTAACCCATCCCTTCTTCACCATCCTGTGTGAAGCCCTTTTGCATTCAAACTGTCATCAGTTCACTGTTTGAGCCAAACTGGTCTACCAATATTTCTACATATTTCCCTAAGCATTGTGATGCTTGTAGTATTATTGTGCTTGTAGTATTATTTTTGTATAATATAATTAATGTTATTATAATTAATAGCATCAAATTTCCTGAGCTCCTTTACCATTTATAACTTTCTCACATGAGATTCCATGGCTGCTTATCAAGAATCTTATTCTGGGAAGAATACTTGTTTAGTTTTACAGAAACTTTATCACCAGACTTAAGTAACTTAGCTTGGTATGGAGAATATGAAGAGTCTCTCCAGTTTCTTCCACCAAACTAAAAGAGAAATTTTAGCCAATACAGCAAAATCATTATCAGCAGCAATGTGGAAAAATACACAGCAAGAGAATTCTTTTTTGCTGTGTTTTTATCATGGATCTAATGATCTGCAAAACTCCAAAGGGTCTAAGGTAGAGTCTTCACCTAATATAAACTTCTGTAGGGTTTAAGAAATTAGAGTAATAATGCAGGCATCCATTGTTTGAGGTGGAATTTTTATATAAATTCCATCAAAACACTGTAAGTATTTTGATATAGTTATTTTTTATTTTACAGATGTATTCAATATCTAGATAAGTTCACTGATATGATTTTATTGTTGAAATTTTGAAATCTAAGTTAACGTGAACTACTAATTTTCTTAATTTATTCCTATAACATAACTAGAAAAAAACACATTAGAGTTACCTTAAAGGCACAGCTCCTGCTCTGTTAGGAGCATTTGTATTTTGTACTGTTTCCTATATAAATTTTGTCCCACTCTTCTACCCAGGTAAATGAAGCTGACATCTGCTGCTTTGTGTCTGAGAATGGAATTACTGCTGCTCTCTTTCTATAGCTCTAAATTAAAAAAATTAGATAACTGTTCAGTTTTTATCAGGTTCTAAGACATCTTATAAATCCATAACAAAGAAAAAAGGCTGTGATCTCCACCCCACTCCATGATCACTAGGTGTTTGTGATCTGTTGTAAGATATTTGTTCCTACTGCCTAAGTCAGATAGCTATATCTTTATCATCTATTTTTTACCTCTGCTGAAGTTGAAATGAATGAATTAAAATGTTGACCTTAGTGTAATAGAATATTTATATATTCTTTTCTGTTCTTGGAATAGGCTTGAGGAGTCTGTTCTGCTTTTTATCAGATTTTGAGTATTGTCCATTTTCCTCAACTTTTTTTTCTTCTTTATGCTACTTTAGTCTTTTCCACAAAAGATCTATTTCTAGAAAATAAATAAAAGTACTCTTCATCATATTATTTTTTCATACTAAGGCCTCAATTCTGTAAGAAGAGTTCTTGCCAATGCCATTTAGATTTTTGGTAAGGAGAGGAGTTTGTTTAAGTGTAATCTCAGTAGGAACCAAATAGACAAAGCATGCTCTTAGTTTCTTATAAATTAGTTACCTCTACATAAAAAAAAGATGGTTTGCTAAGGAAAAGGAGGTGGAAATAGTCAGCTGGGACTGAGATGATATAAGGTGAGAAGGGTTCAAGTGGGCACAAGATCTGAGAATATTTTTAGTAGAAGCAACCAATGAGAGAAGATATGATTTGTCTGATGCCTAGTTAACAGGTAGAGTTTTACATTGTACTTTTTTTTAAACTCTCTTTAGAAACACTGGTTCAAATAAGGCATTTTTAGCATATGATTCATTTTATCTACATGTAGACATCTGTTTTTCTCTAGCTCACAAGACAGGTGAACTGAATCCCACCTGAAATGTCTACTCTTTTAGTGCTGGTTAAAGCTGAAAAAGTGAAGTTATTCCTTCTGTCAGTTGATCTAAAATGTTTGTGAATTTTTTAATTGAAAAAAAAGTTAATTTAACATTGTAAAACTAAGCATTTAGTGGCTGCTAGTGAAGTCTTAGTTAAGTAGCCTGAGATAGTCTTTAATTGTGTAATCACATGCTTTCCCCTCATCCACCCACCTGGCAGTCCTGGCTGTTGTGGATAAGAAAAAAAGAGTGTAAATTTAGACTGTGTAATGGAAGAAGGTAGTGTTTGACCCTTTCCAGCTGGTGAGGCAAATGAAGAATAGCGATTATCTTAATTAACTGTGCAGGTGCCCAGTGCTACTTGTATAATAATAGTTTTTCTTCCAGCATACGTACATATATATATATATTAAATGTGTGGAAATGATAAGATGTAGATAAGGTCAATATATCTGTAGACAGAAAGAATTGAATCTAGTTTTCATGGGGAATTTCAGTCAATCCTTTCACCTGCTTGTTTGTCTTGGAGTTCTAGGTTCGGTGCAGTATTTATGGAACAGATACTCCTCATTTAATACAATACTTTTCTCTTTTGAGGATATTATTTTGAAAAGTGTAAGTTTAGGATTGAGGAAAATAGAGCAGTTTGGCAAGAAGCATCAAGAGACTTGGCTACAATTCCTATGTGCACCTCTGAAACACAACTCTTCTTCAGCAGTGCTTTCTTCTTACCTCTGGACAGCTTGCAGTGGATTTTATTTTCCTCCCTTTGAACTTTTCATTCTTTTGTGGTTAAATTGAGTTGTGGGGTTTGGAGCAGTGGTGCAACAGCATCTATTTTATTTTTTTTTTAAACTGTCCTTTCTAAGATCTGGATGAGTCTTGACTTGTGGACAGAGAGACTTGACATAGTAACTTTTCTTTTGGCCATGTACTTACATTGTGCTTAAATTTCTGCAAAGGGTAATTTTTTCTACTTAATGAAGCCTGCAAATCTGATATGAATTGAATAATCTTTAATCTGTAAAAGTGTGGAATTGCTGAGAATTGTGGGGAAATACTTGGATTTTACCCAGAAAAAAGAAAAAAAAAAAAAGAAAAGCTTCATGTTAACTTCAGGTTTTCTAAGTTATTTGCAGGAGTCTTGTTCAACCAGAATAAACCAAAACAGTAAAGTCCCTGGCTCAGTTCCCTTCATGTATTTTAACTGGAAACAATATAAACAAACTATTTTTCCTCTGACTCAATTCTTATTCTTACCTAGTTCTGCCCAATTATTTTATATTTTATATGAACGTAGACATGCAGAGTTTCATGTGGTGGAGGTTCTCCCAACTAGAATTCTAAAATTGATCTTCAGAATATACCTTTCTTTGAATTTGCAGAGTAATCTTTTAGGGTAATTCGGCAGGAGTGTGAAGGACAGCAGTAAGCATAGAGGAACTTGAAAATAAGTTATCAAGTCACTCTTGGCTGTGTGACCTGGAGTAATAAAGCCATTACTTCGGGTTTTTGACAGAACTGTGATTTGCAGCATTATAGATGTATCTAAAAATTCTATTGTAAGTGCCAGTAGCAACTCAAGAGTTCAAGGTCTGTGAGTAAATATGGAGTTGTTTTGTACCGTCCATGGTATGGTTAAATCTGTGGTGTCCGAGCTATATTGATGTTAGGTTACAGTCCACATGCTGCATTTCTGCTTTGATCTGGATTATAAACCTAATTAATAAAAAAAAAAAAAAGCTTTTAGGAAGAGGTACATTCTGATGCAGGAGAGTTGAGTAGTTCTTGTAACACCTTATTTTCTTTGCCCAAACTCAAGCAATGATAAAGCATACTTAATGTTTTGTGTAGATAATGGACAAAATTATTAAGCTTTTAGCTCGAGGGTTTATTCTGTCTTTCACAAAGTCTTAATTAGTTAAGACACGTTTGCTGAAGAAAGAGATTATCAGAATGTGCCTTTATAGCAAACAGTGATGTTCACGTGGTCTAATTGCTATCTATTTAAATAGAATTGAAAGCAGATTGGAATTTTGAAGCACCTTCACAAAGCACAGAAGACTCAGAAATTTAATAGGGTATTAAATGGGAATGCATGTTTGAGTGAAAAATGTTGTTTACTCTTAAAAGTTTATGAGCAAAACAGTAACTGTAGGTTTGAAGAATGTACTTCTCTTTGAACTTTTAAGAAGTTAGTTTTGTGTTGCAGCTCTAAGTATTATTAAATGCTAAATTCATTACCTTTCCTTATAATTTTCGGGGTTTTTTTATTTTTTAGCAAACTATTATGTTGGACAATACTTCTACACTGCTGTTTGATTTAAAAGATCAAAGCTGTTCTCTTTGATTAACTGTGAAGACTGGCTATGTTCAACATTAATAGGTATACTAAAGTGTTGCCAAGATTAATGTGGAGATGACCCTGTGCCTATTTTCAGAATCGCAGGGGGGCGAATTCTGTCAACAGTGAAGATGCATTTGATAAAAGGCCGAAGCAATGGGGATCCTTTCTGTCAGGCAGTAGAGGAAGTTGTACAAGATTTGGATTTGAAGATTAAAAATATTATCGATTCACAACAGGAAATCTTGACTGCTAGCACTACTGGAGTCAGTCCAACACGGGTAATGGGACTTCTTTTGTTCTTTTTACTATTTAGCTTTTATAAGAAAGCAAATGTCTTTCGCCTGTTTTGTTCTTTTCTATTTTTAAAGGAATATCTGTAATCTTTTCCTAACAGTACAGAGTAGTAGTGTCATTTCCTCTACACCATAGTTTTAAACCTGTTGAAAGACTTACACTTCAGGATTACACTGTGGATTTCAAATAGCGGATTTGCTTAAATTAAATTTCTTACCTCGAAATTAATTTATTTGTGCAGTTATTATAGATGTAAATACTTAAATGTGTTGGGTTTGCCACTAATTGAAAGGCAGTAAATCTCTAACAAATTTCCAAACAAAAGAAACTCATGAAAGTAGAATTAAGATTTGAGAACATATATCAGTAATTTTTGATTAAAATACACAAGTTTAATTAGTTCAGCATCAAGTATTTCAAAGTGTAAGACATTTAAAATAAGGTTAAATATGAAAAAAGTCTAAAACATGGTGAAATGTGGAGCGGGAGTGGAATAAAAATAAAAACCTCAAGCATTTAATATATAAGTTTTTTTTCTTTTGGTGTTTCAAGACACTAATGAAACTATTAATGATTTTAATAATTTTAATCATTTTAATGATTTTAATAATTTTAGTAATGGAAGGAATCAGGGTATTTAAAATTCTGTAAGACAAGTATAGAGAGCACAATAAAGGAGTCTGGTAAGAACGGGTGGAGGGGTCCTATTCTGATTAATTGGTGATAAATTACATTAATTTGAAAAAGTCAAGTCTGTTTTGCCCATGATGGTAATTGGTAAGTGAATAACCTGTCCTCATCTCCACCCCTTGAGCTTTTTTTCAAGATGTTTTCCTGTTTTGTTTAGGAGGAGGAAGGATAGAGCAGCTTGGCGAGCAACTGGCAGCTTGTCAGGGTCAACCCACCATAGTCCTTTGTGGTGCTCAGTGTGGGCCTGAGGAATTAGAGATAAGGACAGTAGTTGAGAGAGGTAATGGGCAAAATGTGGACTGAACATTGACAGAGAGCAGTGTAAGTGTGTGAGGAATTTTTTTTATGTAATTGTGAAGGGATGAGGGGTAGAGTGTTTATAAATTGTTTCCCTTTGTCAGTGTCGTGTTTGTTATTTTGGTTTTGGTGTAGGAAATTTTTTGTTGATGTAAATGAAGTCTCGTGAAGATTTGTGATGAAGGTATATTTTAATGATTATTCTTAAACGTGATTCATAGAGACAAGGGGTGGAAAAGGGAGATTAGACAAATATTAAGACGGTGATATCAAGCGGCATCTGTTAGTGGAGCTTGGTGTGGAAGAACATTTTACTAAACATATAGAACAGTAGGTTACATTTTGTAATGAAAAAAGAAAGCAAAATTGAAAAAGTCCCATAAGATTTCCAAATTAATTAGAGCTCTATAAAGAAAATAGAGCATCTGAACTGTTCCATTAGGATCTCAGGACAGCAAAGATTAACGCTTTGTGCTGGCTTTTACATAGAACTTGGGTTTTTTGTTTTGATTTTCAATTAATAAAGAAACTCCCAAACCCCGATGCTCTATTTTTTCAGGAAAAATTATTATATTCAGAGTAAGTTCTACTTTTGATAGGATGTTATGTTTTTTCATATGTAAGAGATTGAATTATTTCTTTGAGTGCAAATTTAAAATATGATCTTAACTATAGAGGTGAAAATTATGCCTCCACTAGCTCCTGGGAAGGCTACTTCCTCATAAAATGTACCTGAAAAGAGTTACTTTGTTAGAAAAATGTTTACTTTTCTCCTGGCAGTGGCAGTTTTCTTCCATCATTGCTCAGTTTTCCTGCAAATACCTGTTTTATAAGAATCTAGAGCTCCAGGAAAAGTTATTACTTTATGCAGCAGGAAACAGTACTTCATGTTGAAGCCTGCACGAGTGGCTAATAGGAATTATGATTAATTTCTTCCTAAGAAAATTACTGCTGTAAATGGGATCTGGCTGGTGTTTCTGGAACTAACTAGAATAATCTGAAGTAGCCAATGGTCATTACCCTTGAAAGACTGAGCAACTATTTTATTTAAAAAATAATTTGATTCATGATTTTAAGCTTACTTATTAACCAGGTTTTTTTATTAAAGGGATTATTGTCTTACCCAGAGTTCTTATTGTGCCTTGGACAATAGGATTTTTGCCCGTGTTTAGTTCAATGGGGCGCCATTGTTGTAGTATTTGAGATTTCTGAAGGTTATTTTTTGGTAGTTAGGAGGTCATGTTATTTTCTAAAGATTATTTTTTCCTTTGTGTATTATCAGTCAAAATTATTCCAAATTTGTACTTTTGTCATTAAGACAAGTTTACCATGACACATGTGACATTCAATAAAAATCTATGTTGTGGTGATGTAATGACTGAAGAGGTTCAGAATAAATTTTGAGGAAATTAAACAGTACTGAAATAGGCCAATTCTGTAAAGCCAAGTAAGAACCATTTCTGTAATTGCTATTTCTAGCTATTGATTATAACTTATAGTAGCTGACTGACATGTGTTGCTATGGTTTCTTGAAAGCTACATACACTAATTGATGTAATCAAATACAGAGAGAAATAGAATTTTATCTTTTCAAGACTGTGTTTAAAGCAGTTCACTGATTAGATAAATGCAGTTCACTGCTTGTCTTGTCCTTCAGAATATAGTCAGAGTATTCAGTGTTGCTGTGTATTGGTAAATAAGAAAGCCTATAGTTTTTTAAAAACTACTACTGTGTACTAAGCCCTCAATTTCTCTGTGGAATTCCTAGTACCTTTAAAGAAAAATGTAGCAAACTTGCAGTTCTTAGTCCCATAGTGGCTATGGATTTCTCCATCTGTACTGCTCACTGTTGCATTGAGCACTTCCAGATGTGGATTATTATTTTCTTTAAGGAATTCTTTATTCTTGTGAAAAATCATGAGGAATTCACCCTGTTTCAAACAACAGGAAATGGTGCCAAAGTACCTCTGTTGTCAAATATTGATGGAAATCTCACTTTTAACCAACTGCTTTAGCAGATTCAGTTGGTCAGAGGGGTGGACTTCACCAGAATGTTTTTGTGTACCAGAAAATGGTGTGTTAATTTTCACTGCAGTTTCATCACAGATTTGTATATTTTTCTGTGTGACTTGCTCATCAGTGTGTACTTGTACCTGGTAGTGATCTAAACTCTACTAATTCCTTGGGATAAGAAAAACTTTCCCATGGAGAAGTTTGCCATGTTTACTGCAAAAGGGAAGGAGGGAGTTCTTACACCTTGTGCTGATGTGGGTTGCTTTTGGAGGTGAGATATTGGTCTGACTTGTTGACCTTTCCTGTTTTATATTCCTTCTTATTTACTTTCAGCCAAAATTGCATTCCATAAATCATGGCACTGCATATTGTGGCAGAGATACTGTAAAGGTCTTACTAGTTCTTCTGGATGAAGAATCTGTCCATCCTCCTACCCAGAACAAAGCAGATCTGTTATATGACAATGAAAGCTTAAATTTATTTGGAATCACCTCTGTTTTGACACTCTTCAGGTGAGTATTAAAAGGTTTTTTTGGGTTTGTGTTGTGCTAGTTTGTTTGGTTTTTTTTTTTTAAAGATCCAATACTGAGTGTCTAACAAAGCGTTGATGTTACTTACACAAGGCAAATGACCAAAGTGCAGTCTACTGTGAGATTAGGTGTAAAGGGAAAGCATTTTTAGCGGAGTCTTGAGTTTTCAAAAGTATTCTACCTTCTAATTTGTATTTTCTGTAACTTCAAGATACTTTTGTAACATGGACTTTGAGTACATTTCTGGGCTGCACAAACCCCATGAAGATAATCCTTTGCAGCACATTGCAAATACTCATCTCTTTAGTTTGTACTTCGAAGTTCAAATATGGGCTGTCCAGTGACAGATTAATATTTAATTTCAAGATACCTAAGTTGGAAGATGGAAGATCTTAAAAGTTGAAGAATTGAAGAGTTCCACTAGATTTATTGTTCAACCTCTTTTATGAAACGAAAGGAGCAAGCACATTCTAATAAAACTTTAAAAAAAATTTTAGCTATTAGGAATTCTAAATAAACCTATAATCATTTTAATATAAAAGTTTATAACAACACACTATGGAATATTTCTTTCACTTCTCAAATACCTGTGGATAGCTGTAGCTATATGTTCCTATTTCATTATGTAACAAGCTTGAAATAACCCTGATTTCAGTCTTTTGTTTTTCCATTGCTTCAGATTCAGGTTAATGCTCTGTGTAAATAGAATCAAGGCCCACATGAATTCCTCTGAAACAAACACTGCTATTCAGAGCTAGAAACTTGACTCTTTTTTTTTTTTTTAAAGCAACTCTCCAAATTAAAATAGACTTTAAATCATTTATTTCTGAAGAAGATTGCCCACTGGGTTCTTTGGTTTCACTCACTTCACTTAATTTTTCAGCTAAACTAATTTTCTTGAATATTCCCCAAAAGGATAAGACATTTATTTGACCTCAAATCTTCTTGGTGTAGGTACAAGCAGGTACTGCTATCTGAGAATTTATATAATAATCTAGACAATTGTTGTGTTTTCCTTAGTAATTCCTATTGGTCAATTTGGTTTAGATTTTATGTTCCAATATATAACTTTCTAAATATTTATCTATGTGTTTCCATATACAAATTGGATTTAGGATTAATTTGCTCTAAGAATTGAAATTATGATCCTAAATAATTATTTTAGGAATAAAAAATGAAACTTGCAAACAACACCTATTATCAATTTTTATCAAATCTTTGTGTTCTTCATCTGTCTAGCAGCTGTAAGGTTTCAATTGCTTTATGAATGCTGAACACTTCAATATTCCACTGAATAGCAGCTAAGGTGTCACTCTGATTTGTGCCAATGTGCAGGCATCCCTACAGTACACTTTTTAGTTATGTCTCAAGTATTTGATCAAGAGTGTTTGCAGCTTTTTTTGTCCATCTGTTATTAGTAGTAAATCTGGAACACTTTACCCCATCTATGGAAGTATCTTTGGTAATAAACATCACCACAGTTTTCAGATTCTTGATAGTCTGAGTTTGTGCATCAGATGGTTGGTCACCTCATATGATAGTTTTTGGTTTATGTTTTTCAACCACATAGTAGTTATTATTTTGAGATTTTTCAAAATGCTTTTTTTTTGTTTCTAGAGATTTCATTACTCAAGAATCCTAGAATATATTTAATTTATTGTGAGTAGTTTTGTCTGGATTCTGGTTGGAGAGAGCACTGTTACTTTTCAGGTGAAGACTGAGATCATATGAGAGCATCTTTTTTCTCAAAACATCGGCATTGCAAGAAGTTTTTTTCTTTGTTTTACTCTTAATAAACTTCTAGATAGATTAGGTAGATTTATCTCTCTGCACTGAAATCTTGAAAAAAGCTGCTACTGAGAAGCAGCTACTCTGTTGTTTAATATTTTACAGGCTTTAATTAAAAATATTTTCATCATAATTTGTGAAATGCATGCTTATTTGGAAACTGAAAATATAAGCCCTGTATTACATCCCTTTGTTTTAGAAGTTTCTAAACCAAGCTGAAGTTTTTCTTACTTAATCTGCCCTTTAGTATATCCTTCACATATTTTCCTTCTGCAAGCACCTCATTCCAATCTGCTGGAAAATATTCTCCTTAGATATCATTATAGAAGTTCAAATAAAATTCTCTTGCTAAATTTTTTGTATTTTGAAGATATGTGCAAGGCAGAAGTGTGCTATTTTTACCATAGCATTTGAAATTTTTTTTAAGCAAATATAAAAATGTAGTGATTATATTGAAATCAAAGTAAGGAGGTTCTGATGTAATTAATGATATTATTTATGTTTTAGAGTTAAGTTTTACGTGACCATGGATTAAATATTTTCATAACTTTTTGCAATAAAGGTTCTCTCTTTCTGGTTTTTGCAAGTTCAACAGGTATTCAACATTTGAGGCACCTTTGTGTTTGCTGTGGATTTTTGTATCCTTCCCAACATCTTTCTGTTCTACTAATGTTAAAACCAGTAATTATTTCATGCTCATTTATTTTCTTGCTTTTTTAAAAATTTCCTTCTGTTTAAAGAATACCCATGTTGATGTGGTGTTCTAAACGAAGAATCTCTTGAAAACCCATTTCTGTGGGCACTGACAAGAAACTAACCTATCCATGCACTGCAGAAGCAGTGATGATTTAATCAATCTCTTGTCTGGAGGAAACATCAGTTATGAGAAAAAACAAGATGCTGAGAATTTTTTTCATGGGTTACAAAGACGATTCGTGAACCAGAACAATAGCATGGACATTATCATGATGAAGCTGCATCTATTGGTAATTAATAGCAGAACCATTGCAAGGCCATGCAAAAGTTCTTCGCAGCAGACAACTAGAAATAAACAAATAAAGAAGTTTTATTTATGAAAAAATTGAATAAAATTAGCTAAATAAATAAAATAAAGAGTGAATTATTGTTGAAAAACCTGTCCTTGTGTGCACACTGGTCTGCCATGAGCTTACACAGGGAACTAATTATTTACAAATGCACAGATTAGTTTTTATTTCAAGACCAAAAACCCCCCTTTATATGCATCAATAATTTCTTGCAATATATATGCATCAAATATTTTCATCGATATAACTATTTACATACTACAATGAAGAGGGTGGAAACATTTTGTATATTTCTGTTGAAAAATCTATAAATATGAGGCAAATTATATTGAATATCAACCAGACGCTATAGAAGGGGGTGTAAATAGAATGGTGGGTTGGAAACTCATCACCAGCATGACATGTAATAATACTGTGGCTGCAGAGCCACAATATTTTAAACATACTGCAAAATGATACCAGAAATTGGAGCTGTAGGTTTGGTTTCATTGTGCTCTCTTCAGTTGTCACAGTACATGTGGTTACTAAGGAAGGTACTTGCCTTCCTGTTCCTGAGGAACTAGGTATGGTAACAATTTTTCTTAACTAATTGCTTACATGTTCTAAATACTTCTTATCTCTTTTTAATGTAGATCTCCGACACAATCCAATGGATCTTCTCCAAAACCTCTTAGACAACGTATTCAGAAATCTACGAAGGAAAAAGTAATTAAGGTACTGTGTAGAAATTGCTACGCAAATATGAAGGCACTAAAATAATAGTGATAAAATGAAAATAACAGTGTTAAAATACCCAAATACCTGGCTGAAATGTATCCCATTGCTGAAGAAGTGTCATTGTGATTAGCTTGTGGTAATTGGCCCAACTCGAACAGTATTGTGATATGAATGGAAATATCTAAAACTCCAGAAGAGAAAGGCTCTAAACTTAAAAGCACTTCCTAATGAAGATTTCTTAATGGAGGTAAACTGGATTAATCTTTATCTCTTCGTTTACCCATCTGTGTGTTTCAGGACCATAGCAATAAAACAAGCTAGTGGAAAACAGAGGTAAAACTGAACATAGGCACCTGATTTCAGTTCTGATAATACAGGCATTGTGGAAGTGTAATAATGACTTTTTCATTGCTTTTTTCTCTTTTGATGCTTTTTCTTTGTACCAATCTGAGGACGTTTGCATAACATTGCTTTGTGAACAATAAAATAAAGATGTTAGGGTTTACTACTTTGTAGATGAAATGGAGCATTACAAGAATATGTTGGTATTGTGGGAGACACTATTAAAAAGAACAACTTCAATGTTTGCAAAAATTGCAGTCTTCCAGTGTACTGCATTTACATAGTTGTTTTTCTTCAAAATTGCCAAACTTGCATGTTGTGATTATGAAGGGAGGCAGAGCTTGTCTTCCGCAGTATTTCAACAGAGAGCTAAATAAAAGTAGCAACATAATATTTTTTACAAACTGACAGCGTGTAAAAACACAAACATAATTAGTATATAAGGGGTGTTTTAAGCCATCAGAATTAGTTCCAGAACAATGGAAGATATCTTTCTGTCACTGGACATGAGGTAAACTTGAACACAATAGCACATATCTAAGAGGCAGAAAGACATTAAAATCAAAAGCACTATCAGTATTTCTAGCATGCATTTTAAATATGATCCAAGTTAATTCTGAGTCTTTTTTTTGGGATTGAGGGAATGATGGGCATTTTGGACACATGTACTAATTATGGTGAAATTTAGTTTGAAAGCCATAGGCAAATTATGAAAGATTGAAGCTGAAAAAGAATGTTCTTTATATTAATTTTATATAAACAACACATTTAAATTGCAGCTTTACTCAATTAATAGCAAAAATGTGTTATGGTGTTTACATAAAATGTTGAAATAGATAATTTTCTTATCTAAATGGAGGTTTTGTAACCGGATCCATGAACAGCTGTGTTCATTATCAAAGTGCAAAAATGATTATCTAAAGTAATTACCTGTGACATTTGAGACATTTGCTGGAAACATATGTTTTTAACAGAAACAATCAAAAAATATGAGTTTAGAGACTGATTCATATTATGAAAATATTTTAAATTTTTTGGAAACAATTTTATTAATTTAAAAATGGATTAACTACTCTGATTTCTGTGCAAATAGTAGTTCTTTCAGATGCCTCTGAATAGATGAGTTCTACTTCAGGAGCAGGAATTGCTTGCAAAAGTTCATTATGGCAGTCTGCTGTGCTGCTTTTGTGGTGCCTGACTCTGATAAGGGTTCTGTGACTCCTATGATTATTGTTAATTTAATACTTGTCCTAGTCTTGCTTTACTGTGATTGATGAAATAGAAGTACCTGTAGCAAAATGGAACAAAACATCTGATTTTAGCCAATAATTTTTGAGATCTTTCAGTCAACTTCTAGGACTGAGTTTGATGCTTACTAGGTGCCTAATATAATTGAGGAAGATTATATCAAAATATAAATTACCTTTTGTCTTATGGAAACCAAAATTCAAAGTGAACAAGTGACAGGTCTAAAGTCTGTGGTTCACACTCCTAAACTTAATTTGGCATGTTAGAAGACTGTAAAGGTTACTTAGTATTATCTTTTCTAGATTAAATTAATGATGGTGAACTCTCTTCCCTGTTTTAGCAATGTGGCTGGTAACATGAGCAACATGTTGAACTGAATAGCTGCTTGGAGCTATACAAGTCACATCTTAGAGCAACACTGAGGCTGCTTAACTGCCTCTAGTAATCACAATCAGTCTTCTTTATGGCTTTCTTCTATTATATCCTATTGTACCAGTGAGACCACGTACAGCATGGAACTGAGGCCAAATATCTCAAGATGTTTTTCCATTTAAAAAAGTGAAAATAAAATCATGCAGGTCAGAGTGTAAATATTCCTCAGTTATACCCTCAGCGTAGGGTCCTCTTACTCAAGGTAAGATGTCTGAGTGTTTTACATTATCTTTGCAATTCTCTTTTCTGTGTATTGGCTAAACATTGGCATCTAAACTATGCTATATTCCTGTGAAGTATGGAATTATTATTCTGGTATTCCTCTGCTCACCTTAGTCGTGCTTCTCCTTCCAGTCAACTGAAATGGCTGTTACCAAAAAACTAGTGACTTTTGTAACTAAAACTTGCATAGTTCTCTATCATTCATATTTGATCTCCATCCTCTCACATAAAATCCTACTTTCTTTCTTAAAATGTTGATCTTCCATTTTGTCTTTTTCTGTTTTTTTCTCTCTACCTTCCTAACAATTTCTGCAGTTTCTTTTGCATGTTTCTACTCCTTCGTTTTCTTTCTTTTTGTATGAAGACATTTTTAGGTCCCTGTCTTTCTCTTCATTTCTTTTTCTGTACCTTCTTTGTGACTGAATACATCTGAATACAAATGGAACTTCAGCTATCAACAGTTCACACACCTACAACTGACCTAAGTGTCCCTCATGTCAAAACTGACATCTTTTGTTAATTCTATACCATCTTGTGGATACCCAGCTTTTGATCTTGATATGTCTGTCTTTCCTGGTATATTTAACACTGAAGATGACATTGTACATGTTGTATTTCTACTCCATAACACCTCTGGGATATGTTTTTCTCTATCTATATGTCTACTCAACTGTAATTTAGTAAGTACTCATTTTACTTTCTAAGATGCTGCTGTGTATTTTTCTTGGACTTGATAGTTGTGGCTTTGGCCTACTTTTCTTCACTGAGATTGCCATATAAAAAGTTGTATTTAAAGTGATTAGACACTAGATGCCATTCTACTGTTTGTATCTCAGTCTGTTCCTTTATGTTGTGGTACATATAAGCCTACTTGTTTTAACCTCTCCAAATCCATTGATTATTTCTGATTTGCTGCTTTGAGGTATCTGTTCTTGCTTACGTTCAACCTGCAATACCAGTATTCATTGTTCATTTGTTAATTTTCAGATGAGCCCTTTTAGCTGTCTTTTATACTGTTTCTTATGGCTGAAGGGATTTCCTATAGTGATCTGCAGAACTCATTATACTCCTTTAAAACCTTTTTCAGTACCTTTAAATCAACCTCTCCCCAAGCCTTAGCAGTGTTTTGTGTTGAGATGGATGCCCATTACAATGACTAACTTCAGTTCCTTTCTCTGTGAATCCATATATTTCTTGTCTTGGATTGTATTGTCTCTTGGTAGAAATAAATTTTGCTATGTCCTTACTGTACAGCACATAGCACAAAGAATTCCTTGTCTATGACCATAAATCTCAAGTCCTGTAGTAATATGTACCACCTTCATACACTGAGTATCAGTCTTCATTATTATTCCATGCAACCATTTTGAAATAGGTACAGGTTGCTTGTAAAATTCACAGTTCGTTATGCAGAATGCACTTATGTTAGCAATCAATTCAGAAGAGCTATCAGACATTTGTTTTTTGAATAAGAGAATAGCAGTATGATGTTTCTTTTCAATATCTGTGGTTCTTCAGAGAAGTTTCTTTTGCTGTATGTGTGATGGTAGCTTTAGTTACAAAAGATTGCCCTAAGGACCTTTTTACCATGCTGACTCTGATAGGTGTTAGATGGTTAGTCTATAATATAAATTGAGATCTCTCATTAGAACTTGTCCCACAAAAATTTCCTTTTCCATGATATTTGAGAGAAGAAAAATACACTAATGGTGATTAGTTTGCTTGTATGCTGAGTCCCATCAATATATATGTGTTAAATAAAGAAATTTTGGACAATCTAGAAAGTAAAAAAAGAAACAGCTAAACTAAAAATAAATTTAAAGAAAAAGTGAGAGAGAAAATTGTTATGTCCTCTCTTTCTTTAAGAGGAACTGATCTCTCAACTTCTGTAGAATTATGTAGAGGAGTGCAGATTGATAATATTTTAGATCTAGGGCACACCATCATGTGTATGTGTTTCAGTATCTGAAAATATGGGCAGTGGATAAAAAAACCAGATAGTTATGAACTGGAATTGCTGTTCAAAAAAAAAAAATAGTCTGTGGATATTTCCATTGTGCCAAAACAAATGCCTGGCAACAGTTAGTGACAAAGAAATATTTTTGTCTTTCAATCCTCATTAAATACTGGAAGAAATGCAGAAAGATCACCTAACTATAATGGCATTTATTAGGAAGAAAAGCTGGTGCTCTTACTCCTTGAGGAGAAAGAAGTCTGGGGAACAAGCATGTTGCATTGTTCCATTTTCTCTAGCAGAAGTAGGTAAGAAAAATAATAAGAAATTCCTTTAAAAGTCTACCTTTGAGAGACAATGTGGTTTCAGGTTTGTTAGCTATTGTTTCAGTGAAATGTCTTCTGGTGAAGGGTACTTCGTAGAAGGAATCTTTAGTACAGAAAGGTCTGTAGAACATCTATTGAGTTATGTCTTGTCAGCTGTCCTTACCACTCTTTTCTGCTTTACAGAAATATGTAGAAAACTTAATTGTACAGGGGAGAATTATTTTATCTGAAAAGGGTTCATCCAACCTTATGTTTGCTTCTTTGAATCATACTTCTGTTAATATGAAATGGGTAGGTACCCCGTTGTCTGACTACTTATTTTGTTGATTTCAATGGGGTTATTAAAGTCCTGCTTAGTGGTGTGAGAGGGGAATGGACAGACTGTTACAATAAGCTACTTTGTTTTGGTTGAAGAGCAATTTAGGACAACAAAAATATTGCATATTAAGATTTTCATCTTTCTTCTGCACTGCAAAATATGAATGAAACTTGTGAGTTGTAGGTAAAATACTGTTCCTGAACTAAGGGGATTGGGTGAAACTGAGAACTTCAGGAGTTAAGAAGGGAAGGACAAAAGTTATTAGGCTGTGAGCATGCAGTATATAAGAGAGTAACAGATCTTTTTTTGTAAATTTAAGATTGTTTTGGCCTTTTGATATATTACTTTAGAAATCCTGCTGCATTGTTAACACACTTACCCTGAAACAGCTGCAAGGACTTTCAGTAGTTTGGCATGTTTTTTTTCTTCATGTAACCGGAGACAACCTTTCCTATATGAGGCACTATTTCCCTCCAACTGGGAACATAACTGCAGTTTTAGTTTTAAAAAGAATTTGTGGCTTAAGAACTCTAACAAATCTTGGCATGCTTGAAGTTCATTGTAATTTTACTGTGTATAGAAATCTTTCCAAGAAAAAAACTCCACAAAGCAAAAAATCTCTGTCTGCCTTTCTCATGTGACTTTTTCATGTCTCTATAAAATGACTTAATATCTAGCTTCATGCTCTGCTCTTATTTTTCATTTCTTAGTTCTCTAAGTGCTGTTACTTGAGAGAATTGTTTTGCCTGTTTGTAATTCCAGGACAAATAAATTATGACTTGGAAAACTGTCAACAGGAAGTTATCAAGAGTTTTCTTTATGCCCACTATAATTGTGAACAGAAAATTCATAGCAATAGAGAAGACAATCTTCCTCATGTAGTAGTCTCATCTATTGTAGCAAGAAATATTTATTTCCTAAGCAGACTATAATTGTGGAGAACAGAGAACACTAAAGTCACTAGTAGTTTAGTAGAGGATAGAAGAGAAGGAAAAGGTTATGTTTAGCACAGTATCTGAAGAAAAACTTGGTGTCGGTTGATAAACCACATTTATATAGAAAACACCATTTTTGTTTCTACAAGACCCCTAAATTACTTTATTTAGGATCCATAGCTGTGAGTTTTGAATACTTTCAAAAACCAATAGTGAAGTGATTTGAGACTTATATTCTCAAAACAGTAGCAGGTTATTTTGAGATAGCAAAAGGCTGGTACAATGTCATGCTAAAAAAAATAAAATTATACTTTTGGTACAATTAAAACCTGGGCTATTCAGGATATTTTTTATGCTTGAATAACATGATGCCTTGGTTTGGCAATGATACCATTTATTGTTTTGTTACTCTTCCCCTTGCACCCTCTTCCCTTCTTCAGCTTTCTCTTTCAACTTACCTTGAATATTTTTTTTAAAAGGACAAGAGTAAGGGTGGAGAAAATAAATTTTCTTTTTATCTCTTTTTCTCATCCAGATAGTACTCTAGTTGTTTGGCTAGAAAATAAAAACATGTGTTTGTTGTTACTGATGCAGGTTTTCAAATTCTATTATGCCATTCCAGTGTATAAAACCCAAATCTCAACTTTCTTAGTGACTAAATATTGGCAGTACTGTCTGTATGCAGATGCTGAAAGGAGATCTGGAATAGATTATAATCTAACTTTCAGAAATAAATAGAGCATACACCATTAATATTCCATATAAAAATGAATGTTTTATATGGGCATCTCAAACAACTGAAAAATTTCTTTAGATACAGATATCAAGGTGGGAGAATGTCCTTCTTTATCTACTCATTAGGACTCCTGATTGACCTACTTGTGCTGAAACACTGTCTTAAATTCTATTATACTTTCTTCCAGCTGAACAGTGATAACAGTGAACCCTTTTTTTCTTAAATGCAGCAGTATTTCTTTCTTGATATAGGGATAACAGCAACATGCCACTTGCTTGTGAAGAGGAGAGGGGATACTAAGTCTTGAGTTCATTGCATGCCATTTGCGTGCAACTACTCAATTAGCAAACTGATCTCCCAACATTTTTCCTCTCCCAGACCTGTGGGTCATTGGGGTGGTGCTCTTAAAGCAGTGGATTTCAGGGAATTTAATATAAAAGAACTCTAAGTGCTTTTTCTGAAGCTTTTTATTTTATTCTAAGAGCTTTTTCAAGCTGTTGACTGCCTTCATTATGTGTGCTTCAATTAAGTTTTAGGTTGATCTTTCTTCTTAAAAACATTCCAATGAAGCTCTATTTCCTAATTCAATGTTAAACTTCTGCCTCTTTATGCTGCCTTCAGGCTGTTAAAATTTGCTCATTGCTACCTCACCCAGTGTAATACAGTTCTTTTTATTACTGATTATACATTCCTACACCGGTTAGAAGGTTTGATTCCTTCAACAAATTGTGTCTTACACTCTTTATATATACCCTCTAGATTAGCATTAGCATCAACAGTCTGATTTTGTAGAGCTTTGTGTACTGTTTGCACGTGACTACATGGTATGTGATGCAACACGTTTTTAAAGGTTCAGTGAAGTTGAGACACAGGTGGATTTTTCAGGATTTCAACTTGATTTCTGTCTTTTGACTCCACATATTCTGTCCTTGCAAACTTAATCAGTGAAGTGTCAGATGGGAGTGGTAAAAAGAAACCCTATGTTCATTAAAAAAATAACTGGATTTATTGTTAGTTGTAGGCTTGCTTGCTCATGTTTGGTGTTCTTCGTGCTGTATTTATTATAGATTCAGCAACTTAGCACAAACTGTAGCTTACTTGTCTCTTGCAATGTGAATATGCAGTAGAAATATGTGCAAGTTATTGTTGCATAATTTTTTATGTGTGTCATTTGCTGAACAGTAATTGAAAATTGAGGAATTTTTAAAGGATTAAGATGAAGTTTTTCAGAAACATATCAAATACAGAAAAATATTTTTCACTTATATTACAGTAACCTTAAACTTAAAGGAAACATAAGTCCTTTATCTTAATATTGTAATTGTACAATAGGATGTTGATTAAGTTTAAACTAGACAGCTGCTTATCCTTCAAAACACTTTCTGAAAAGAGCATAAAGTTAATGATATATACAGTCTACAGATTCCTTACAATGGGCACCGATTTCTTCTCTCTGGCAACCAGCAATAAGACCTGAGGGATTGGCATGGAGCTTTTTGGGGGGGTTAGGTTGGATATTAGGAAAAAGTTCTTTACCTGGACGATGGTTGGGCACTGGAATGGCTCCCCAGGAAAGTGGTCACAGCACCAAGCTCAACAGAGTTCAAGACAATGCTCTCTGGCACGTGGTGGGATTCATGGGGCTTTCCTGTGCAGGTCCAGGGATTGGACTCAATGATCCTTGCGAGTCCTTTCCAACTCAGGATATTCAATGATTCTACTTAAAAGGTCAGTGAGCTGAGGCATAATCTTGAAGCATACAAAACCTTGTAAATGTATGAACTATGTATATGGTCTTATTTTGGTAAATGTTTTAAGTACAGAGCAGATTAACACTTAAAAAAGATTTGAATTGTTGAGAGTCAGGCTAGCTGGTTCACCCTGTTAAATCTGCTTTTCTTTCCCAATCTGTTGTCTGGTGCAGATAAATTGCAGTTTGGGAATGATGGACAACTGGGAAAATTGGGACTTTTTAAGTCTTGAAGGGAATACTGAGCTTTAAAGTAAAACCACATATGTACAGACACATTAAACTAGAAAGATCAACTATGTTTCTGTAAATGAATGGAATATTTTTTGCAAATATACTAGGTATGTTCATCCGGCCAGCAGAAGAGATATGTTCATCCGGTATCATGAAGAGATAATTAAGTTGTATTTCAGTGATAAGCTTAGGTCTATTATCTTATATGCATGAAAGCAGTATCTGATGAAAGTGGCAGAAATTGTGACTGAATTTTGGGGATGAAGTCCTCTGTGAAAGGAGGCTTCTGGGAACACTATTTTCTTTCCTTCTGTCTAAATCTGAGAATTTGAGTTGGAAGAAAATTATATCTCGAAGGGTCAAATCAGAACTGTAAGTTTTTATCATGCTAATGCTAAGAAGAAAAATAGACTTGCATAATGCAATCTTTTTAATCAGAAAAGTGGCTATAAACCTCTTATTCAACAAATTACTCCTACTATATAGTTATATAGCAACATTTCTTCTGTAACAGTGTTTCTTGCTTGTTCTTTTTCTTGATGTTTGTGCTGTAGCACCTATTCAGCTCAAATTTATTTGAATTCACCTGTGCTATTGTAATAGAATTATTAGCTAAAAATCCAGATTTATTGTAATTATCTACTCTGTGCTATATGTTTCAACATAATTTGTATAATCTAGTACACTTTCAAATAGAAGTGAGGGCAGATTTTGTCTTTCAGAATCTATAGCATTTACGATCAGTTGTAAAGAAAGTACCACACTTGACCTGAAATTCTAAGCTGATATGAAGCTGTGACTTAAGTGTAAACTGAGAAAATTCGACCTGTAACCACTAATTCCATTATATATGGATATACTGAAAAAATTTATTTAATTTTTTATATTTGAACCAAATATTTTGATTTATCTGTGCTATGAGACTACGTTCCCTGCTTCTGAGACTAGGAGGTGGAGATGAGTATGCAGAATCAGGTACAGAAGGGTTCTTCAATACTGTAGATTTCTGGCAACTTAGGCTATTATGGGTATGTTCTGGCAAACGTGGAGTTAGACACTGGCATTCAGTGTTAAAATGGCTTTATTTTGTGAGTAAATGGGAATCTGAAATAATACTTTATATTCCACTTTTAGGTATAAGTATAGTGAAGCTTAGTTTATATTATCTATCATTCCTTTTCTGTGTTGCTGTTACACTTTCCTCTATGTACAGGTTGGTTAAGTGGAGAGACTCATCCTGTATTTGGCATTTATGAACTGACATCTCAAAGATGATGACCTATACATGTAAAAATTGACTGTAGTAGCTATGACACTCAAAGCAGTAGCGTCTGCAGCCTGCTAAAAGAAGGGGTTAACTTAAGGCAGAGAGCCTTAAGTTGAAGCTCTAATGGTTAATGTGTAACTTTCTGAAAAAGTTGAAAAAAAGATTTTTTTAAATTATTCTAGGACTTTTAATAGCATAATATGAGTATGCTTGAAAGCCCTTAACTTTGTAAATGAACACTTAATTTTTTTTTTTTTAATGTGAGCATACTCTTTTTTTCTAGTATTTTATGTGAAAAGAATGGGAAAGCTTGTTTTACTAATCTTGCAGGTGTTGTTTTTTACTTTTGTGAATACTTAAAGCTAATAGCAGATTGCTATTTGCAGATGAAGCAATCTTCAATTAAATCCCAGTTTGCATGTACATATAAAAATGATTTGAGTGAAATGGGTCATCAGCATTCTCTTGAAATTCCAACCTGCAAACATCCTGCACCAAAGCAACACCTGAAAGCTGGATATGGGACAGGTAAGCTGTGGTAGGATTGAATAAGAAAATGTGATAGCTAATATTTGAAATGCTATCCAAAAAACCTTTAGTAGAACTCAAGTATAACTATGTTTTCAAGAAAAAAAAAAAAGTCTCATTGTTCTGTGCATGCTATAATCAGTTAAATCTCTGAATTAAAATTGTGATGCTAATACTTTGAAAATATGAATGTTTGAAAATTACGTGTTGATGCTATCTTGAGGTAAAAAACCTATATGTGTTACATATATTACATAACGTTTGTTCTTATTTTACAAAAGTCAGCTAAGTGAAATCTGTACTTTTGCCATTAAAAGGGGAGAGAAATGTTTTAATCCACTTCAAATTACATCATATACAAAATTTCTATACCCTTTAAACCTCTTTTCCAATATCTTAAAGTTATATCTTAAAGTTATAAATCCACTTCCTTAAGTTAGTTGCTATTATATGTTTTAGAGCAATACCATTTTGTGACAATATAACAAATGTGATTGCAATGGCCAGCATAGCTTTGTTTTATTGATGGAACATTAGTTTTGATTAAAAAAAATAACGTGACAGTCTTGGTATAAAAGGGATGTATATTCCCAGGTAACTTTTTATTTCTTCACATGTTTTTTATATTCTTACATGACAGAAGGTACAAATTCATGTCTTGATGTACCAGTGCTTGGAACTATTTCTGAAAGTCTTCACCAGACTAGAAGTTGTACAGAAATGGGAAAGCTGAGTTGTCAGCCAAGGAACAAGAACTCCAGGAATGAACAGATGGATGTGAATAATGACAAAGTAATCTGTGACAAGGAAAGTGAACCATCTTTGCAAAAAAATGCTAAAAGACTTAAGACTTCAAACAACTCTCAGAAGGAATTGGACAGCAAAATTGGGGGTAGAAGAAAACAGACCAAAACTTCAAGTAAGAATAAGTTGATTGCTGGTCAGGCAAAATTAACTCAATTTTTTCGACTATAGGTTTTTGTTTTGACACACATGGTATGTTGACAGTTGTAAAATTTTGTGAGAAAAAGGGTGAAATTCATGAATTACTTCCTTTCATACTCAAATAATTGAAAGTAGCTTGTTGTATAATATTAGACAACTTATTACAAGTCTGGATTATGCTGAAGTCTTTTATTTTATAATAACAATACATTGTTAGTAATTGCAGTACGTGCTTTTTGGTGATGATTTACATATCCCTCTACAATGTGATGGGAAACTATTTTTGGATGCGTATGTATAGCCACACTAAAACACAGTAACTTCAAATTGCATTAAATTCACAATAAAATGTTTAATCTTCAAAGATGGTTGTGCCGATCAATAGTTTTCATGCTTGCCAACAAGGTCGATAGACTCTTCCCAGCATACACCTGAGGACTAAGGGAGGAAAAAAAACAAACTGAAGGTTTAAATCTGCAAAGAACTAGAATTCTTATGGCTTCTGAAAACATTAATTTAAAAAATGCTCCCTCCCCTGTGCACTGATTCACAACAGGCATGGAGTTTCTACGTGAAATTTTATCAAATTGCTATATTGACATTGCACTGTACTTCACCAGAATGAAATGATTTTTTACGTAAAAATAAAATTTATTTACTGTCAAAATCTCTTCTTCCTATAGGGAATTTAGCTGAATTTTCTTCATCTGTGGTTTCTCTTTCCTGTATTGGTTCAATATTTTGAATTTCAGTGTCAGCTGGAAAAGCCATGGCTCCCTTCAGTAGTTGTTTTCTACCTAAGTTGATTGGCCTAACATGATTTAAGAAATCACGTCTGGAACCCGTGTCCTGTTTTGAGGGAAAACAAGAGTAGTGGTTTATCTTTATTTACAGTCAGTTGTGTTCACATTTTATACTTTATACTTCACAGTGCAACTATTTTATGTTTATAGGTTAAAAGTAATGACCTGCATTACATCTTTGGCTGAAAAGGTTTAATGGTAAAGAACATAATGAAATAATGAGCCTCATGTTTGGCGAAGTTAAAAACCTGTTGCTGCATATAGGGACATGCTGAATCAAACATAAATATAGGCTTTCTCCCCCCCCCGCAAGCTTTGGCTACATATAGTTCTGTAAAAATCAGATTTAATTCAACTGTCCAAGTTACACATTCAAAATCCTGGCACTAGATACTTAAAGCTGAAAATTTTTTTCTTGACTATGGTATGTTAAACTGATATTTTTGTATATTTACCAGGTTGTTGCTTTAAATTATTGTACTTGCTTTCTAAAGGGGTATAAATAAATTTCCTTTTTATAATTAAGCCAAAATGTAAAACTGAACTCACCAAAAACTCCATGTTTCCATCATTCTTTTCATTGAAAACAATGCTGTCTTCAGTCTTGTAATGCTTCAGCAAAGGTATAGCTCCTCTGTTCAGAGCTTTATCTCCATTTCGAAGAGTTTTTCCTAGATTTAGTGTGGTTAGCAACATATCTTCATCTTCTACCTCTTGCAGAGATTTTGAAACTGAGAGTAGAAAACCTTGAGAAAAAAGAGAGAGGGAGAGAATTAATATGTATGATGAGATACACATTCTTAGTTATTTAACACTTGCATAGAAGTTCAGCAGTTCTCAAATGTTAAGAAAGCTTTTCCAGTTGTAAATTAACACATTCTCCATTTGTGCCCACTTTATATATTTTACAGGTTGAATGGAAACTACTTCAGTGGCTGATGAGTTCACCCTTTTAAAATGACTCATATTAAGGAGTAACCTTTTCTATAATCCTCCTAATCCCATCTGTTGTTTAGAACTAAAACTTTCCTTTATCATGGATAATTTGTTTTTGTATGTTTTCAGAACAGCACAGATTAGTTCCTTTCAATGGGTCAGTATAATGAAGGTCACAGAAAAAGTGATGTCCATTTGTGTTGTTTATAAAGACTTACCTCCAGTTAAGGCAACTCAAGAAAAGGAACTAATCTACTTAAGTAAGGAAGACTGTTGTAAAGATATGATCTATCATAGCTTTTGATCAAAACTTGATTCACTAGAGTTGAAGATCTTGAAATTTAATGATAGCTTAGACTGCTACCATGTTAGAGCTGAAATTATTAGTTTGTATTTTGATGTCCATTGTATGAGGTTGCATTATTCAGAGTTAATGTCTAGAAATATTTATTAATACTTAAATAACTGTATTTGTTTTCATTTTCTTACTGAAAGTGGACCTTTCTCAGCTACAAATATCACATAGTCAAATATGCTAAGAATGTAGAAAGAAAAGTAAACTTCAGTTTTTCTTTTAAAAAGTCTTTGAAATGTCTCTGTTACCCTGTGGAAGGAAATGCAGAAATTTCCACATACCGTCTCTGGAGGTTGTTGGGGTTTTTTTACCTTATCTGGAAGGCAAATGGACCAGCAGAAATGTAGCTAATCTCTTAATGTCAGTGATACAAACCACCTATTCAGTGACTGTGTGCCTCTTAGCTAGTAATTTATATTTGTTTTATCTTTTATCTTAGTGCAGGGTATCAAACATCCTGCTATTCAAAGCAAACCACTAGGAAATTGAGCTCTGATCACTGGTTACTTGCTGGACACACACCTACCT
Organism: Corapipo altera; assembly: GCF_003945725.1. Classification (NCBI taxonomy): domain Eukaryota; kingdom Metazoa; phylum Chordata; class Aves; order Passeriformes; family Pipridae; genus Corapipo; species Corapipo altera. The sequence continues at coordinate 11,666,138 of NW_020884873.1, forward strand.
TGCCAAAGTAACTTCCCGATAAGAAGTTTAATGGCAAAATATGTCATCCAATCTCTTCTTGCTACTTTGTATTTTTCCCTCACATTATGTATTTGTATAGTTTTGTTCAATTAATAAAGCACTGGAGGAATGCTTTGGAGCTGTGTTGGCAGCAAACTTTTCTTTTATGTTCTGGTATGTATTAGGAGTTGGGGAAAAAGGTCTCAACCCAGTAACTGTGTATGTGAAACGAGCTTCTGCTTATGTGAAGCTACAGCACCCACAGGTAAGCAGAGTCTATCACACATTGTTCACTTTCGAATTCTTCTCGCAAAGAACAGTTCCAGTGAGTACAACTGACCTGGATCATTTGGAAAGCCCATCTGCAGTGTCTATCTAGTTGTCTACTATGAGACATAAGCCCATGTCTATGAAAGAATATAAGATCAGGGCAGACTTGTGGTATTCCCCTCAATATACTCCACTGCTTCTTAAACTGGTGGTTAATTTCTAAGTTTTGTTGGATATCTAAGGTGGTTCTAGTGATAATTAGTAGAACCTTCTAATTAGACTACTAAGAAATCAATAGCATATGTCTAAAAATTCAATAACTTATCTAAACTGCTCTGAGCAGGCAGAAAACTTTCATACACCTGCAGATTTGCAATGTGTATGGCTGTGTACAGCTCTTAATAATGCCTTTGGGAATCCTAACACTCTGATGTCTACATATTTTCCTTTTCATCCTGCAACTTTCAATTTTAGTAAAAATGTATAATGTTTTAATAGATCAACTTCTGTGTTTATCATCGTTTATGAAATTGTTTTTTATTTTTGGATAATAGATAGTAACCCAATATTGCTTCCAGAACAATAATAATTATTTTGAGAAACTCTTCTTGCTTCTGTGTTACATGTAGTAACAACAAAATACAAACTCTTAACATCTGAAATCTCACATGTTATATATGAGTAAATAAAATCTAGGTGATAATGTGCCTGGAATTTCTCTCATATTCATTTTAAATTCTTCTAGGAATGGATTACAAAACAATTGTAATAGTTTCTTTTAGTCTTGTAAATAGTTTCTTTTAGTCTGTAACGCCATATGCAAGTGCTTGAACCTAATACCTAGTATTGACTGAACAATAAATAAACCAGATATATATTGTATAAAGTCAATTTTGTTTCCCCCTATTATCAGAATTGAAAAACTTTGCAATGCAAGAGAGACTATTTAAGCAACCTTAATAAATCATTTTAGTGAATTGTTAAATAGCACAAAAATACTTGGTCGATATTAATTTGCCCAGTGGCATGCTATTTCTGATTTTAAAAGGTGGTTTGGGGTTTTTTTGTTTGTTTTATTTTTAGTTTGGATCTTTGGATTTTATACAAACAGCTGTAATTTAGTCCTTTTAGAGTGCAGTTAGAAGATATTTGACATTTGAAGAAATGCCACAAATACTGAAACTTTGGAAGACTGATTTAAAACCAAATCCAAACTCTTCATAATACTTGTTCATTCGTGTGATCCTCTAGTAGCAGGGAAGGAAATGCCGACTCTTTCTTATCCCTGCAGAGTATAAAAACATGGAGTTATGTGCATGGTGTGTATTTCCGGGCTACTAAAACATTTGGGTATTTTTAATAACAACATAACATCCTCTTCAGTTGATAAATAACTGAATATATCATATTTTTTGTAGCAGAATGAAGAAATCTCTTTTTATTTATTTTATTAAAAGATCCATTTTAGCAGTAGCTTTATCAGTATACATTGTGTATTGTGTCAGACAGGTGAAATTGTTTTAATTTCTCAGGCATAGATTTTATTTTTTTCTGATCCTTTTTCTTGTGATATTGGACACAGTAAAAAGAATAGAATGGTGGTATAAATTGATTTGTGCATTTTAATTAGCACTGATACAAATGGAGGTAAAAATATTCCAGAAAGGATTTATAGAATCTAGCAAGCACATTTGCCAAGAAGTTGGCTACAGCCACTCAGAAGGAAGTAATGAGGTTGTGAGTTGTATCTGAAAGCCTAATCTTTTCCTGGGTACTAACTGTATCAATTCTGTTTGCTCATACATTTACTCATTTTGGAACCAGATCCTGGAACTTTCTCAAGAAAGTGGACACTTGCTTTCAGTGACCCCATGATGCAGACTGTCCATCTAAATACCTAAATGTTTTAGTTCCAAAACACTCCCACCCCAAATCCAACAAGCAGATGCTAAAGTGGAGATTCTTTGTGCAATAATGGAAAGAACATGCCAGCTGTTCAGAGGACATATGAGAGGTAATTAGCACACTTCATTATATTGACTGTAAGAAATTAAGACTTGCCTAGCACCATTTTGTTGTCCCTCCCTGCTGAACTGGTAGTCACCTAGAATCAGCAAGATGATTTAGCATAAAGTAGGCACAATGCTGCTTATAACAGTACAACCTTGGACTTGTGCAGGAGCACAGCTCTAAATATTTTGAGTACTTAAAGTCATCTTCTGTATATGTGCCTGGAGAATGAACAAGAGAAGGGTGGGGGTGAATCCCCCACAAACTAGATGACTTTTAGTGAATTTCTGCCCAAGATCCAGAGTAGCCATTTCAGTTCTCTGTTGAATTATTGTCTGTGTGTTTATAGAATGAAATGTTGCATTTGTTTGTGTTAAAAATTAATTTCACAGTCAGAAAAACTTTAAAATATTTTCTGCTGTTTGTTTTGAAAACCATTTCAGAATTTCATTTGGAGGAACTGCATAGAAATGTAAATATTTCCTAAGGAATTGTACAACAGAAGAACTGAATGATGTGTGTATAGTTCCTTCTGGCAAAGTTAATGATAGGCATGTTGGTCACCATGTCTGTTCCTTAATAATATAATGAAATGGTCTGTTCTTGTAGGAATAATTTGCCAATACGCTATGTTTAGAAATAATTGAACTGTTCCTTTTATTGTTTAAGAATAAATTAAAAACCTCTAAAACCTGTCCCCCTCTTCCCAACAAGTGATTTTCTTATTCTGAAGGACCTTTTGCAAAACAGTTCATATGTAAGTCTATTAAGGGATTTCCAATTAATCAGTACAGTGGAAAGAGGAAAAGAGGAAGGAAGATTCCTCAAGCAATATTAGCTTCTTAATTAAGAAAAAAGCAGTGGTGATAGTGAATGTGCTGAGTAAAACTAGACTACTGGGCAGAAATTGAACAGCAGAATTATAAACATTGACCTGTTGGTTACAGCAGATAAATTTTTATCTGCTGTTAGCTTCACAATAAATCTGTAAGCAGAGAACCTTATTAGTGTCATAACCCAAATAATAACTTTGGACTTTAGAGTATAGATGAAATCGTTATATTATTTTTTTTAAGCTTTATTAACCTCAGTTTCCTTTTAGAATACTTTGCTATGTCTACCAGAATGCCCTGATTTTATGTGTATCTTTTTAGACTATTTTGTTTCTCTTCATTCAAATGTACCTCATGAAAAAGCTGTATCTTTGTGGTGGTTAACCCTGGCTGGACACTGGACGCCCAGCAAAGCTGTTCGACTGCTTCAGCTGGACAGGGGAGAGGAAATATAACTTAAGGCTTATGGGTTGAGATAAGGGCAGGGAAAGATCTCTCAGCAATTAGAGTCGTGAGAAAAACAGATTCAACATGGAGGAGTTAATTTAATTTGTTACCAATAAAATTAGATTAGGGTAATGAGAAAATAAAACCAAATCTAAAAAACACCTTCATACCACCCCTCCTTTCTTCCCAGGCTCAACTTCACTCCCCATTTTCTTCCCCTTCCTCTCCCCCAGTAGTGTAGAGGGATAGGGAATGGTGGATTTGGTCTGTTCATCAAATGTTTTCTCTGCTGCTCCTCACTCCTCAGGAGTAGGACTCGGATTCTTCCCCTGCTCCAGTGTGGTGTCTCTTCTATGGGAGATAATCCTCCACAAACTTCCCCTTCCCATGGGCTGCAGTTCTTCACAAACTGCTCCAGCATGGGTCCCTTCCATGGTGTGCAGTCCTTTGGGAACAGACAACATGGGTCCCCCATGGGGTCACAAATCCACCAGACCTCCGTGGGCTGCAGGGAGACAGCTCCTTCACCATGGGCTGCAGGGGAATCTCTGCTCTGGCACCTGGAGCACCTCCTCCACCTCCTTCTTCACTGAACTTGGTGACTGCAGAGTTGTTTCTCTTACAAGGTCTCACTCCTCTCTCCAGGGGCAATTGTGCAGGGGTTATTTGTCCCTTAAGTGTGTTATCAGAGAGGCACTGCCACTGTTGCTTGTGGAGCTCGGCCTTGGACAGCAGTGGGTCTGTCTTGGAGCCAGCTGGCATTGGCTTCACTGGACACATAGGAAGCTTCTGGCAGCTTCTCACAGCAGTCACTCCCGTAGCCCCCTCTCTTCCCACTACCAAAACATGGCCATGCAAAGTCAAGTACAATTTTATATATCTCTCTTTGCATTTGCATTCATATTCTCTAAAAAGAGTTTGAAATATTCTGTTTTCATGTAAAAATTTGCATTTCTGAGAGAAGTCCCTGGTGGCCAAAATTACTGTGGATAAGCCACTGTCAATTACTCTGAAACCAACCAATAGCAGAAACTTCTCATGAGAATAGTAAAGAGAATAAGAAAGACTGGGCCCCTTTTCTTTGCAGGCAGATTAGAGGGTTTCAGCCAAGAAAAAACACAGGAAAAAGCAGGAGGTACAACTGCAATTTTGAACTTTATTTGAGTACAGGATATCTGGGAGAGGCTATGAAGCTGGCTATCCAGTGCAAATCTGCTAACATTCCTGTGATTTCTACTCTTCATCATTACTGTTCATATGGTTTTGATAGTGCTGAGGTGAGTCGTTTGTTTTGCATAACTAACACTAAGGCAGGAGCATTTCTTTAGAAGTATTGTCTCTTGAAAGTTCTTCAGCAATGCTACTGGGACTGCTAGGGGATTAAGCCTTCTAAAGGGCAGTGAATTCTGTTATTATAATCATAATCATAAGACTGACCATGGCTTGCATTTGAGCGGAGCAACAGTTCTTCTCTTTGCTATTATGTGAAGGAAATCTGGATAAGACAAAAGAATGTTATTACCAGTATTGTCACTGGTCTTATCCATAAATTCTACAGAGCTTGTACTTTTATTCCACACAGATCAGTAGAGGTTCTCTTACTGAGCTGAATCCTCTGAGTCTATTTGCATAATGAAAGTTGACATGCTTCTCTCATGGGCCTATAAGAAGAATGAAACCAACTCTACCACAATTTCTCTTTCTCAGAGCAACTGTACAGTAAACTGGCTCTTTGTAAAAATCTGAATAACTTGCTGATTTTTTTGCCAATAATGTTAATCTTTATTTAATTCTTTTTTTATTTCATTCTCTTTGAAAAAGAATTGCATTTTCATCTGAATTGTTTCTACTAATTTTTTTTTTCTTGTAACAGAGTATAAGCCTCAGTTGTTAAGAATCTTGTTGCTTGTGAAACAGTAACATTACATTATGAATCTATGAAGTACTTTTACTCTGCTTTGGATGTGAGGTATGTTTTTGAGGTACGCTATTTTGTAAGTAATTCTTTAAATAAACGCAAAAGACAGAGGTGTTCACATACAGAAAAGCTCTAGTATTCTTCTCATGCGGTAAGCTGAGTCACACGCCTAAGGTGTGGTTCTGGGTTTCTCCTCCTGCATTCTGGCACAAGGAATCAGTTACTTTTAAATTCTGTATTGTGAAGTGAAATTCAAACCTACAAAGGACCCATGAGTTATTCTCTCTTTGTTTTGCCATACTGGTCCTTGACACTGGCTAGTCTACTGTTTACTCCACAAGAGGTTGGACCTAGATGATATTTAAGGTCCCTTCCAACCCAAACCATTCTGTGATGTTATTCCTGCCATCCATATGGTGTAAGCACTATGGTGTACAGAACGTTACAAGGTTTGTGTTCTCTTAATTATTTCAATGCTTGTGATTGTTACTCAAGGTCTAGGAGTGACATTATGATTTAGTGACTATTGTATCCTTGCAACGTATTTTTTTTACTGTTATCTATGCCAGCAATCTAACCAAAATGTATCTGCTTCTGTTATACCGATTACAGTCAGGTCTTTTTCATCCCAAGCATGTGAACTTTGTATATGATTGAAACATCTGTCTCACAGACTCTGAGGAAGAGTAATTGCAGTCTGTTAATCATGCAGTTTTTACTCTGTATTACCTTTGTTTGCAGATGAAACTGTGCCACCACTGATACTCGAAAGTACAGCCAGATACTTGTAAAAGTTTTCAAACGTAACTGCACAGAATGGCAGTCACACTGGAGATTCTCAGGGAAGCTGTCCAGGAGAAATCAGCTAAGTTTCTGGACAAATTACGTACCTCTATGCCAGCGTGCCTTGTAATTCCCATAAATGAGGGCTTGTTGGAGTCAGCCAAATTACTCTGGCATATGTCAGCTTCTTCAGTGTTGACAATCCAGATGGGTGGATTGTTGCTATCCAGTGCTTTCTGCAAACTTTGAACAAGTCTGTAAACACTGGCGCCAGGATTAACTGTGGCAGCAGTCCACTGGACAGATGAGCATAAAGGTCTGCAAAGATCAGTGCCACAAGGTAAAGAATTACACAAAACTTTATTTAATTAGAAGAAAAACCAACCTGCTTTTAAATTACCTTATTCTAGTTATGACCTCCTGCTGTTTTAATCAGAGATGTCTTTTATGGATGATAACATTGCTTTTAGTGAAATATCAGTCATTATTTGCATTGATATAGAATCATGAAAAATTGACCTTATCCAGAGTTGTGTATTTTATAAGACTCGGTCTGTTAACCTAGTATATCCTTATGTTTAGCACTTGTTTTGCATATTTTGTACTTTGAATATTAAGGGTCATTTTCCCAAAGGCAATCAACAACAACTATGTTCTTTGATAAATGTACTGCTGCAATAACTTTTGCCAGGCATTATGACTTCAACTCGGTCATTCATTTAGACGCCAAGTTTTGGTGAGAAGTATTATTTACAGCTGAAATTACTCTGTCTCTCCACTTTGGGGGATGCCGTCTGCCATGCCTGGTTGTATCCACACTGATTCACATTCAAAGAATAATTACTTGCCAACAGTATATCTGATTCTCTGACATTATCAGCATGCATCCCATGTCATACTCTGTTTTCATTTTTACTGGTGCTGCCTGCTATGGACATGGAGTTGTAAGTGACTTTTAAATGAGCAAAGTAATCAAGGGTTCCTACCCTCTATGCTGTACATTTGGGTATAAGGCAGCTGAATACACATGATATTTCTGTATGAGATCTTAATTTTTTTAAGTTGAAGTGCTACATATATGCAAAGAACAGAGCCAACATCTTCAACCAGAAGACTCATTGCTACTTTGCATGGATAGTGGTTCTTTTTGGATATGTAGTGATTTGCCAGTGTTGTTCTACTGCACTGAACATTCCTTGCCATCTACTGAACCCTTGTTTATTGTATCCCACTGCAGACCATCTAGCCCTTTAAAATAATGGGACTGTTGGGGGGGGAGGGGGAATCCCCACCACTGTCTTAATTGGTATTATGAAGGGATGGTACAATCTGAAATCCCACCTATGTTTTTGACAGATGTTTTTCTTGACCAAAATGTGAGACAAAGATTACATTTACCCATGCCTAATTAAAAATATGTGGAAACTTGAGCTACTAATAATTTCACAGATTTCTTACATAAATACTGCTTTTTATTGAAATGTTAGCCTTTAGCTATTTTTCTGAACTGCTAAAATTGGATTCAGTTGAACTAATTTACAATTTCTAAGATATTACTAATATGCAGTCATGGTCAAATTTGGTGGCCACTACCTGTTGGTTCAGAGTTGCTGTCTATAATTGTAAACATTACTTCTAAATAAACATGTTAGGCAATTTCTGGCAAGGGAAAGTCAAACTTTTTTATCATAAAATCTAAAAATTCCTTTCTGCTGGAAGGGCAACACAGCAGGTCACAAGCATTCCAGGAGACATCTGGAGTGAACTGATGATGCCTTCTTGACACAGGCTGACTGAGGAGCTGATGAGGTGAAGCACTCTAATGGACATGATACCAATAATTAGGAACTGGATGTGAAGATTATGGCTAAAGTGGCCATAAATTGATGATGTTCAGGACCCTGAGAGAAAATAACACGGCAAATAATATCACAACTTTGAGTTTCAGAGGAATACTTTGCTCTGTTTAGAGTTCTGGTTGGGACAATCCCATATGGTTGTCCAAGGAGAGAGGAGGGATCCATGATTGCTGAGTCACCTCCTCTAAACTCACGACTTCCATTTGAAAGTAAAGAGAAGCTGATGGGAGGCCTATGTTGGTCAATAAGAAGCTCCTAAGAAAGCTCAGTCATAACCATTACAGGATGTGGAAGTAGGGACTTGGGAGATGAGAGAAACGCTGCCTGTGTGTGTGTGAACTGGCTTGGAAAAAACAAAGACTAAATGGAATTAGAGCTGGTGAGGAGTGTGAAGGGCAAAAATGAGTTCTACAGCTTTATTGGCAGAAAAAAAGGAAAGAATTTGGAAAATATATGTCTGCTGCTGAACAGAGAAGGGTGCTGGGCACCAAAGGACATAGAAAAGCTAGGATACTCAGTGCAGACTTTGGAGGATTTGCCCTCAGGAATCCAATGTTCCTGAGTCCAGAGGGAGCATCTGGAGTAGTAAGAACTTTTCTGTAGAGAAGAATCAAGTTGGGGGGCCTTTAAACAAACTGGACATACATAAGGGGGGGGGGGGTGTCTCTGCTTTGAGTGGTGTGCTGGACTAGGTCATAACAAGGTCCAGTCAAACCTCAACTAATTTAAAATGCTGAATTTACTTTTACATCACAGTGGAATATGTTTGCTAAATTTAGATTTTCCTAAACATTAGTATGCTAAACATTAGTTTCACTTTTTTTCATTTCTATCTCCTGCTTCAATAGATCTATATTTAACCTGCATTGTTTACCTGATTTATTAATTAATCTAGAAAAGAATCTAATACTCAACAAAAATGTTTTCTCTGGAATGTAAAAGTGAGTAGAGGCAAGTTTAATAACACCATGATCTGTAAGTAATTGGAGTGAATTGTTTTTCTTTCTGATCTTTTATAATGAAAATTATTCTTGTTTATTAATTTAATGAATAAATGTCCGAGTTTAACATTAGCATAAATACTTTTAACCTGAAGTGATCAACTTTTTCTTTCTGTCTTGCAAATAAAAAATATCTCTCTTGTGATATCACTGCTCTCTGCATGAACCATTTTAATAATTATCAACTTTCCTCAGCATTTATATTTGTGAGTTCTACCTTGTACACATTTATCATGATGTTTATATTAAAATGTAATTACATTAATGTATTTTATGTCAATATATTTTATAAAACCATAGATCAGTCCAGATAATGTAACACAAGACTTTTGACTATGGAAACATTATTAGTGAGAAATGATGAAGAGCCACATATATAGCCATATATATTCATTGGTAGAAAGTGGTAAAGAGCTTTTTTTTCCCCAATATTTAATGAATGTGCAACAAATTCATATTTATGACATTCTGTGGGGTTGTGGAGCATGAATAGAAACAGAATTTGAAGAAAATAAAGAGAAGGTAACATGTGTGCTATAGTTCTATACTTTTTGTCAGTTTTGTACAAAGAATATGACCTACTCAACTTCTTAATCTGATTTGATTTCTGATTTATGCGTAATATATAATAGTAACTCTAAACTGGTGGCAAGATATGAAAATGTCCAGGTTAGAGGCCAAGCTGTTTTGTTTGCCTCCTCCTTACATACATAAGTTTAAAGAGAAAAAAAAATGTTTCTTGTTATAATTATGATATTTTGATAGTAAATTACTGCTTAAGCTCAATTACGTACTAGTCTCTTTTTGGAACTCTCCCTGCAGCATTATTTCTGATTACATAATCTCTTGAGTATTTTTGTAGATGAAGTCATAGATAATCTAAAAAACCAACAGTGTTTTGATGTTAGAAAAATGTGTCAATTGCAATCATCTAGATTTTTTCCTGTTGTCGAATTTTCTTTCATAAACAGGCAAACATTTCTAGAATGGTAAGGAAATTGTTTATCATCAGCATACTAAAATGGGTGCAAAAGCTAAACAGTTACATATGACATTGATTATATTGAATAAGATCATCCCTGCAGTATTTTCCACATGATGATTGTGCAAAATCATGCTTCCGATGACTTAATTGCAGTTCTTTACATAATTTTTCATTAGAAATAGTCAAGCTCTACATTTTGCTAGGTATTGTCTTTAACTTTACATATTTTTGTGAGAGCTGTAGTGCTTAATGAAAAATTGGTTTTAATTACCAAGAGAAGCTGAATAACATTTCCTTCCCATTTTAAACACTAACTTGTTACTTCTTGTAATAATTTAGAGATTAAGCTCATCACATCAGTAAGCATTTCATCAACCAAAAGAGGTCACTGAAGTGAAATTTATAATTAGACTTAGACATATACCAGTTTTAGGAAACAGCAGAATTTGATCATCAGATGTTGAACTAGAATTGTGAAAATGTGGTGAAATAGTAGGGTTTATTAATATAAAAATTAATTGTTAATTATAGTTTAAAATACAAATCGAAGAAGTTTTTGTGGATGGTATTTTCCATTCTTTATTTTGAAAAGTATGATAAATGTTGAACTAAGCCAGGAAATTAAAATGCAGAGTAACCTTGTGTGTATGTGCCGAGATTTACAATAATTTGCAGACGTAGTGGGTCTCTGTCATATAAGAATTTCATATTTGGGAGGCTGAGGTCTTAGGGTCTCACAAATGTCAAATCCATGACATATGTAAGTAGGGTCACCAAATACATTCTGTATATACCATCTCCTACAGAACAATTGTTTTGAGATTAAAAGGTCTGAATGCAACTTTCTTGCATTCCTTGGTCAAAAGCAGACAGAGTATTTAATTAGTATTAGTCCAAAAGACCTCAGATGTAGAAAATGAATATAAATACAAAATACTTTTGATATTGACCAGCAATGACTTTTCATTAAAGTAAAACTATCTGCGTACACATACACATAATAAAAAACATAGTAAATTTAGTTTTCTTCAAGTAGTCTGGGGCTGGAAAATGGGTCTCATTGAGATTTTTCCACTGGACTGCTTAGCCAGAGGATGACACGTCTGATCTTAAATGTTGCAATGTCACAAGCTTAGAAAGAGCTGTTTTTGGCATATGACTACAGAGAACTCAAGCTAGAGGCAGAGTACTTGGTATTTGGGGAGAATTCACAGGGAGTGTAAATGTTTCTCTGTCATGATATTTGATACTAATAACAGCAGTTACTAGTATTAGTTATTAGCTTATTGGAATCCCTAAATGCTAGGCATGTTAGTGTTGACAAAGGGTGTCAAAAGGCAAATAATGCAGTCAGTAATAAATGTTGTAATGTTGCATCTTGTTTAAGTGTCTGGCAATACTGGATCTTGGAGACATCTGGCTACTTTTTTAAAAGAAAAGTAAGACATCAGATATGTATGGCAGTATTAATTGTGAGTTTGTAGGAAAGGGTTATATTTGTCTGTGGCTATAAGTCCTTTCTTGATGTGACCTCTGCATGCTGAACAAACAGAAGCTCTCCCTACCTACTGATAGTACCTTGTTACTTGCAGGTCTAACATCATTTTTGCAACTGTGAAGAAGACTATGGTTCCTTTTCTCTTCACCTTCACAAAAATTATAATCCTTAATTTTTCTGTAATCTCTTCTTATAAACATAGCTTGTTTTTAAAATGTATGTTCTTTCCTAAGATCCATGGTTAGTCTGTAAATTAAAATCAAGAATGCTTATTAGCTCCTATATCAATGGAACTGTATCTCAGTTAATGATATTCTATTTGCAATACCTAGGAAAGAAATGTACTTTTTGAATTGACATTAAATAAGTTGAAAATGCAAGATAACTCTGGAAGTTCATGGAAGGTGGCCTTGTGCTTTTGGGAATTGGTGAGATATCAGTTCTTTCTTTGATAGATCAGTCTCAATATAATAAGAGGTTCATATAGACACATATGGTAAATTATGCACTTGCTGTTCTTGTAAGTTTTCCAGTTAGGAAGGAGATTTAATTGGTAAATCAATTTTAATGCCTAAAATAAAAGTAAATGCAGAAATATATTTGTTTTCTCTGTTTTGCCATATAAAGCTTGGATCAGCAGGAAGTATGTTCTGTATAGTTTTTCAAATGGTGTTCGATAGTCACAAAACTAATGAGAGACCATCCCTCTTAGGCTTTGCAGTCCCTGTATTTGGAGATGAACTGTCCAAATGGCTACTCTAAGAGCAAGAAACTGAACCACACAGTAGTTGCATAAAAATTGTGTTTTAGCATGACTGACTGCATATGCACCCACTGGAAGATGTATTCTGTTAACAGAACAAATACCTGCATAGATGGTTAGGTTCATGTACACATATCTGAGAGCATGACTGGAGCCCAGCATTTGCTTTTTCTTCATGTAAGCAAAAATCTTTGGAGTGAAGGAAATAGAAACTGTGTCTTTGCATGGTAATAGTAACAACCAGAGATCTTCTGTTTTTCATCTGCTGCAGGTAGGTATGCGAGAGGTATTATATTTGATTTTGCATATATTTTTCTGGCATACAACGTACAAAAGTATGTTTCCAGATGTTATGAACTATTCATTCACTTCTACAGCTTAATCTTTCTCTATATCTCTTATCATTTCTTCATTAGTGTAACATACTCCACTTTTTCTGTATAATTTATTCCTAGAGTTGGAATGCCCTCTCCAATACAGCATCCTTGCATTTTTTGTAAGGAACATTGTAGCTTTAAGGTTTCATGATCTTTTCTGGCAGGGTAGTGAGTCTTTTTGGTTGTTTGGTTAGTATTTGTTTTGTTTTGTGGGGGTTTTTGTTTGTTTGGGGAGTTTGGTTGGTTGGTTGGGGTTTGTTTGTTTGTTTGTGTGTGTGTGTGTAATAAAGCTTGTAAAGTTCTCTAAATAATTTCTGTATCTCCTCTAGTAATTTGCCATTATTCTAGCATATTTCAAATTCACTTTCAAAAATCTTAAGATATGGATTAAATTGTTTTAGGCATAGGCTAGTGAAGAAACATGGGGGCGTAATAGTTGCCTATGTATACTGTATCTTTTTAAGTTATAAGGAACAGAGGTTACAAATAATAAGGCAATATTAAAATTATAAATCGAAATAGGTTAAAAAGGGATTTGGGGTGATAATTCTGACCAAAAAAAAAGTTAGGAAATTATGGAACACATTTTATTCTTTTTCAATTCATTCGTTTACCACATAACCTATTTGAAGTCCTTGAAAATTCTCTGAGTTTGGAGCATCAGCTCTTGTAAAATAATAAGACAATGAGTAATTTAATGGTAGGAGTTTAAACTATGAATGACAAAGTTTAAACCAGGAGCTGGACCTGTAGTTAGCTAATAAGAGAAGCTTTGAGCTATATCTTATAACTTCATTCTTTTATTCTTGACTTCTCTGATGTGTATGGTGGTTTGGGTGAGGTAAATAAGGTAACTAGAAGTTGTGTAATTTATTCATAGGGTTCATTTGTCACTTTCAGAAGTGAAATGAGTTAAGCACTAAACAGAAGAGTCAAAATAAGGTCTGTCTGAAGTATACACAGATATACAGTTATCATGTTTTAATGAGAACACTTGCTATAGTGTGACCTTTCATGAAAAAAAACATATATACACAGCCATAAAAAGAATTTTCGTTAAGAATTTATTCTGTTGAAGTGTATTTGTGCTAAATGCTTCTGAAAGTGAGAAACTACTGGTAACAGGAATGCTATTTATGAAAGGGGTGACAAAGAACTGCTGCAAATGAGATGATAAATAATCACGTTTACTTTATCCTGGTTAGAGAATAAAAAGCAAAGTGGATTTATATCAACAAAGCACTTAACCCATTTTTAAGTTATTCATGTCAATAGTATAACCAGTGATTAACTCTTGTAACTCCTGCGTTTTGCAGTGGTGGTGCTGTTTAAACACTACATTTGCAATGATTACACTGTTCTATTGCCATCAAAATTCCTAAAAATGTTTTTTTAATGTCACTGTATATCTCCTATTGTGTAGCTGGGGCAGGTAGTATACTACAGTAGGATTGCCGGCAACATTGTAAGAGCTCTTTCCCTGTTCCATTTGATTTCTTACCTAATCAGGGAAATTTAGTACAATGATGGTGAATATTAGTACTTGTCACTGGCATTTAATTTTACCCTTAAAAGAAAAAAAACTACATTAGTGTAATACTATCTTACACTGATTTGAAAAAAAGTATAGTTTAGCAGAAAGCTGGGGAACAATACTTCTCTCTGACGTGCAACATCCTGTTCAGTTCTTAGATTTATATCTGTCTGGCTCCAGAAACTGATAGGAAGTAAGAGCATTTGCACTACACATTTTACATGTGCTTCACTAGACCTATGTAATTTATTCACCTGTAGATTTTTCACTGAGAAATGTGCTTGTGGTTTAACATTGTATCTGAATTTATTAACTAACCTTGTCTGATCTGCAAACAGGGGGAAAAAGGCACAAAATTAACATGATGCTATTCTCCTTCTACCCATGACCCAATGGTCAGGCAATTTGTATATTGTTTGTTTTTGGTGGAACATCTTTTACTTTTCACTGAGTGAAAATAGTACAGCTGATCACAGCTCCTGTTCTACCTGTCTGCAGGAGGTCTCATCCACTTGTTCTTCCTTGCCAGGTAGCTTAGAACAGATATCCAATATAATATCACCCACACTGATCTGCTCTTTAATGCTTATTGATAAACTCTTGGTTGCCTCCATGCATAGAGGTCAACTCCACTGCCTCATCTTCCTGGCCTGTCCTTCCTAAAGAACCTGTTTCCATCCATATCAATACTGTAGATATAGTATCCATCATACCATGTCTCCATGATCATAACAAGATCATATTCCTGCAACTGCGCATAGATCTCTTAATTCCTCGTGTTTATTGCCCATCCATTGGACATTAGTGTACAGACTGATTTCCCAGAAAGGGTTTGAAGTTTTTTTCCATAGCATTGCTTTACAAGCACTTCCTTGCTTACATACAAATATTTGAGGTGATCCTGCTTAAGCTATTTTGTGGTCACTTTCATTCACAACACTTCAGGTTCTTTGCCAGCTGGGTCCCTCAGTCCCTCACACAGCTGCTGGTGACTCTCTCCCTTCCCTGTGAAGATCTAAGAGCCTGAATCTCTCCTGAAAACGGGTCTTCATTTTCTGTATTGCTCAGGTGTTTCTGGAAGTTTTACAGAAGAGATGTTATAAACTCACTTCTAGAAATCATGCCTGTCACATTTGTTGAATTCATGTCTGTACCTTGAAGACTGGGGAGAGCAAAGTTCAGCATCTAAAATGCTTTCTGTGATAATTTCTAAATTGTTTGTAAACATTTAAAACCACAGTAATTCATACATATCCTAGGTGATAGAACTCCACTTACTGATTTATGTGCCAGACACATCTGTAAATAACCTCAGCTGAGTTTCTATAGTTCAGTGTCTAATAAAAAATCTTGATTTAACTGCATAAGTTGCAAAGTTTATTGTCATAATACAGCCTGTAAAACAGCAATTGAACTTCTTTTGCTGTAAGCAGTGAAATGTAAGCTTCAAAACCTTACACTAAATATTCAAGGAAATGAACTTCAAGAAATCTTACTCATTGCAGAACTCATTGTCATCCTGTTATTTTGAAGTAATAACTTGCATAGAGTTAATATACTTGAAACTATGGATCTGAAAATCAAAATATTACTTTCTGTAGTTGCTCACAGTAAGGCAAATATTATAAAACAGTAGAGTCATAAAAATAATAGAAATACATTTAAAAAGAGAAAGCATTTCTTGTGTTCTATTGATACACATTCAAATACATAAAAGATATGTTAACTCTCTGAAGTAGTGTACCATATGCAAGAATACCACTGTTTTCCAAATCCTAAATCATCATAGCTATTCACTATGACAATAATTTTAGGGATGAAATAAAACTTTGAGTGCCATTAGTTTAAACTTATGTGGAAAGATGTTTATGGTACTACTGGAAATGCTCCATTGAATTGCACTTATTTCCTAGGTTTATATTGGGCTAAAAGAAGTCATTAGCAATCTGGATTTTGAGAGCATTGTTGGTACAATACGGTGGTGTGAGTCACCAGAATCTTAGTGTCATAAAAATTGCAGCCGGAAGGAAAAATAATAATAGTTTGCTCAGAGTAGTGCATCTCATTTAGTGTATTATACTCATTGCCTTTTTATGTCTTGTTTTTCAAAATATGAAGTTAGTGCTGGTAAAAGGTACTGACTGACTCGGAGTTTTGAAACTTTTCCTCTGTCCTTGAACAGACAAAGCATATGCAGCAGCAGTTTGTGTCTGTGTACAGATGTAGCACAGGCAGCAGAATTGCCACCTTCCCCCCGTGATTCGACAATATGCCTTGAACGTGATTTAGATCACTGATGGCAACCTTCTGGGCTGCATATTGAAGCTGTCATGCTTTCCCATTGTTGATAGAACACAGTGGTGCCTTTACTGCTGCTGTGTCAGAGTCCACTTTTCCATTTTCTCTTGCTCTGATGGGTGAGATGAACTGGTATGATGACGATGATGGCAATATTAGCAGATGATTAAGAAAAGTTAGTCCTCAGTTAACCCTTAGTTCCTTTAAGAGGCAAGATAACAATTTAAGGAGACTGGGCATATCTCCATTTCTGACTTAATGTTTACTTTTTAGGCAACCTATAAATGTAACCTCCAGTGCTTTCTGATATACACAGATCCTTCCCTAGAATTCACTATGTATCTAGTTTTCCATTAAAAAATATTGAAAGGAAGAAAGCAAGCATTAGTTTGGAAGTGAAAAAGTGGAAGAGTCTGTGATTTAATTTATGGGGAGCAAAAAAAGAAAATTAATTTGGGGTCCATCCCATGGAAATATAGTTTCTGTCAATTGAGTAAGTTACAGTATTTTGGCCAAACACAGATAAAACTAATTATTTTGGCAAAGTGGTAAGCTTTGATTATCATACACTAGAAATGACAAAACAGTCCCAAGTAGGATGATTTTTATCTAGATGGGGAATGTTCAGTATAACCAGATGTGAATCTGTAGCAACAGATTGTTCAGGATCTTGAATATAGATAAAGTTATGTCTTGAGATTTGTTTACTGGTAGCTATTATATATGAATATATTTTTTGTTCATGTCTTGTGAAAAACTGAGAGGATATCCCTTATACCAATTTTAACCTTTCAGTTATTTCTACTCCAAATTTCCTGAACTCTTATTCTACCCAGTGTTCATAACACTGCCATGGCTAGTTCTTTTTTCCTGGAGACTTCTTGTGTTTGCAGCCATACAGAGCATGAAAAAGAAGGGATAGTATCAGCTTTTTTAGCACAGGCTTCCCAGACTGCACAGTAATAGAAAAGGCAGCTACTAAAAACCTCTGCTACTGGGAGGCCTCATGTACCAAAAGTAGCACTGTTGGAAGTCCATCATTGACTTTGTAGATTCAGTGATATTAACATAATTGAAAATACATATTTTTTGATGGTTTTGTGTTCTATAATCATGATATGTATTGATGATGTTATTTCATGTGTCACAACAATTCTTAATGCTTCATGAGGAATTTTTATAAGCATGGGCACTTTAATACACATTTGATGGAAGGGGAATGTTCACTGGATAGCTTTATTTCTTTAATGTTAAGATGCATTTTTGCAAAGTGGGATTTTTCCCTTACACATAAGTAACACACCAGGGAGCAACTTCTTTTTCTTTCAAGGCAAGTTGTAATAGAGCATAAAGCATGGCACAAACTTGTTCCTCACCGTAAGTGTTTCTACAGTTTATCTCTCTGAGACAGAACTTATAGGACCATCTGCCTAAAGAATACAAATAGATGACTTCATATATTTATGCAAGGTCCTAACCTCTCAAAAAATTGTGCTTACCATAAGCACTTAAAACATTTATAAGAATTTATACTACTCTAATATCTCTTATAACGTGCTTATGTGCTGGTTTATTTTAAAAATGTTTTTTAATTTCTTAAAACAGCAAACCAAGCAAAACCATAACCTGACCCCAAAAATCCTAATCAATGTACATTGGGTAGGCCAGAGCTGCTTGAAGTTAAATATAGACTTGATCAAAACTGGGCTCCAAATCTTGTTTTAAAGTGCTCAAGTATGATCCAAAAATACGTCTTTGGAACTTGCTTAAACTACAGTATTTGGAAGCACAAATGATTACTCCTATTGAAGTTATTATGACTTTTAAATGTGTTACTTTTACAAGAAAAGATACTGACTTCTCTGTAGCTACTTGCTGCTGCTATGTATTAGTGAACCTGGATGATTATCAAAAACCTAGAAAGTTACTAGAAGTCTAAGAAGGAAAAAAGCATACTTAAATTACAGCTGAGTTTTTCAGGTTAATAGCTGCCTGAATGGCAAATGCTCATAAGTTCTTCTTGGTAAGTTCTGTGTAAGAATTGTGGCTGTGAGGCTTCATCTGGGTGATGAAAGTAATTTTCTTCATGGACTGTTTTTTTGCTTTTTATCACTTAAATTTGCTTTTGATTATGATAGAATTTTGATAGCAACAAAAATGAGCATCTTATTTCTTTGGTAATTAAAAGTAATAGAGGCTAATTTTCTTTCCTTTTCATTTTTTTAAGGAGATCTTAACTTTTTCCTATTTAACAGCAAAGAACTAGTCAGAAGAGCATTTGCACTGTGTCTGTCTACTTTGTAATTAGTAGAATAATACATTTGTTTTCTTGGAGTATGTCTTGGATTTCAGTGTGATGCAAAAACACTGAAGAAGATTGTAAGAGAAGGTCACAGAATTGCTATCTGTAGCAATCTCTTAAGTCAGTCATAGCTATGTCCATCAATGCCTTTTACTTTTGCATGTCTTTGCTTTAATGAAATAAACATCTGATCCTAGGATTTTAGATTTTTAGTTGTTTTGTGCCAGAGACCTTTCGGTCTCTTTTCCAGATGAATGCATAGTTAGGACAATTCATTAATAAATAATATATTTAGCCATAGTTTGTGCCAAAAATAATTAAAGTAATTCTAAATTTTAGTTAGAACATGGATCCAACAACTTGATTTAGTTTCTTGCATTATTTCATAATTCTGACTCATATGTCCTCCTTTCTTTAATTTTTGAATACAGTCATTAGAGGTCTATCTCTCTAGTCTTCCCACAATAACGTTTACTAAGCAAATTTCCTAAAATTTGAAGAATCAATTAAAGAAGTTAAAATTTCAGATGTGGTAAGAACTAATCATATATATATATATATATATGTATAACAGAACTTTTTAAATTAAAATCTTGACTTGTATGAAAATGTAGTAAGAAACTTGTTGTTGGAGGAAATACTTTAAAGCATTTTAAAATTGACCATAATAAAAGAAAAACTATCTTTAACAGTTTTTCTCCTACAGTTACTGTGTAGAACTTTGTCAGAGTCCTAGGTAGTTCTTTATTTCTTCAGAGTCACCTGGTTTCTACTGCATTGTCTGGTTTTGGAGTTTAGCATGGGCATTTAGGGCCCCAGGCAGAGAGCAGGATCTGCAGTCACAATAAATTTAAGAAAGAATCCCATGAAAATGCTAATTAAATAATGGAAAGCAGGTAATGGGTTTAATAATCCAGGTTCATTTTTTTAATCAGCTCTTTTACTTTAGGAAGCAGCCCACCTGTGAACAGCAAAGTGAGAAAAATGGAGCTTGTACTTTGAAATCCTTCAGTTGTAGATACCTGAATGAAGCAAAACTATTTAGGGTCACTGCAGTTTTGATTGCATCTCCTATATCTTAAGCAAATGGAAAAAACATCATCAGGAAAAGAGGAATATAGATATAGAAGAAAGTTGTAAGACCTTAAATCAAGACTCAGCTTCTGTCTGCCTGTGTCAGGACCTGTATAAAGTCTGGCAGTACTTTTGGCCTTTGGGAAAATATATCTGCTGACTCACCAAAATTGATCTTATTTTGGGAGGCTCATATAATATCATCTATCCAAAACCAGGCATAGACATCACAGAGAGGTGATATTTCTCTCAGAGTTAGACAGTACAGTTGTTGCTTCTCATTTCACCCCACAGGATCTTTGACATCTTTACCTGTTGTCAGTGAGTTAAGTGTTTAGAGATTGAAATTGCCCTAGCTGTGACATAGTTCAGTCAAAGTAAAGTTGAAGAGTTCTTTTCTTGATTCAACTTCTACAGGAACTGCATCTTGGACTTCAATAAGCTTTAAAGACAATCTGTCAGGTTTGTCAGCAATCTCAAAACTGCTTTTTTTTGACAGAAAATGTTGTTCTTCCCTTCTTATTGGATTGATTACCCTTAAAAAGGTTGGAACCACTGATGATATTGCTCAGTCATGCAGCTCATCTCATTAGTTTTGAGTAATATCGACTGGGTTAAATATATGTCCAGAAATGAAAAATTCCCATTGTAGATTTGATCAGAGTTCCAGGAGCCTATCTGATAGGCAAATAAATTCTTTACATGCCCTTTGGTGACATCATTTTGTTCTTGGTGATCTGAGTTTGTCTTAAGTGTTCACTTATTCCCCTTTTTTGCCCTCCCTTTTTGTTATTAAATGTTTCTCTCTGGTTTAGTCAGTGTTCCTTGACTATTCAGAAATGATCCAAACTTTGTAATGCTCTCTCACCAAGGACTGTGAATTTCTGTTCCATAAAACTATCTACCCAGTATTTTTTTTTTGTATAGAGTATAAAATCTATGTTTGGAAATAATTCATTTCCAGTTTGTAAGTTATATATTTCTTCAGAGAACTGTCACTTACAGCAGCCATTGTAATAACTGTCTGCACGTTTATCTTCATTATACAAATGGGATAAATTTTGAAAGACTGCACAAAGGAGTTTACTTCGTTTTAACTGATTTTTTTTTTAAAAGATGTGTTACAATCAATGTCAGTATTGCCAAATATGTAAAATTTTGCAACGAGATTCAATTAATTATTTCTCCTAAGATGGCTAACATCCTGTATTTCCTCCAAGATTTTAGTATGACTTCATTCTGCACCATGTCAAATTATGTTTCTAGTCTAGGCCAACAAACACTGTGTAAGAACACATTTTCTCTAGTGGAAAAATGGAATCTTGACTAATTAATTCTTGATTGATATTTATTTTGCTTTTACCTTTTTTTTTTTGGTGTTGGCATTTTCTATGCAGCAGAAAATCACCAGTTTTCAATCAAATATACTTGTGTGTTTCAAGAAAAACTGATATTTCTTTTAGAACAGAGGAAATTAGCTTTACTTAAAAGATCTGTAGCTGTCAGTGGAAATTAGTCTCAAGCAGAAGTAGTTAAGGAAAATAAATTAACGTTAGTAAATTAACTTAAATTTAAGAAATCTCTTCTTGGTTGTTGTCTGATTGCAATTCCTATTTCCTACTAGCTAACTGGAAGCTTTATATAATTTCAGTGCACTAACACAGGAGTCTCAGCTCATATTGTTTGTCCCTTAGCTGGATTTCTTCTAATTTCTTTTCAGTTTTAGTCAGAAACCCTGTTGGCTTTTTAAGAGATTTGCAATCTGTAGCAGTCATATTATACAGAACAAGAGGAAGAGTCTGTGCTTGGTCTTCTGTTTAACAGGAAGGCTGTCTTCAACAGAAGTGCTCCACTGCTATTGCTTTTGCAACATATCATTACAATCAGTATCATTTGTTCCATGCTTTTTCAGCATCTGTGAAGCAGCAGCTGGTTACTGCTTTCTTCATCATCAAAGTGCTTTCAAGGACATTGGACTAGAAACTTCCAGGAGAATTTTATTAATTTGCAAACACGGGAATGTGAGTATTTCAGTGTTGGTTTCAAATGTAGGTCAAGTAAGATGTTAAAAAATATTGGGGAAGGCTCATCCACCGTGGGAATGTGTGTGTTGACCAAATATGAAAAATCTTCTTGGAAGCGATGGAATTCTTCTTATAATTTTGATGGCTCTCCATTATTTTGATGGATTTAATTTTCTTCTTTATAATTTCATTTTATTTTGCTAAGGATACCAGAAATAAAACTGGTCCCTTTAAATTTTCATGTTGACATAAAATGTCTACATTTGATACACTTCACTCTTGGAATTTATGCAGGTCTGACACAAATGAATCTTCTTCAGAGACATCTTGGCACATTCTAGCCACCTGTAATTCTTCTCCAACATTGAACATCTACAAATTGCACTTAATTGGTAACCACCAGTCTACATTTAACTTATGTGAAGTTTGGCAGTAAAACCAAAAAGATTTGGCCATTTCAACTTAGAAGGCGTCTTGCTATTGGCATCTCCTTTGCTTATTTGTTCTCACATGGAAGTGGAATTCCATTTTTATGGCAAAACTATCAAGATATATGTCGTGAAGAGGCAGTTTCTGTCTCAGCTAATTGGCAACTTGTTTTTAATTCAGTATAAACTTGGGAAAGTTCAGATACAGAATGGCCAACACTTCAATGCTTTAAATAGGTAAGAAAAGGTAGTAGAAGCCTTAGGGGACAAAAGAATATTAGATTATCTTAGTGCTCTGTCACATTCTTCATTTAGTTAAGGCCAACCCATTGCAGATGATGTAAACAATAGCTAAAGTTGGATACCATTAAATATACAGCCAAATAAATGGCTTTGAACATACTTTAAGATGACACATGTGTGCTATTTGTTAGACCTAGAAATTCAAATTAATTCTTGCTTTCAAAGTTCTTTTGGAATGGGTGAGACTGGTCATTTTGGAAAGAGATGCAATAAATTTGCTATTTGGATTTGTCCACCTGCCAGCTTATTGCTGAAGTATCCATAATTCCATTGCACTTCCCTTGGTAAATATAAATTAAAGTAATTAATTAGCTACTATAATTTTCCCCAGAAAACCTAATTTATTTTATTCTGTTGTTATAAAATCATAGAGTTATTGAGGTGGTAAGGGAGCAACCTCCCTGCTTAAAGCAGGGTCAACTGCAGCACATCGTTCATGTCTGTGTGTAGGTGGGTTTGAACATCTTCAGGAGTGAAGACTTCACAACTTCTCTGGGCAACCTATTCTGGTGTTCTACTCTGTCATTAAAAAAGGGGTTTTTTTACATGTGAGTGCAATTTCTGTTATTTTATGATCCACTCTCCTCTATAACTTTAATTGGTTACTATTAGAAATAGTCTGGCTCTGTCTTTCTCTACTGCCTTGCATCTGATATTTATACACATTCATAAAATCTCCCCTGAATCTTTCTTCTCATGGCTAAATGGTCCCAGCTCTCTCTCCCTTTCCTCATATATCAAAAATTGGAAATTATTCTGGTAGGTGAGGAAACCATATTTTATATCTTTTATTACAATTCTAAAGTCGATCCCAACTCCCTTATTGATGCATTTTTGTTATTCCTAATACTTTTTTTATAGGTATGCTGATCCTAACAACATCACATTCTTCCCTCCTCCCCATATATTAAAATAACTCCTATTACCTCTGCATATCTCTTTACTGTGTAAAGTGAAATAATATGTATAATCATAAAATATTTCTCATTGCAGTTTAAAAAATGAAAAAATTACAACACGCGTCTGCAGTTGTATTACACTTAAGGTGCAGTGATTAGAACTAATACTGTGGAATACTAAAGTACATTTATTTTAAAAGTATTTTGATTTCTGCCACTAGGAGGTTTGTGTCCTTTCATATAATCAGCTCCAGAAAAATCTTGTTTTGGTTCACCCTGTTCATAAAATCATTTCCCCTTGGTTCAATAGTCTGTTCTTTGCTCCCTCAAAATGGCCTAAAAGCATTTCCTCACTCTGCCTTTTCTTGCATTTCTGCATTACTTTAGAAAATAATAATAATAATAAAATCTGCAATCTAATCTTTCTAAATTACAAAACCATTGACAGAAGCTATGTTTTCCCTAGCTTTTTTTTCAGTAACATCTATCTTATTTCTAACTAGCCCTCCTTATTCAAAATTTATTTCCCCTGAAATAATTTGTAATTTCTAAGGATAAATATTCTCCAATTGCAAGTTTGCACTAATATGTAGTCTTCTCTATGCACTATCTTTCACCAGATACAATTCAGTGAGGGATAAGAAATGTGATCTCAAATGAAACAGATCAGGCAAAAGATTTTCACTGGGCTTGTATGCAGTAACAAGTGCTAAATGTTAAGATTTTTTTACACTAATTCAGGTTCTCACTTAGAGGCATCTCACTTAGAATCTTATTCTGAAGAAATTTGTAAAAGGCTTTTAGTCTCTTTCTTGCAAATCTTTGCACCTACAAATTAAATAAAAAAAAAATCAATAGTAGAACACATTTTTTTTCTATTTGAATATGACTTTAAAAAAATCACTATTTCGTACAAATTGCAAGATATAAAAATAAGTAGTAAAACTCATTACTCTGAAATAAATCAAGGTGTTGATCAAGTACTCAGGATTAAGGATACCCCATCTCCCTTTCTTTCCACGTTGATTTCAAAATGCAGATATATGAACTCTATTTAGATGTTAAGAAGAAATTCTTCACTGTGAGGATGGTGAGGGACTGGAGCAGGTTGCCCAGAGAAGTTGTGGATGTTCCATACCTGGAGGTGTTCAAGGCCAGGTTGGATGAGCCCCTGATCAACCTGGTCTAGTGGAAAGTATCCCTGCCCATTGCAGGGGGGTTAGAACTAAATCATGCTTAAGGTCCCTTCCAACTTAAGCTTTTCCATGTTTAGCTATGGAAATAGAGGGTTTTTTTCTGTCTTATTGGTTTGTCTCATGTGCTAGTCTTCATATTAACCTTTAGGTAATATTTTCATCTATCAAAGAGAGTTTAATTTAGAAACCCCCTTAAGATAATGTTTAAATCCTAAAATCCTCTTTTCCCTCCCTTTCCCTTTTCCCCTTCCCTATGCGTTTATGAGCTTTGTTATTGCGGGGAATGCTACTGTATCCATATAACATTTTTCAGTAACTGCATGATACTAGAGCTCTTGTCTTGCATCAATCATATCAAGCCAAAATCTATGATTTATAATCAATAAATTTCTTGACTGCAGTGGGAGTTTTGCTCAATTTAAGACCTGCAGCATTTGGTCTGTAGTTTTTCCTGTACTAAAAAAACTTGATCATGTTTTCATGAAATAAACCTAGTGTTCTTTTCTATTGGTTTTTCCTTTCCAGGATCTCGTTTCCTCTAAGACATCTGGCATATAAAATTGGCTGACAGGAATGTTGCCTGGTGCATGAGCCTCGGAATGTTAGCGCTCTAAAGCTCAGTGCCATATCATGAGCATGTTTTTCATAATGTTGGGAAGGATAAGTTTCCAGTTTATTCTTGTGCACAGACTCAGGATTTTTCTTTTAACAGTGCCTTCACCAGTTATATGTAGGAGCTAAACCTGTAGATGGTAATGTACAGAGAGCCACTATGCGTTCAATTAACCACTCTCAAGACATCAGAGCCGAAAGGCTTGATTTCCTCTCTGAATTGAATGCCATGAATGCATTCACAACGATTGTAGATGATTTTCCCCCAACTTGTGTTTTTACTTATCTGTTACAGGGTTGATGGACTGTAAAAATATTTGCTTTGCAGAATAGTCATGCTCTATGTCTTTCTAGTAAAACAAACAAAACCAAACACCAACCTAAAATCATTCTTTGGTTTCATTAATATGAGAGGTATCCATTGATCATACTAAATCTTGGATGGGGCTCTTAGGCAGGCTTATAGCTGAACTATTTTTAGTTTTCTAATATCAGGAATATATAATTGAAATATTCTGAGCTGCTGTCATCTACTGCACATAGCATATATAAGTGGTATTATTCCATTAGTCAGACTTGCATCACATTTGAGCTGTCATATATTCAGATATACCGAAGTCAGAGAGCTGCAGCTTCTCTCAAAACCCTCTAAAGGTTCTGTGTCTGTCATATTAGATGGTCAGGTGGGTGCCAAATTCACTGAAGCTCACTGAACTGAATACACTGAGGTTAAAATTGCTGCAAAACGTTAGAAAAGTAAAGCTATGGAGCAAACAGGTGTGGTGTGAGGTGGCGGAGTAAGAAAAAAGCAGGGCTGAAAGCAAGCAAACAGTAAAGGATTTGTTAAAATCAAGGAGGAGAGAAACCAAATATGCACTGTTTAAGCTTCCTCAGAGATAGTCTAGTCAGTCATCCCTGGTGTACTTTCCCTATTCACCAATTTCTCAGGCTCTTTTCTCCTTGGTATCACTGCTCTTCTTTCTTGCTCACAGCAGGCTGATGCTTTCTCATATGTAGGTTCCCACTGTATTGGCATATTTGATTTTCCTTTCCTGTATGGTTTTCCTTAATTCTGCAGTACGAAAAAATTTTCACTTTTGACTGCTTTACATCTGTGGAATTCCAAGGGGAGAAATCAGATCTATTTATTCTAGTCCACAACAAATATAACAACGAAGTATACCCTACTAGCTGTAAATATCTCCACACTACCACTCTAATAAATGATAAGTGTTTAAACTTCCAGTATTTTCATTGCTATAGAGGTAGTGAACTTGATTTCTGTTTAATGAAAGATAGCAAGTCACCAAATTATGCACTTTTTAAAAAACTCTTATTTTAGAGAGCTGAACATTTTGCATGCTGAGGATAGCCCTGAGTCTCTGCTGAGAATTTGCTCCAGAGACAGAACCTAAAATAATATAGCCACAGAAAGGATACTGCATGAATCTGAAATCTCTGTCTGCTTCATATTTCAGCTACTGGTTTTACACAAAGGAAAAAGTTTCTTGTTTGTCAGATGTAAAATAAGGCTTACTATATTACATACATGTACAGTTTAGTGGAACATCTTTTAAAAATTTGGAGGTAGGTTATTTATAATTTCCAGTAAATTACATTATTTTTCAGAAGACTGTGTACATAATGGATTTTCAAATTTACAGTAAAAGCAGATTTCAACGTCTTCTATGCAGAATTAAAAAGAACTGTGTAGAATATGAATTTTGAACTCAAGTATGCATACTGTAATATTCTGCTCAATGTTTAGCATTTCTTCTGCACTGTATAGATTCATTAATATCGCTTGCCTGTCAGACAATGCAGTTAATGGAATGCAATAATCTTTTTAAGGTGTTTTATTTACTCTGCCATGTCTTTCCAAGACTAAAAGAAGCCCAAACTTTTCATGTTTTCTTGTATGTCATGTTTCCTAGACCAACAGTCATTTTTGCATCCCTTTGGTACTTTCCATTCAACACCGTACATGGACTTTGATACAAAAACTGAGTACATCATTCCAGTGGAAGCCTTAATGCTTCTGAAATGCCTGTATTTTCTTTCCACTCCTCCTCCTCTAGTTTCAAAGGTGCATTTTACCATGAATTACCTCCATTGGAAACGAAAGAAATAGTTATGTAAATTTAGTTTGTTAAAGATGAAGATTATTTCTTCTCATATAATTAAATTTATGTGCAAAACATAAGAGCCTTTTTTTCTTCACTGTGATTTTTTTAGTGTTAGAATGTGAGAAATTCATCACACAGGGGTTGTAATTTTGAATCTATAACATGATGTTATGTGAGTGAAAGTTGTTCTAGGTTGCTAAATGAGAAGGCTTATCAAAATTTCTCAGTCCTTGATTTTGGGCTATTAGAGAGGTGAAACATTAATATTTAAAATGGCTCAACTTATGTATATTTATAGGATAAATCTATAACACTTTCAGAGGGCATTTTTCTCCACCGTTTAAGAGTAAGGCCTGAAAACTAAAATTTTCAATAGTTACAAGTAGTTGTGATGAATGAGTGCAAATTCACAGTGGAGAAAAACAGAAATTTCTTGGAAATTCCTCTTGCTTTTTTTCTCTAGTGAATCAAGCAGATGCTAAGCTAAAGTTGGAAGTTAAAGTTAGCAGAAGTGACATGTAATAAAGAAATCAGAAATCACTTTTTCAGTGTTTCAAGATGTCTAGAATTCTACAGAGAGATAGGTATTTGCTTGTTTATATGGATGACCAAATTTAGTACTTCAGCCCCAAAGATGTAACTGGGTCAGCTGGCATTCTTTTTCAAGTTTCTACTGTGGACTAGCTCCTTTTTTTCAAACTGAAGTTGAAAACTTTAATCAGCTAGTAAATTAGAGAGTACTGTTACAGCTTATTTTCTGAAAATCTTGCATCCTTCATAAGTACAAGACCCTTAAATCTTACTGTCAGATGGTGGTCAGAAGAGGGGTCTCAGTAGTGATTCAAGACATATTGGTTGGGTATTTTCTTGAATTAGTTCATTTTTCTTTTTTGTCTTTTTGAAGTTTTTGCCCTTTTGACAAAGAGTAATGTCTGTTGTGCAGCCTTACTGACAAAGCAAGGGTTGAAAAATATGTAGCCATTGCTGATTTCTTCTAATTCAATATCAGTTAATTCCTTACATGATTTAAGTTCTTGTTTTGATCCCAAAGATTTCTCAAGAGATTATTAGGGAGAGAGACAAAATCCCCTCACCATCTCTTTTGGCAGCTGAATTTCTATCTGTGTTTTTTCAGGAGACCAATGAGACTATGTTTTGACAGAAGAATAATAAAAATAAACCCGTTACGGGTACATATATAGTTCAGATTGTAATTGAAACTGGTACATGGTAAGTGTTTACACTGAGTGTAGAAACCTATATCTGTTTTTGTTTACAGTCCTATTCATAAGTCTATGAGGTCCAGTCTGAGGACTGTACTATATAGTGTTTTCAGTAAGATTTATAGGTTGATGTCAGGATGCCTTGCTGTCTTTTACCTTCTTAATTTGCAATCTGGTAGATTCTAATGTCTGAGACTTAATTTTTAGGATGTTGTGTTGCAAGTAGGATAAACATATTTCTCACATATATGTATATAAATATATATATACTTATAAATATATATACCTTATAGATTTATCTAACACTATGTTCAAATGAATGTAATAACCTAATTTTTCTTTGAAATTACTCTGAAAAGTCTGGATTGACTTTATGTATTTGTTTTAGCACATAGGTTACTTTTTTCAACAAATAAAGAATTTGAAACAGTGATTAGGAATGGTTAAAAGGCAAACTTAAAAACACAGGCAACAAACTTTAACGTATGAAGTAACATTGCCCCATGACATAAAGATAGATAATATCTTTGTAACTGGATAAGGACATAATAAAAATTTTGAAGGCCTTGACAGTACTTCCTCTTGGTTTCAGTACCTTTCTCATCAAGTCTATCTTACACTTGATCCTCTACCCAATCAAGAATAATAGAATGGCTGCAGCAAAATATTTGATTTTAACAGTGAATATAAAACCAGAGCTGGAATTCTTGAGTGCTGCTCTTGGTTTAGT
The DNA here is from genome assembly GCF_003945725.1 of Corapipo altera. Classification (NCBI taxonomy): domain Eukaryota; kingdom Metazoa; phylum Chordata; class Aves; order Passeriformes; family Pipridae; genus Corapipo; species Corapipo altera. The sequence continues at coordinate 11,695,631 of NW_020884873.1, forward strand.
TATGGTTTAGCTGTATATTTTTTTGAAAGTTAGCTATAGAATTTGGTCTTTCCCTTTTGTCTGATGCAAAACGAAGATAATTCTGCTTCATTTTCTTCTGCAAAACACTGTGAGATGTTCCAGAAGTAGAAAGAATTATTCATTCACAATCTCATAACTTAATTACTTGTTCTAGTTACTATCAACTTTTTGGTTATGTTCAAATTATATGGCATACCACCTTGATAATGTGTTCAGGCTTCAGTAATCTGTGGTACCACATGATACATTTCTAAACTGAGAATTTTAGAGGGGCCTTCATCCTTAAGGATTATGTATTAACTGTTATGCTTCAATTTTTACATTTTTACTTCTGGCTTTTCAGTTTCCTGAAACTTTTCAGATTAAAATTTTGCAGAGTTATTTTCCTGAGTAGTATCTGTAATTGTATGAACACTCTGAAATTGGGCGAGTAGTAGATATTTCTGCATAAGGGGGCAGGCTGGATAGGAAAGAATCCACTGTATTATTATAAATTATTTAGGATTTTTTTTTGCCAAGTATTGAACAAAATTTTTTTGAATGGAAAAGACGTTCCAAATAAAAATTGCTTTTGTTTGTTCCATTGTTTGTGTTGATACATTGGTATTTTAAAATTGTATATTGTGGTTGAGAGAGTTTAAGAAATGAATGTAACAGGTCAGGAATAAATCATAAGATACTGGAGGACCACTGTGATGTCATTGGTTAAATTCTGATTTTTTTTTAATCAAGGTGCCAGGGAGAATTTGCCTCTAGCTGGCACTAGTGTATTGAATGATATTGGGAAGCTATTCTGTCCAATCCATACTAAAACGAAAACATTGTGATTTATTTCCTACCTTTCGGAGAGGCATAATGAAGGTTTTTTAATATTCTTTGGAAATTTATCTGCTGCTGGGAAGGCTGAAGGAGTAGTAAACACTGAAAAGAGGAAGATAAAAGTCTTTCTTAGTGGCCTAGAGTTACTCTTACATGGAAGACAGATAACATGGAAAATACTTTCTGAGGTGTTCTCTAGATGTATAATTACTAGAACATGAGAGATGTGGAAAGAATATTTAGCACTGATATTTTTTGTACAAAGGAAGTTGTTCACACAGAACACAAAAGTTGAAAAAGAAGGAGAGAGAAAAACGAAGTGCTTATGGTACTGATGAAAGCTCAAGATAATGCCAGCAAGGATAGTTTTGGAACACACTGTGTAATAAAAGACATTTTCTGAAGCAATAGTTTGTCAAGATATTGGAAAATTGCTTTCAGATGAAAATTCAAACACGTGTTCGCTGAGTATTCTTATCTTGCAGTCTACAACTTCACAAGGGGAAGCAGAAGGGCAATCACTGATCTCTTCTCTCTGGTAACCAGGGACAGGCCCGAGGGGATGGCCTGAAGCTGTGTCAAGGGAGGTTTAGGTTGGAGTGGTTGGGCACTGGAATAGGCTTCCCAGGGTCATAGCACCAAGCCTGACAGAGTTCAAGAAGTGTTTGGACAACAGTCTCAGGCACGTGGTGTGACTCTTGGTGCTGTCCTGTGCAGGGCCAGGAGCTGGACTTCAATGACCCTTGTGTGTCCCTTTGAACTCAGAATATTGTATGATTGTATATTGTGTTAGCTTAACGTGATTATATAGATACTTTCTAGGAAGCTAACTTTAACAATTGAGGTGACAGCTCCTCAGTTAACAGTTTTACCTGAAAAGTAAAGATCCAGCTGCATAAAGAAAACCAGAGGCTGTAAAGAAATTAAAAATACGTATGTTGTTAGGAATCAATGAATAACTTTACCCTATTAGAATCTTCTTTCAAAAGTCAAAGAAAGAATATGTGGATTTGTTTGTTTGTTTGTTTGTTTGTTTTTTTTCTTTTTTTTTTCTTGCATTGGACAAGGGAATAGAAAAAAGTAAAGGAATGGAGAAAAGAAGAGAGCCCATATGAAAAAAGTAGCTAGCAGAACAAAATCAAATCAAGGGTTTTGTACTCTGACAGGGGGAAAGAATCTGAGTTATATGAAATATAGGAAGCCTGAAGTTTATAATTTGTTATTTATCTGAAAGGCATATAGTAATTTAAAATCCTTAAATAAAACAAGGTTTAAATGTACAACTTATTAAATATTGCTGTAGAATGTCAGTGAAGTAAGTAAAAATAATAGAGAAAAATTAAAAAAGTATAAAACTCATTGCATAGCTTTCTGCTGAATAGCAAAAGGCACATAATGAATTAAAAAAGAAAAATATAACAGTATATCTATATTAATAGAATTAAATTACATAAAAAATACATCTGGACTTAGAATTTTAATAATTATAATAATATCACTTTTATTATTGAGAAACATTGTAAATGGGCCTACTGATTGTATGTATTTATGTACTGATTCAAATACCTTACTGAGTCTTGGCCAAAGACTTGGATGGCATTTCTATTCTGCTAATTCTGTTACTGCACTGGTGCTTAAAATGAGTAAGTTTTCATATTAACTGGTACAGTTTTTCTGGCTGACATAGCAGAGAACATGTAGTATTTGAATGAAGATTGAAAGATGGGTAAAAAATTATAAATGGTGTTTAAACAGGATAAGAACAGCAGGAATTGTGTTTGATAGTAAGTTGTACTTGCAGAAAAAACTACTTGAAGCATTTCGTCTCAAGTCAATTGCTTATTTATCGATTACTAAAACAACAAGGGAATGTGCTTCAAGCAGTACAGGGTTGTTTTCAGCATGTTAAATTACCAAGAAATTTACTGACTGATTTGGCTCTAGGAGTGTACAAAAAATATTTGAAGCTGGGAAGTACCAACAATGATAACAATATCCAGATGAAGATCTGCAGAAAAGGCAATAATATGAAGAATTTTTTGAAAAGTAGGGATTTGAAGAATGTGAAATGAAAAAAACTCTGCCCTGCACAGTATGAATACTGATTCTGGTAGGGATTCTGCAGTCAGGTAATTTTAGTAAAATCTATATGAATCCAGACATAGGTACCAGATTGATTCTCTGTAATGTGTACTAGAATACAAATGATGGATGTGACAGAAACATAAATTATTTGAAAGAATTAAGGGAAATTATGTCTGAAATACCAATGCCTAGACCAAAACTGAACAAAAACTGGCAGATTCTCTGTGGTCTGTTAATGGTGGAAATAACTGATTTTCCCTGCTCCATCTGCTTGTGAACCTAAAAGATCTTCAAGTGATTACAGTTGTGTAGTGTGTTCTGTGCCCAGAGCCATACCATGAGAGGCTGAGGACATGCTTTGTGGTGTAGTACTGGGCACCCAAACAGTGCTGGCACTGTGGCTGTCACCTTCCCCCCCACACCCCATTTTAAGTTAATTGCATGCTAATTATGCATAGAGTCAGTGGGAGATCTGTTTTGATTCTCATGTTTAACCTGATGGCATTCAAAACTTTTTCTCTCCCTTCTTGACAGCATGCCCAAATAAGTAGACTTACCAACTTTTTTTGTTACAAGGACTGGGAAGACATTTGCTGTTTTTCCTACAACATTGGGTTGTGATGTAGCGAGATTAGGTGATATATGGAACAGAAGGAAAAAGCAAACAAAAAGAGTGAAAACTACTTAGTAGAGAGAGCACACGCTGAGAAGTGAGTCCTGGAGAGCTTGGAGTCTGATCCAAAGACAGTGCATTTTAATCTAAATGGTTGTTTTATTAAATTTTAAGTCCAAGCGCTCCCTAAACAAACAAAACCAGCCCAGTGGTAATCTGCAAATCCTGCTTTAATCTTTGTTTTATCTCAGTTTGACTAACACTTTTCTTCCTGTTCTGTTCAATTTCTTCTCAGTGTTTTGGTTGTCAAAATACAGAGATGACAAATGACTTCTTTGCAGAAAACCAGCAGAAAATGTGTGTACTTCTGATGCATCGTGCAACATGTGAAAACTGTTATGAATGTTAATAGCTCTGTCACCCTCTTGCTTCGTAAGACATACTTCTCAGAGGTAACTCAAAGATGAAAGACTGGCTTAAAATGAGCACTGATCAACTTTATCTAAAAGGTATGTACAAGAGATAAAAGTAAAAATATAAGGATGTAACCCAAAATTAAGGCAATAATGTGTCAATAGAGGGTATTTTTAACCAAGTGTAAAGCAGTATGAAAATACAGGACAAAACCACACATAGCTGTAAAAAAAAAATTCAGTTTAGTTCTCCATACAGAGTGTAAACTTTGCACTAATAAAATAAGAACATCTTCCATGACATAATTAACAGCTTATGTTGATAGTCCTAATTTTACTAAGTTTCCACAAGTCCTCTGGCCTTCAGGTAGCAATGGATTTCTAGACTGATTTTTGTCTTAATTGTGATCCAAAAACTGTTCCAAGTTAGGCAATAAAGAAGATAATTTCAAAGTCAATATCCAGGCTTGGTTAATCTGCAGCAAGTCTTAAATCAAAAGCTCCTATAAATTAAATTCTCTGTATCTGAGGAAGTGCACAGTTGAAGAAAGAAGGTGACCACTGAAGTTATTTTTTCTTAACTATTAGTAATTTCTTAGACATTTCCTCAATCCCTGTGGAGTGTTCTTATTTTGCTTGTGTTACCATACAGGCATATTTATTAACAAGTAGATGTCATTCACGCAGAATTAAAAATTTGTAGTAATGTATGCAATGGTGATAAAATGCAATATGACACTGTGTGCAATACGATAAAAACTTTTTAAAATGGTGATTAAGATTACAAATTAATGGATTTTTTAAATTTTCCTTGGCCACATTGCCAAAACCACAAGTTGTGGTCTCTGTTAATTGCATCTCATCATGAGAAAGTAAGAATGAAAATATGTCTACTATTGTTGAGTGATTATTTTTAAACTGAAATCTCCATAAATTACTCAAGTATTATAATAAGACGGTGTGGGTTTACACATTATTGCCTGTGAATATTTAAATACAGAGAAATTTGCTTGAAGGATATTACTTCAGGGATTATGCACTTAGAGATTGTGCTTTTAGAGTCTAGAAGGTCTACTGTGCCAGCAGGATAAAAATACAAGAAGTCAGAGTAAAGATAAGATGGGGAAATCAGTCCAGGAAACTGTTTTACCCTACAGCCAAAATCAATATTTAAGGAACAATGCTAAAACAAAGTAACGTAATAAAACTGCTACCCTCCACTGATATACAATTTAGGGGTTTCCTCAGCCAGATACCTTTTCTTTCTGTTTTTTCTGTGGTAAGGCTGTCCTCAAGCCTCTGATTGCCTTAATATCACCTATAAACTTGGTTGCTCTTACCTTCCGCTCCTTCTCCTGCTCATTTAGGAAAAGGTTGAACAGTATAGGTGCTAGAACAGATTGTAGCAAGATTTCACATACAGTGCCCCTCCACAATCAACTGGCCATTCTTGCTGATTTATCTCTTCTGCTTTTTAATCAGCAGTGTGGAGGTATGACGAACTTGCCTCTCATTCCTTGATAGTTTAGCTTTTTAAAGAACTTTGGGTTAGGGACCTAATTTACAAAAATTTAGGAAATTTAGGACCACGCTGATCTTCCTTGACTATGTGCTTATGACTTCTTCTAGAGAAATCCCAACATGTTTCTGAGGCTTGACTTCACAACAGCCATCCTCCTTTTCCTGCAAGATACCATATTTATCATATAATATTTATTCACATACCCACATATTCTGTTCTTGAGAACAGAATAGAAGAGATACAAGGCATAGCAGTTTGTAGTTCCTTCACTGTTCCTTGAATATTTTTTAAATAGTCTGTATACGTTAGCTACCATCTAGTTCTAATTTAGCAAGGAGCTTTTGAGTGAGTGGCTGTATACCTGAGTTCAGTTATCTTCACCTGGGGGTGAATACAGTTGGCTCTTGGTCATTCATTTCTATTAATTTTATCTATAGGTTCCATAATTTCATCTGCTGATACTTCATTTCATTGAGGCTCTGGAGCCCCTAGTTAACTTCCTATGTCATTTCTACTTTAGGATGAATGAAGCCTGCTCGTCCTGTTAAGGTATGTCCTGATTTTGGTATATTCTGAGAATTGAAATGTATTGCCAGGGAAGAGAAAGGAAGAGTGCAAATTGCTGCAAAATCTATATGGATGAGGAATTTTCAACGCATTTTTTATTAACCATAATCCTTTATTAGACCTCACAGAGGTGTAAACTATACATACAAATACATTAGAAAGATACCCTCTTAACAGTAATGCTTCACATTTTGGACCTGATACCAAGAGGGTTGCAAACATTTCAGTACATTCTACAAACCAAAGGGTGCATTAGCCTTTATGTATACAGAGTGACAAAGCCCTTTACTGAAATCAAAGTAGATAAAAGTGAAAATCAGTCAACTACCTCTTCCAACCTTTACCTACCATAAATGCATATAAAAGCCTTTAAAAGCATGAATACACTATTATTTATGGAGCAAAGTTTACTGTTCTAGACAGCTCATAGAGAGAGGGGAAGAGAATGGTCAAGATGGCATTACATGAACTGCAAACTATCAAAACTCCTTGAATTTTTTTTATATTTGTACATATCAGCTCCATTTTTTTTGATTTATTGGTTGTTACTAGAAAAGCTTATAAGTGCTAAATGGGGAGAATAGCGCAACAAAGACATTGTTGAGGTATTTGGGGGATTCTGCAACACAATGATGTTACATACACAGTATGAAATATTATTTGTCATCAAGTAGTGACATTGTATTATGAGTAAGCACAAGAAAATAAAAAAGAAAGAATAAATCCAGTTAGAACTTTAATAGAGAGTTTAAATGGTTTTTAGCAAATGAACATTTAACACTTGTCACTGTTTGGTTATAATGACTTGAAATGTTAATAGTAGCATTATTCAGTAGTGAAATCAGAAATTCATGTATCCACATTCATGCTTTGCACTACGGAACCCCAGTGTTAGTCAGGATACCAATTGAACTACAACACTGAAGAAAGGGAGGATAGTTATTCCTATTGGAAAGGCTGTCCTCCTGAAAACCAAGTGCTATTGATCTCTTCATTTAGCACTCTGAGTGGCTTTGTGGATACTTTTGAAAGGGAGAAAGATCATATATGATTTGATCCCCGAATCACAGAATATGTTGAGTTGGAAGGGACCCACAAGGTTCAGAGTCCAACTCGTAGCCCTGCACAGGACCATGCCCAAGAGTCACACCATGACTATTGGCAGCAGGTGGTGCTGCTTCTTCTACTTTAACTTTGTTTCCTAAAATCCTTAGGTTTGAAAAATATGTTTAATATTCAACCCAAAGACTCCAAGGATTAAGAAACTTTGAAACAGAACCATCACATTTTGATAAATGCAACGTGAAGTGCCAGAGTACAGGTAAAGCTGTTCTGATGCTTTCAGTGGAGCATTTTATGACTCATGTTTGATGAGGTTTAGTTTAATCAGGTAACTATTATCATTATACACTTTTGACAATTATTTTTTCACAGTACACAGAATTTCTATAGAATTCTTTTGAACTAACTCCTTAGAAATTGTAATAAATGAAAATGTATGATTTATATACTGTATCATGCAGTGTCGTTTGGATGTTTTGCATGTACTTTATTCGAACTTGTCTCTCAGTGGAAATAATAGAGTATCGTCATTCTTATGCAGTATTTATATCAATTTCATTTGGAATTCTAAACTGAAAAAAATTTAGGCTAGAATTCATCTCTGTGCACAAAATAAGGAAATTACACCTCTTTACTGGTAACACTTCAGTCTGTTGGTCTTGGATCCTTTGTCTTTGACCATTGTTAAAGTGAGCTTTTTTTCACACTGCAAGCCAGGTTAATGGCAGTAAACCAGGAAGAGTGAAACATTCATTTGATTTTAAAATTTACAACGTTAAATATTTCACTAAAAATATGAATTTCATTTAATCAGTTGTATATATAGTTATCTGGTTAAACCTTTTTCTTTAACATGAGTACATGAAGCATGATCCTATCCATCATGATAGAATCCTTTTTGTTCTGTAGGTATTTTGTTGTTGCTTTAGAGGAACGAGATGATACTAAATAAATGGAAAATACAATAAGATGAAATGTCTTTGATTTAGTTAAAAAATGGTTCATACCTTTAAAATACCAACTGCATTTGTTTTGTTTCTTAAGAACATCAATCAAGTGTGAATATGTAAATATTTCAGGTGGATGTAAGTATGTTAAATACTTGTGGGAAAGAATGTTTAGCAGCAGAAGTATCATGTTGATGCTTTTTATGACTTATGTGAGCCAAACTGGCAAAATAAAAAGTTATCGAAGAGCACAGAAAATCAAGAATTATTATAAATAATTTGGGAGATAAGAATTTACAGTGCTAAGTCTTTTCCACTTCTGAAATAGTTAAGAGTGCTGTAGAGAGACATGAATTATTCTTACAAAACCCATATAATTAACAAATTAATAGTTGAGGTGATGACAGAAATTTTCATTCTGCTCTGTTTATATTACTCATTATTCTTGCTTTGAAGAGATGCTTACACTTAAAAAATCTCCCTTAACAAAAGTAATTTGGAGAAAAATGAAATAAAAGAAAAAATTTAATTTATGTTTTCATAATATGGCTCTCAGAGTTAGTATTTTATATCTGTATTTAAACAGATAAATATGTTTGCCTGATGACAACAAAGAAGTGTCTTACGGTTTAAATATCAGTCATTTCTTTAGGTGTGAAAAACAAAGACAGGATCTAAATTGTGACACCCATATTATACAATGTTCTTCTAAAATGAGATTCCAGTTGGATTACTGAATATAATCCATGAGATCTGAAGAGTAAAAAGCAAAAATTTTAAATTTTACTTGACAGGAAAAAGAAGAAAAGCATACTACACACATGCACACTCACATGCACATAGACATGCACACATTATAACAATATGCATATATACACACATATATACATACATGTACATACATGTGTCTATATATATGTGTATATATATACAGATACACACACCCTTTATGCAACTAGTATAAGATTTCCTAATGTAAGCATCAGGGAGGTCCTCATTTTGGTTTCTGCTAGAATGGTATCTCTATACTGTACTACATGTAATCAAGCTTCAGACATTCCCATAACACCCTTCATGTAAAATATCAAAAGTTTTTATATATCAGATACTGTGTGTTCGGACACTTATAGTCCAGTAGAATATTCCAATGCTGTGAGAAGCAAAATGTATAGTGTAGGATTAGAATGGGTAAAAACTTTGTGTTAATTTTTTTTTCCTTCATTCAAGATAACTTTAATCTTAAGTTGTTTTACTTAATGGTACTTCCACACACAAATTAGATAATTAGTAACCTCATTAAGAAAAATTCTTTATTTTACGTGGATTGTGCCCGAGAGGAAAAAAATCTCAATCACTTGAAAGCCTCATCTCCTCCTCCTTACCCCTCCCCCCGGAATCAAAACAAAGTGAATCAAAACAAAACAACTCCCCCAAACAAAGAGACAAACAATAAAATTATGTTGCGATAGTGTTTTAACTAGGTTTGCTGGGGGGAGGGAGGAATAAATATTGGGTTTGAATAGAAGTTGAGTGTTTGGAATACTTATTTGCACTGAACAGTATCCTTAAAAGAGGGACCAGTATAGGTAGAGTCCCCAAATAAATTATTACTATTTCTTTTCAGACTAAAAATAAAACATTTTAAATATATTGATTATACCTTCATCAGAATGTAAGTATTCTATCTGGCCTATAGGTTCCAAGAATCTCTATTTGGGCTTAACTTACCATAATTTCAAAACAAAGCAATGAAATGTGAAATTTTGCACATTAGGATTTCCATAGTGACCACATAAAGTAATAAAAAAAAAAAATTCACAGACTCTTAGCCATATATTTCAACTTTTTTTCACAATTTAAACTAGTGAGAATTAAAAAAAAAACATCGGTTTCCTAATAGGAATATTTTCTTTATTATTATTATTCCCTTTTAAAATCAGATGTGTTTGTGCCTTTTGGGGCTTTTTTAAGAATATTAACTTTCAGGGGGCATGCCATGAGTGAGAAAGTAATCAGGTAAAAATTAAAATATATTCTCAATGAAAATCTCGATCATATCATGCCACTGACTAAGCCAAACTCTCCACTGATTTCAGGCTAGAGTGTGGCTTAAAAATCTCTGGTATGATACAGGACTCTCATTGATCTGTACAGGCTTTCAGTCATATCCGTTGTTCCCTGACTTCTGATGCTTTTCTTCATCTGTCTTACTTGTAATAAAGATTCAGAATTGCATTTAAAGTCTATGGATTTTTGGGGCATTTTGACTCTTATTCCTGCTCACCTCCATTGATACAAGATTTTTTTGTCATTTTCTGAGTGACAAAAAGTTGAAAAGTTATGGCTAGTTTTATTTCTATTTTAATAACCATACCTATATAATTGTCATTTTCATACATTAAAAAAATATTTATGCTTTCTTTTATATTTTAGTCAAGTACTTTCTTAAACAAAACAATAGCACCACTTTGGCATTGTTGGCCAAATCAGTAACAGGTAAAGCAAATATGTGTACACTTTTCTGATCTTGTCATTTCCTGCACTTGATTATTAAATGGAGAGCCAAGAAGACACAGTGCTTGGCCTAAAGTCCAATTTAACCATTGACACTGAGGGAACAACAAGCTCACGTGGCAACTAAACATAGCTACTAATTGTGTGTGAAATTCACTTCTAGAAAGAAAGTCCATCACTAATTTACCCTTTGATCTTACGAAAGGAATTGACACTGTAAGCTGCCTTGGAAAAAAGGGACCTATTTTGATGTGTCTACAAGGACTGGATGCAATAACCCCTAGTTTGATTTTTTTCTCTCTCTCTTGACTGAATGGCACAAATGAGCCTCATACAAGTCTATCACAGAAATATAAGTGTAGGTTTGTAAGCAGATAAATAATTAATTCATTTCCTATTTAAACTGTTAATGATTAATTGCATTTACTATGGAGATAAGGCTCAAATTTTGCTACCTTGATGAAAGAGATGTATTAACTTCAGTGAGTTTAAATCTGCAGTGCTTTTTGAACTGACTGAAAATAATGAGGCTTAATTAACTTTTTTTTCTTCTGCATTTCATTGACATTCTATGTAATAATTGGAGTTTTAAGTCTACTCTAGAATGCAAAAATCTGTTACCTCTCTCATGTGACTTAGATGATAGGGAAGGATGAGAAGTGGGCTTTTCTGTACCATTTAAGTGATTTATGAGAATCAATGGCATCCAGTGGCAGCCCTGTTCCTAAATATCTGGAGTGCTTTTGAAAATCCAGCTGAACCTTTCAATTTCTCTAATTAGAAGTTTTTCAAGTCAGACTGCTTTGTACTTTTGGGAGGGAGATGTTTTGGCTCATGCTTCAACTTCTTTAAGTAGAGGATTTATTAAGATTATTAAGCTAATGCAGCCCTTTATCTTTCACACTAACTGGTATATCATGTGCTCCTGGCCATATGACTGGATATTTCTTATACAAAATGCATTTCCCATCCATGCATTTCTCACCTCTGTGAGGCTGGAGCTAGTTTCCATTTTGTGATACCATTTATTCACTAGTAAAGCAAAGTGTTGCCTTTGAAGTTTGTAGCTATTCATTATTTATTTTAGTTTCTTCCAAGAATTGTTCTAATTTGTTTAGACAGTTGTCAGGTTGTGATGCTAGATACTGCTGTGTCTGAGTGACATTTTCTAATTATAATTTCTCAAAAGGAGAAATATAGTGGCATGAATGTGTGTGAATCTCAAGATAAGACAAAAAATTTGAATTAATTCACAGGAATTGATGCAAAATGATGTATAGTTATTCAGTTGTGTTAACAGCCCATCAGTAAAAGAGTTATCTGCAAAGAAACTTGCCACCACAGCTATCTGCAAATTGCTTTTTACATTCACATCTTTCTTCTTTCCTCCCTTTAGAACTTCAGAGGATATAGGAGACAGAAAGGATCATGAGACATGAAATAGAAATATGTATTAAGTCTGTGACATCAAAATAATGCTTATTCTTAGACTATATTTCAGAATTCTTACAGCCATTAAAGTACTTCCCTCTCCATCCCCCCGTCAAAAAAATGCTTCTAGATGCTGTGGCAGGTATCAGAATTCCTAACTCTGTTTATTGAATTGGTGGTAAATAATTTAGGTTAGTTTTCACACCTGTTTCTCTTTACTTTCTTCCTTTTTCAACATAACTATCTCAGTCAGTGTCAGCTGTGACATATTCTTTTTATTCATTTACTGTTCTACTTTTACATTGCTATGGCAGCTTATTGTGCATATAGACATCGATCTCACAGAAAGCGGAGGGTTTAAAGAGTTGCATAGGAATACATTGCACTTGTTAAAAATACAAACCACAAATTTTCTATGGGAATAAAAAGGAACTATAATAATTTGTTAGACTTTTAAGACCTACCTTGTTTCACAAGGAACTATTGAGGAGCTGTATATATGCAGTCTGCAGAGAACCTTTTCTTGTGTTTTAGTCAATACTTCAGTTATCTACTCCCCTGGATGTGGTAGAAAGGAAGGCAGATTTGAGCCTTTGAAAAGGAATGCTTCCTTTGTAGGTCTAATCTAACATCTCCCTAACTGCTCCCTTCAAACAGTATTGTCCAGGCTCCCTTTGGACCTGACCAAGAGATACATCATCCCATGCCTGAGCTTACCACATGCAGGGAGGTGAGGGGAAGAAGTCTAGTGGAACCACTTTGGAGTTCTTGGACAGGGTGGAACAGCGCATTCCCCGCAGTCCCCCTCCCCCCACCCATCTAGTCTTCCCTTCTCTCACAGAGAAGTTTATTGCTCACCTTGGTCACTGTTGGCTACCTTCACTGCATGGCCAATCTGGCTCTCAGTTGATGTAAAAAAATGGAGCATAGGACACAGTGTTATTTAAGGTAGAACCAGTTCAGTGCCTATCAAAGTTATGTAACAGAGGATTGTAAGTCAGGATGTAAGGATTTTATGGGTAATCTCTTCTTGAGGACTCTTTCTACACTGTAATTTGGTGATTAGATCAGCTTTTCTGATTTACAGAGAGATGCAGAAGCCCAATAAATGGTCAGTTAGGTCACATCTGATTGTGGGAAGAATTAAAATGGAGGGGAACTTGAGTACCTCTCTGTTATGTTTGAATAGAATGATGATATTTCTGGAAGATTTAGGTACTGATGGACTACCTTTTGAAGTCATTTGAGAGCTGTTTTTCAATTGTTTTCTCTGGGACTAGACATCTATGAATTTGTGTTCCACATAACCACAGGTGAGAACACCACCATTCAAACATCTAAAAGGAAACAAGTATGTGAATTTTCTTTTGGAGATGGGAAAGTTATTACCATATTGAAATCCGAAGCCATTTCAGTTGATTTAAGCTGAATAGTTTTGAGACTATTTTGTTATTTAATCTTTGGCTTTGTCCTTCCACATTTGCTTTTACCTATTACTGTTTTGGCCAGACCCTTTCATGTAACAAACTATAAAATAGCACCGTTGTACTATAAAACAGAGATTTTTACATATTGTTTGATATATGTGTAATATTGATATGCTAAATTTTACATACTGCATTATATGGAGGAAGAAAGAAGTTACCTATACTGTTGCAAAATAATTACCTGGAAGAATCATTACTGGTTTGAGAGCCTATGTATGCTTTAACTGCTTTAAAAAAATCTTTTGTCTCACAAATTGCAATAAATTGCATGTTTGCAAGAGAAGGAAGAAAAAAACTGTCTTAAAACAAATGCATCTATAACCCATATTCTGTTGAAATGCCACAGATGGAATTAATGGATGTTTAAAACTGTATATGTTACCTTACTGCTGCTGTTACTGGGAATGTCAAACTGTGCAAATATGAAGGGGTAGACAAACAATGTTATCAGACACTGTAAAACAAACAGCCTCTTGCTTGTATAGAAGTGCAAATAAAAAAAACACCACTTAGACAAGGCTGATGAATGACTCCAGCAGCCAATGTTCATAGGTTAATTTAGTGCAATTGGATCCGTCAAAGGCCCATAAATTTGTAGGCATTTGAGGGGCACAGGACTTTAAGAGTTTTTGTGCAGGACATTTAAAAAAGGTTAACAAACAGTAATATATCAACCACAGAAATTTTAGCTCTGGGCTGGTTAAAATGTTCTGTTCTCTAAAGACTTAATATTGGAATGTTTAGTTGCATTGTTCACTGGGAGAATGCCCATTGGTTGAGATTGCATCAAGCTTTTTAAAACAAAGGTTTTTTTAAGTCTTCCAATGTTTAACAAATAATTTATTTACAGCAAAGTATCCTGCAGATGGCACATTCATTCTTCATTCTTGTGGATGGCATGTTCTTACATTCTGTAGTTTCTGTTTCCTGTGTTCCCTCTACTTGTATTCTTCAAATGCACTTCCTGGGGATTTAGAAAGAAAAAATTATTACAGATAGGTTTCAATACTTTGTATGACCACTAAACTTATAATAGTGGGAAAACAATTACCCAGAACGCTGGAATTTTTAGACCTCCTTCTGCCAGTTCACAAGGAATAGTCTGCGGAAAACCTTCTCTTGTGTTTTAATCAGTAGTTCAATTATCTACAGGGCACTTAACAATACAGAACTTCTGTACCCTAAATTTCCAGTTCTCTTAGACATAAATGATTGCTGTCATTTTTGATCTTGGCAGAGGAAACATCTGCATACTGGAACCTGGATGCGCTTAGACATATAGTAGGTACCAAAGATCTTCTTTCACAAGGACATTTGCAAAAGCAGGATGTGTAGGGGCCGAGGAACTTGGGAGTTGTAACTGCAGGATTCATGGAGCCTCTTGGGCTTTGGTACCCAGTGTTTTCAAAATTGCTCTGCTAACTGCACATTGCATAAATGACATATTACATATGTTGGATTTTGTTGGATAAGGCCTTGAGGAGGATAAAAAGTGTGGGTTCAGTGTAGGAGCTACAGTCAAATAATTTGTATTTTCAAAACAGACAGGGTGATGTGCCGGACAAATCAAGAGAGCTTTGGAATGAATAATGCCCTCAGTTCACTGTCAGTCCAAGCACAGGCCAGTTTCCAGCAGCAGTGATGGGTGTGATGTATACATTTCAGTTTGATTTCCTTATTTGCCATGCTGGTAAATATTAGCTGGGCCCAAAGCTTCATTCATTCTGTATCAGAATAAAGGCAGAATTTTTAAGTGACTCTCTATATTTATAATCCTCACTGGAAATCAAATTCTTAGTTAACTGAAATCTGTCTGTTCTAAGAAAAACCAAAAAGAAAAAAACTATCTCTGTGAAATGTGTAGAATGTGTATGCAGCTCTACCACTGCAGTAGTTGCTATTAAAGCCCTAAAAATAAGGAAATGTAGCCTCTAAAATTTAAAAAGCGACGTTATAGATGGTGTGTCTCCAGACCTCCTGATTGGAGGCCAGAGTAGACCAGTGATGATGATCAATACGGCCAAGGCTGAGCGGGGCCGGGCACTCGGGCCCGGCCCTGGGCGCAGAAAGGAGAAGGAGTACTAGTAATTGTTAAATTAACTATACCCTTCACAAGTAAAAAAAACATTAAGCCAAGTTAAGACTTATCACTGACAAACCAAACTTGTTGACAGCAAAGTATTCATGATGAAGAAATGTGTCTTTTAGGAATCTGCCATTGTAGCCTAGATTAATCATCCAGTCTCTTTTCCTGTGAAAAGTTCAGAAGGATACTGGCTTGTCTTCATCCAGTTTTGCTAATATTGCTGTAGAATGGCTTCCTTAGCATCAAACAAATATGGAATCAGAAATGTCAACAGAATTCTGCTTATCCATACATATTAACATACTTTCTGCTTTTGGTTGCCTATTTCTGTTCCAGCTTTTCCAAAACTACCTTTGCTGTCTTTAGTTTTCCCTAAGTTGCATGTTAGTTTTCACTCTTAAGTACTCATTTGGGTCAGCCCTTCAATTTTCACTGATTTTCATGAAAATCATCATTGTAGCATTTCACAGGAGTCTGCCAATATGAAGGATCCTGCCTTATTCTGCAAATGTTCAGTTACAATGAACTAGGAAAATGGGAATTTCTTTACTCATCTGCCCAGCTTTTTTCTACACGGCAACAAAATAAAATATTCTCCTCAGTGCTGACCCTAGGTGGTCCTCTTTGAAGATAGTTTACCAGCATATAGGAAAAATTATATGTTACATTATATTTGCAAAAAGTCATACATTCTTAAGGACTGAAAACTCATGATCTATAAAATGGGCAGTGAGAGTCTTATAATGAAAGAACAGCCATTTTGCATTGCAGTGACTTTCAAAGTGTATTTAGATAGAAAATTTCCTATATTTTTCTCAATTGAAAATATAAATTTTCTCCACCACTGCTGTTGTCTGACTTTAAAATGGCTTTATCAACCAAATAAAGCAGATACTAAGATGCAGCAGTGTTTCAGTTATAGCTTTTAATGCTGACATGTAGGTAAAAAAAAAGCTGTCATGATACACAAACTAGTTTTGAAATTGAAGGAAGATGGCAGGTTACTTTTAGAACATTTTCTTCTCCAGATTCAGCATTTTGATGAATAACTACAAATAAGTGCCACTGGTGGTAGCAGCAGTAACATGCATACCAGAAAATGCTTTGACCTGCATAACACACTTTTTCATGTATGCAATGCAGAGACTCTTGGGAAAAACAAAACAGAACAAAAAAACAAAGTTGTGAATGCTTGAATCAGGTTCTCAGACCTGCATTTGTACTGGTATATCAAAGTTTGCCTCACTTCTCAAGTCTTTGAGGAAAAGGTAGTTAGAGATAAAATTACATTTGTGATACTTGTTTTATTGTCAGATCCTCTGAGCTGATAGTCAGACCCAGATGACTAAAATCACCATTTTAAGATGAGAGATGCAAAATGTGAACTTTATATAAATCAATTCATGAAAAGAGAAGTGCAGACTTCTAACCCTTCACCTACAGCATGGATCTTTGGAGAAAAGACAAAAGGATAATGACTACCTCAGTCGTGGTAATGGTCATTTTACTGAGATGGTAGGATATCAGGAAGCATGCAGCAACATTCTTATCCTATTAGGACAGACATTCAAACCTCATATTGGCATTGAAAATCCTCTTGCTTTACTGGTAATAAATGGAAAGTCTAGTGTTTGTAGTAACAGGCACGATACCTTAGCTATGAACTCTCTGGGGGCTCTTTGAAATCTTTTCGTTTCTGTGGGCAGTGTGATCAGTAATATAAAAACAGGGCTGGAAAGTAAGCAATGGGAGAAAATAATTCTCTGAAGAGTCCAAGTCCTTCTATCTGTTACACCAAAAAGTTCCCTCATTGGCTTAGTAATGTGGCATGGCTGCAAGAGAAATTAGGATTGGTGCCATTGTGCATACTTTGGCCTGTAAGTGTATCTGTGAATTGATACTCAGCCAATTACGAAAGAATCTACCAGTCTTAGAAAAATTAATGAGAAATAATGCAATACTTTTTCTGTTTTCCTAAAGGTATTTTCTTAAATGAAAAATATTAATATCTTTTCTCTTTCTCTCTTAGTCTCACTCAGTATTTATTTAAATTTTGAAGATTAGATAAAGTTGGAAAAGTATTTTTGGGAGAATCTGCTTCCTATTCATACTTTGTTGGTATATATATATATTCATGTGTATTTTTCACATGTGGGCCTAAATAAGAGTAAGGACTGAAAATCAGAGGAAGAACAAAATTATATCCAGATATGCACCTCTTTTCTCCTTTTGCTTAGGATGAAAGGGGATGGCATGGCACTGTCTTCGTGAACAAGTTCAAGTTGTGCCAGGAATGGTTTAGATTGGTTGATAGAAAAAATTTCTACACAGAAAAGGTTGTCAAGCACTGAAACAGGCTGCCTAAGGAAGTTTTGCAGGTATTTAAAGATGTGTAGATGTGGCACTTAGAGACGTGGTTTAGTGGTGGAGTTGGCAGTGCTGCGTTAATGAACTCAATGATCCTAGAGGTCTTTTCCAACCTAAATGACTGTATGATTCTCTTTTATTAATTTTTAAAATCAGCCTTATCAGTATTCACATTTATGTAGTAATTTTCAAAGTAAATGAATAAGAACTTTGTGACATGGGTTCTGTGACACTGCTTCATCTAGAAAGGTCACAGTCTTCCCTCACATATACAGTAGTGGAAATTGCTCAGTTACTTCTTTGCTAGGAGAGTTGTTTTTCAAAGTTCTACTCACTGATTTTCCAAATTGCTATTAATTGTTAGTTCACTTTTTGAGTAAACTTTTTTATCATTTTTCAGAAGAGAAAGATGAATGGAAGAAAAACTAGATGGGACCATGACATGAAACACAAGACTTCAACTTCCCTTCTTGCTCTTGTTTCGCACTTTTAAAGTCTAAATATAAACTTTGTGTAAAAATAGGTGAAACCATTGCTCTGCTTAAACCAAAACCCAAATCCTGGATTTGTCATTTAGAAAGTTATGAGGAGATGCTAAATAAAGACTATATCAGATATATGAAAGGCATAAGGAACTGATTGTCTATGAAGTCTGAGAGTAACTGCACAATATATATTCCACTTAATCCTATCTTAAATCTTACATTTAATAAGAAAATTCTAAAAAGGTCATATTATATTATCTCATACATATATTCATTTTCTATGTATAAGATATATATCTCATATATAACATAATATTAAGAGAGAAAAATATTCCAAAGCAGAAAAAAATTGCTTAACTGGAAAATAATTTGACTTTAACATAACTATTTTTAAATTAAAATCAGTGACATATCAACACTATGAACTAGCTAAATACATTCATATTGGGAGACGCTATTTAAAGAAAGTATGAACATAATTGCCTTTCTTAATGGAGGCATATACAACTGACTACAAAAAGAAAAGAGAAAGAAAAAAAATTACATGAGAATATGTACCTGACTTTTTCCTAATGGATTCTGCTTATCTTCCCTTCTCTGTATTTTCCTATTATCTATCAAAAATATGAATAATAGTTTCTCCTACTACTTCTGCATTTTTGTTTCCTCAAACTAATTTTCTCCATCCACAAATAATAATGAAAATTTCAGTTTGTTTTCCTCATCAGATTTCTGTTATTTTATTGCCAAGTTCCTATCAAGAAGCATTTATGACTTTTTTTTCTTCTGTTCAACTTTATCCTCCTTTTCACATACAGTGTCTCTAAGGGTGTTGTTTTGTTTAGTATTAATTTTTCTCTAATTTTATTTTTTTCTCCCTTTTTCTCAAAATCTCATATTTTCTGTGAGATGCACCTTGGTTCATTCAGTTTCTCAATGTTTTGCATCTCAACTTCTTTGATCTAATTCCCTCCCCTTTCTTTTCTTGTACTCCTCATTGTCCTTTTACTACCCTTTTCACCTCTTGATTCTTTCAATTTTTGATTTCCAGGATGACTTCTTCTGCAGCCAGACTTTCTCAATTACTCAGTTACATACTCTATTTTTTTTCTACTTCCAGTACCCCTCTTGAGCACCACCTCCCCTGACACCAGAGGAAGATACAAGGTCTTTTTTCTGGTCCTTCCTGTTTGCAAGAAAAGTGTTCTCCTGCTTGAGTTTTGAACTGGGAAGAGGACGGCTGCCTAAAGTATGACATCATTCCTCAGTCCTCCAAGGAAAGTGGTGTGGAGATCCATTAGAGAGCTGGCAGGTATCTTGTCTCCTTTACTTGAATGTTTTACCAATCACCTTAGCAACAAGTATGGGAAGGAGAACACAGATTACTGGCCAGGACTGTTTTCTTCTTTTCCAGCAAGCCTTAAGTTTATGTGTGCCCAGATAGGAATAAACCACAGCATTTTCTTGTCTACAGCTGAGCTGTACCTGAAGAAGTCTTTACCCATTGCCCTGTGTGCCCTTTGAGATACTAAAGGCTAAGGCTAAAGAAATGTCACACAGACACTGCTTTAAAAGTTTGAAAACTCTTGAGGAAGCAGTGAAAGGATTCCATTTTGTGAATTGACTTATGGAAAAGAATGGATGCTGGAATGATTGCAGTTGTTCTTTTCATAAAGATGATATTAAGGAAATTAATATGCAGTACAGGTTTCTTTACTTCCTGTAAAACATTAGGTTTTTATGCAGTTCCATTTCTTATAAGCAAAAATTTTCAGATAACTGCAGGAATGGGGCCAACATATGTGTAGGACAGGCAGGGTCAAGCAGCAATAAAATTAATCAATAGAGACTTAAAGCAGAAGACAAATAACATGTAAAACAGATGTTCAGAACTCAAACAGGAGAGAGGGTTGTACATGAACTCAATTGTAGCCTAGTCTGAGATGAGTTTTCTGAACTATAGGCTGTGTTGATACATAAATTTACAGTATATCTAGTATCACAGGAACAAAAATCTGGATACTCTGAACTCCACAACTATATAAAAAATATCAATTAATATTTGAAGTGCTTGGAGAACATATGTATTAATCTTTAAATACTTAAAATGAAGTATGTAATGATTGTAGTGAGTATCCATTTAATTTATTTCTGATAAATGAAAAAAAAATCCAAAATAATGAAGAAAGAAAAAAATTGTTCATTTACACCTAAGATGAATAGCAGAAGAGCTGTATTTTCCTTCTTAAGCACTCACTCTACCTCTCCCTGAAAGAGAAAGATGAGTGAAGAGATTCTGGATAGATGAGTTGTTAAACATTCAGTGTTTGATTTCTCTTTTGAAAGAAGTCTTAGGTGCTATTTCTGATTGGATGACGTGAGTACTTATCACTTGCCACCCTATAGCAGGATAAAGCCTCACAACTACTAGTTTAGCAATTCCATGTTTTATTCAGTGTTCTAAGAGATGAGATGAAACATACCATTTCCTACTCATTTCCTACTGTGGAAACTATTTTTCAAAACTCCACTAAATCTAGTAGGCAGAACACATCCATTGTCTTCTATGTTACCAGCCCTGATAGAATTTTCCTTCCCTAAAATACATAGGGTTTTCTTCATTGGTATTTTATTGGTTTGGTTGGTTTATTTGTTAGTAGTTTTGAATTTTTCCCAGCCTGGCCTACCTTTTGTGCTTTTGGCATATCAGTGTGGCGCTGAGCACGTACAGACCGTGCAGATTTAGGTGGCTTTATCGGAGCACAATACATCTCCAGCCTCCTCAGGTCACAACTCTGGAAGCAGCATTCATCCACTATTCCCTTGTGGTGTAAGCGTCTACTGCTGGATCCATACCCTGTAGGCTTACCTATTCAAAACACAAATGGAAAGTTTTTTTGTTAGAAAGAAAATGCAAAGCTCTCAGAAGCAGTCATATCATCAAGTTGCATTATTTTAACTGAATCACCAATGACCATTGTAGAGCCTGTCTGTGTGTATCTATTCTAAGAACCTGTTCTCAGATGCACCTTTTAAAGAAATTCCTGGAAACAGCCAGCTTTTATCTCTGTCTATGGGTGTTCACTATTTAAGCATTTGAGCAAATTTATGCATTCTTAGAAAATTATTATTAAAATATGTTCCTGAACTGTCTTAGCATTGAAAATGGAGAGGGAGGAATCTGAAATCTGGCATTTACAAAGGAAATTTGCCCTTTAGCTTTAGGATGAAAACTGATTGCTGAGCCAACTGAGGTAGCTGATGTGTAAAGATCATAGATCATGACTTTGTTGTAGGCAAATATTTCCTAGTAAAAAAGGCTGCACCGAGGTACTATGTGAAGCCAGAATGTGTTCCAAAGGGGAAATAAATACTGTATACAACTGCACAGGCTGTAAGATCTGCAAGCTCAAAAGCTAGTGGGAAGCAGGAAATAAGGTAACACAGTAACGGATGAAGTGCAGCAAAAATAGGAAGATGGTTGATGGAACAGATAAAAGCAGAAGATTTTATATTCCACAGATTTGTACAAGACAGGAAATGGGACTGTCATAACATGGTTTTCCTGTGTTTTGCACCAGGCATCTGTAGAAACTACTTAATTGGCAAATATTTTCCCTTTTTCACTCAGCTCCAGTAAAGGCCGCCATGTTCATCCATACAACTCTCACACACATATTTTTGTCTTTTTTTCCCCAGTGGTTTATGATTTCCTTAGTAACTGCTAATTTCTCTGCTATACTGCACAGACATTGAAGTCCCACTGTTTCCTGGGCTTGTTTGTATGCAACCCAGTTGGATGTGTACTTGCCCTGTTATGACTAACTAGAAATGAAGGAACAGTAAATTCACAAAAAGTAAGTAGCTGCTTACTTTCTGTATCTATATTAAATTCTGCTAGAATTTGATTTCACATACTAAAATTCTGAAAAGATTAAGTGTTTTGTTTTGACATTTTCAGCATTAAATGTTTCCTTTTACAGAATGATTCACATTAGTTAAGAACTGAAAAATATGGAAAAAAAAAAGGAAAGAAAATTGTATCAAGAGCCAAAAAATGAAGTAACTCAGTCAACTCTACCAATTTCTTTTCATGCCTCTTTTTTTTTTCTTTTTCCCTTCAATTTTATCACTGAGACCAAAAATCTGTTATTCACAGAGTTTGGCAGGAGTTCACATTTTAAGAATTACTCAAGCTAGATAAGGCATAAAGGCAAAAATTCAGTTTCTCTTTGGGAAATTATTGCATCAAATGCTTATACAGCAAATTCTAGGTTGACGTCCAGGTACTTGTCCTGCAGCTGTCAATTTGAAAAGATGACACTGCATTTTGCAGTACCCTGTGATTAAAACATGTACCCATTGATGAAGAACCCTTGAGGCTTTAGAACATCAGTAAATGAAAAGACCTCTAGTGGTAAATTATGTCACATTTTAGCCAGCAATACAGCTAGCTAAGAACTAACTATCCCTATGAGCTTTGTAAACTCAGACAACAGGTTTTTAAATGTCTTTTTTTTTTCTTTCCTGGGACTATAAATTAAACGAAAAGAAAAACATGCTTACTTAGTATATTACAATCCACTGAGGACCTCTATATTGTACATTGCCTGCTAAATCATTTGTTTCATAAGACTAAAGAGAAGAGCAAGCCAGGAACAAATTACAGTAATATTTCGGTTTGTTTGTGTGTGTGTTGCTTTATGTGTATCACTGAAAAGTATTATAAATATTAAGATGCAGCATTTTGGGTTTTTTTCTGAAACTATTTTCTCTCACTGACTTATAATACAAATTACAAGCTTTTTGCTAAAGATTATTTCTGAATTCTGTTAATCCAGTTGTTTTAGCCCGATACTTTTAAAATTTAGCAGTCAAGATAACGTGTGGAGTGTCATTAGTTTGCAGTATACCCAGAGCTGTGCCACATTTTGTCTTGCTCCCATCTAAAGAAAGGTAGGGCAAATTCTGTTCTTGGATACACAGGTATAACTCTTCCCAATAGATCCAGCTGAACTATAGGTACAAAGAACTGGTTAGTAAAGCTTCCCTTTCTTTTCTTATTCTGCCAATTTTTCATAAGCAGATACACCCTAAAAGCTTCGGTTCAAGTTATTTTACCCTTCAGTGTCTGAATTTACCTATTTATAAATGTGTAGGACCTTTATAATTTATAAAGTTGGTAAAGTACCTTTAATAACCTATGAAGCACTGCCTGGCTTATTTAGTAATCAGTGGCAACATTTCTCCTCACTATCATATACATAAATAGTTAATACAAATCCTAAATCCTGGAATCTTTCTGGTGCAAATCTCAGTGCACTTCAAAATCATTTTTAGTGTAGCCAGACCAAAAACATCTATGGGTTACTTTTCTTTCTAACAGAATAATAATTTTATGAAGGATTATATAATGTCTAATAGCCCTTTAAAAAACTTGTATGGTACATGTAACAACATTGGAATGTAATCACTAACACATCACTGATGTGGTCAGCTATGAACTTATAGGCTTAAATATTCATGTATCACATAGCATACTAAGTGCTTATCCTTCATAAAAAGATAACATTAGTCCTGTGAAGTTAGATTTTTTTCTCTTTAAAAAAATGTTTCCCGAGGTTTTCAAAAGACCTAAGCAATGAAATATACTTAAAATCTGTGTGATATAGAAAGTGCTATACAACAGAGAGAACAAAGTAATAGAAAAAAAATTCTTTTTCAGTAATCATGATTCTCAATCATGATTGAGAAGTGTCTGATATGCAAAGTAATTTTAAACCAATAGATTTTAAATTGCTGCTGTCCTCTTAAGTGCTGCTGCTTACAAAGGCGCTATTACAGCGAAAGGTGAGATAAAGAATTAGAAGAAGATACTACCACTTCTACAGATGTTATCATTATTTGGCCCATCTGCTTCTGGAAGGACCGCAGGATCAGATGGTCTCAGTTCATCAAATTACCAAAATATGCATTTAGATCTAGGCAAATGTTCAAGCTCCTATATAGTGTGTTGGACTAATGCACGTGTTAAACAGTGAGCACACGCCTGAGTGCTCTTCTACATAGGGACTGATGTAACTGAGCACTTAAGATAATTTCTAGACCAATTGGTATTGGTAAATAAATGGCTGGTGGTTCTTCATTTTTAATATGATTTTTGTTCCCTTTTTATTTTTTTAATAATATTGCCTACAGTATGGACTGGACTTTCTGTGTCACTATACTGCGAACCCATATAGTTCTTTCTCATCTCTCTGACATAATTTGAGTGCTGCCTTCCAACCATTATCAAAAAGTTCCTTGTATTTACTCAACCTTCAAAGTGCTGCCTGTGGACACACAACAGTCTTAGGCATTCCTTTTTGCTGACGTACACTGATTTCCTTGGAGGTTTCTTTCTTTTTTTGTCAGTTGCCAACTCAAGAGAATTTCATATCATGTAGGTCAAAGTTTACTTAATAGAATATTTGGCACTTGTTTAATCTACACTATCAAATATGTGAATGTTTCTTTCAATGTGTGACAAGCAGATACAAAGTCTAATCACACTATTCTGAAGTCCCCTGAAAGCAGGCCAAGGTACAGAATTGCAGTAGTTAAACAGCTGACTTCTGTACTAACAGTACTTCCCTTTAAATAATGCAAAGTCAGTGGAGTAATCCAGCAGGACTTGTTTACACTCGATTTCTCTGTTTCTCCCCATCCCTCCAAAATACCTTACTCCTATAGGTGGACTATAGAACTATCATATATCAAGTTATCTAGGCATTCTATGTAGAATCATAATATACTATTGTAGTATTAACATTAGAAATTACATAAGAAATAGCCCAGGATAAACACAAAGCTTAATCTACTCTTTAGGGGACTCTAGGAAGAGCTGGATATGTGTCCAGGAACTTTTATGTGATTATTCGCATTTGTTGTGCATAGTGTCTTTTTTAGCCAAGCATAGAACTCGAGAATGCCGTGCAGTCTGTAATTCAGAAATACATCATAAATCTGAAAATCAGTGACCTAACCTGCTATCAGAGTCAATCATCAGCTGTAACTGCTTTTAAAGTATTCTAAAAGGCCATTAGTTTTGCTCTAGTCTTGTAGCAAGAAACTCACAATGTTTCTGTCAAAACATCAGGGTAATATAACTCGTACAATTTTGAAACATTGATAGCAGCTTACGGTATTGGGATGTATGTGAGCATGCTATAAGGCGGTATGTTGGATGAACAGAATTCTTCTGTGACCTGAACAACAAGATTGAGTGTTTGTGGTGCTATATTATTATGCAGGAGCTGAACAAACTCATCCTGCCTGCTAGATCCAGACTGGGAGCTGTTGGTTAGAGTGTTTTTTGAGTTGCATGTGCTGTCTGCCTTATAGTGGCACAGAAGACTAGGGATGCTGAGTTTGAGATTCATCTTGCTCATCTTTGCTACCTGAAAATTAGGGATCTCTTTTAAGATAGTGAACTCAACAAGGAGGTGTGCCTACAGGGTGACTGATTTCTCTATTGAATGCTTTACTTAAAATTAAACGTATCTTTGTCCTCTGAAAGAGGCAGTCTTCTTTCACGGACTACAGATAAAGCTACTTGATCGAGTCTTAGCATGCATACACAACTCCTTCTAGTTCTTCGAAGAAAATGAATTCCATTGAAAATGATTTGTCCTAAACCACAAAATATATGCCCCAGGTGCAGTACAAAGCCTTTGTCTTTCATTCCCAATTTAACAATCAAATGTAACAACAAATTGTTCTGAAAAGCACACCAGCCAGTGTACTATTAATTATGTATCTCCATACCTCTTTAACTGTACTCTGTATGTTAGGCTACTGTTTCTGTGTATTTTTGCATTATAAATGCATGCATATGCAAAACAAGAGATTGTTGATATCACTTTTCATCTCCTTGTAATCTTAGACAAATGATTTAATGTTATATTGGTGATACTTCTTGAGAGTGCTCTGGAATTTCTAATCTGTATTTGGAAAATTATGAGTCAATGTTCAATCACCAGGAAATGCCTGGGTTTTGATACTTCTATGAACTGTTAAAACAAACAAACAAACAAACAAGAAAATAACAAATCTTGCAGAGTGTTGTAAAGCCCCTTAACAGAAATACCTCAAGGTTTAAACGCGCGAAGTAGGCAATCTGATTTTCATGTAAATAAGTTGCATGCATTTTGAAGCAACAATATTTAATATTTAGTTTCCATTATCCTTCAGTGTTTTGTTAATGCCAAAAAATAATTATGCTTAGACTGATTTTTGTTTGTATTCATCAAAATGAGCATATATTAGCATTTATAAATGCTCAATGAATGGATGCCCTAGCTCTGAAATCTAATTTAATATGCATGAGAATAGAGGATAAGCTTTATCAGTATTCACAAGTAAAATCTTTATGAAAGCATATGCATTTGTTAATATTGAGATATTGCACTAGAGCTACTGCTTTGTGGAATACTGGATTGCATTAATTACTGAGTCCAAAGCAAGAAGAAGTTTGTTCATTGCTCTGAAATCATAAGCAAGTAAGACTGGGAAAACATAGGCATTCAGTATTGATCTATAAGAGAAATCTACCAAGAATTCACAGTGTTTTGCCTGAATAAGTACAATTTCTAAGCTTCCCCTTATGAAAAAATGATAACCCTTTCATATTTCAAATGGACAGTAAAATAACTATTTCACTTCTTTAAAACCAGTGAGACAAGTGTAGCTTTATTCCAGGTATCTTAATTTGTAATTTCTTTACATTTATTTAGTCTGTCACGTAGTTGAATAAGGTATTTTTTTCCTCTAGAAATATGCTTACAGAAGCATTCTTTTTCTTCACTGTGTATTTAATTGGGAAAAAATTCTCCTCTTCCCCTAACTTATTTCCAAAATACAGCACTTCTAACAATTTCCTCTCACATATAGGTGTGCTGTACTCTGCCTTTTTTATGGAATGGCTGCTTTGGAGGTCATCAAGCACACTAAGCATGTGATAGAGTCCTTATGCTTCACACAGTAGTTCCTAAGCCATTGCAATGTGTGAAGAGAAAGACCTACAGGTTTGAGTGTTGCACTGGGATACGAAACAGGAATTTCAGAGTTTAGAACTCTTTTGAGGAAAAAAAAATTGGACAAAGAATGGGAAACAATATAATGTATTATTTTACACCAATTCAGTGCTCTAGAGGGTGAAAACCTTGCCGACCTAGCAAAATTTACAAGCCTACGTCAGATTCCAGGGCTGGAAAGTGCCTGATGCTGCCAAAAAATATATACTTTGGCAAGGGAAATGCTTTGCTGAAAGGAAATTCACTATTGCAAGAATAGCCAGGTTTATCAGGGTTTAGGACAAGATAATTAGAAGCCAGTAGGTCATTGTTACATTTGAATATTACCCCCTATATTGCATCAAGGAGGACAATGGTAATACAGGCATCTGCCCATAATGAGAATACATTCTCTCTTCTTGTATATGCTCTCATAGTAAGTAATTACTGCTTACCATTGTGTGTGGTGGGAGGAGGAGTCCTGGTAGAACCTTTCATATCCTTCTTATCCCATAGCCAATGTAAAGCTACCTTTTATTTGGATTACCAAATAAATAACAATGCAAATACCATAACTGGGTGAAGTCCTAGCATCACTGAGGTCAGTGGGAAATCTTTTAGTGCAGTCATGATTATGTCTTGATGAATCAGACGCCAGAAATTATAACCTGACCCAAGGTGTATCAAAATAAATGGAAAGCCTTACATTGAACTTAGTAGGCTTTGCAACATGCTAATAGCAAACAGACACTTGCCTTCTCTTCCAACCTTACAGTTCAGTGAGTAAAATGCCATCTTAGTGGCATCTAGAGAGATTGGAGGGAATGGATGTGGTGAGATTCCTTGAAGGAGGTAAGAAGAAAGGAGTACTGATGTACAACGTGAAGTAGAATGACTGCTATGTGGTTAATACCACTGACCATATAACAAGCGGTACTTTGCTTTCCACTGTGTGACCAGGAATTTTAGCTCTATAGTTACTCTTTCTCAGTTGTACACTGAGAAGTGAAAGCAAATAACAAATAACAAACATGGTACACTTGCTGCTGCATTTTGACACAATCGTCTGATTAAAGGCGGAAAGTGTGAATGCCTGTTATAAGTTCTGTCTAACACCTTTCCCATTACCCAGGAGTGCACATATTGACATATATTACAATTTTTATTTTTATTTATGCATCAGTAGCCCTTACAGGAGGGTAAGCAGGTGAGCGCAGGCCCCTGTCACCTACTGTAGCAGTAGATAATTTTCATTCCGTTATTAGAAACGAGTACTGGCTGCAAGACGGCTGAAAACAAGCCCAGGTGTGCCCAGGTGGACAAGAAGGCCAATGGCATCCTGGCCTGTATCAGAAGTAGCGTGGCTAGCAGGACCAGGGCAGTGACAAGTCCCTCTGTACTCTGTTTTGGTGAGGTCACATGTGGAGTACTGTGTGCAGTTTTGGGCCCCTTACTATGAGAAAAACATGTCCAGAGAGGGGTAATGGAGCTGGTGAAGAGTCCAGAGCACAAATCTGATGAGGAGCAGCTGAGAGAGCTCTTTAGTCTGGAGAAAAGGAGGTTCAGGTGACACCTCATTGCTCTCTAAAACTACCTGAAAAGACATTGTGGTGAGATGGGAGTCAGTCTCTTCTCCCAAGTAAAAAGTGACAGGAAAAGGGGAAACAGCCTCAAGTTGCGCCAAGGGAGGTTCAGGTTGGCTATTAGGAAAAATTTCTTCACTGAAAGAGTGGTTAAACATTGGACAGGCTGCCCAGGGAAGTGGTGGAATCACCACCCCTGGAAGTGTTCAAAAATATGTAAGCCCTTATGGTTTAGTGGCTGTGGTGGTATTTGGTCAAAGGTTAGACTTGATCTTGAAGGTCTTTTCCAATTGTAATGATTCTATGATTCAATAAGTGTTAAAATAGAAAAGAAAGTAGGAGAGAAAAATAAGGTAAGGCCGTAAGGGCTTAGCTCACTCCTCATAACAGTTTCATAGTTGTCTACACCCATTAACTTTAGTGGATTTACTAAAATGTGCTCTAAGCTCTGTTTAGTAAGATCTGACATCATTGCTGAGGGCTTTGTCAGCAAAAAGCATCCAACCTTGTACAAGGATGCAGCAACAGAGCATAAGGAATAAACAAGATTTGGCTTTGCACCTGTGAAGTATTGCCTGAATCCTGTTTAGACTTTCCAGTTATTGAACCTTTCTGTACAAGTCAGAATGACACTACTTTAATTACTTCAGAAATTACTTCAAGCATGGTGAGGTGACTTAATGCTTTTGGTGAAAGTTCAGCATGTAGTTGTCTTAAGGTCAACATTTTAGATCTGAAAAAATATTCCCAGAAAAAAATATTTTTGATTGTTTGTTACTTTTGCCATATTGGGATACTTTTACTTGTGAAGACTGACTTGCAAGATTCCTGATTAGAAAGGACAAATTAACCACTGCATTCAGAAAAGGAATTAAGACAGAAAGATTAAGGGACAGATTCTTTTATCTTCTCTGATGCTAAACAGTACAGTCTCCTAAATTACAAGAGGTCTTTGCAGAGAAAGATAGTACTTAATTTGAGTAATATTTATGGAATCTAACTATCAATTATTTGCACAGGAGAAGGCTGTGTCAGTGCCAGGAACTGAACCTACATCAACATAAGCACCAGGTCAATACTTTAACTATATACCTGTCTTTTCTTAATCTTATATTTGAGACAGTACAGCATGTAAAAATCTAATCTTGAAATGAACCATTCATTTGCGGTCATGATGCTCTTGTTAAATTTGTCAAAGGAGATAAAAGAAAAGTGAAACTTTCCAGTGGAGTATATAGTCATTAGGGAGTGAGGATGAGGTCATTGAGATGAGAGACAGCGACTTGTGCCTGGAAACAAAACCAGAACTAACCTAGTTAAAATAGACTGTTACGATTGATTCATCTTTCACTTACACTGGTTTTTTACCAGCTCTTGTTCCATTCTTTAGTGATTTAATATTACAATAGGAGCTAGGAGAATCAATTCTAGTGACAGGAACATAAAGAAAAATATGTCAGTGCTGAATAACAAATGAAATTACACTTGCTCTCCTTGTCCTTCCAGTTCGCCTTGTGGTTACTGAAGATATGCAGGGGGATTATAAAGGAATACTGGCATAGTGCAGGGAGAAATTAGTTCCAGTATAACACTTAAATACCAAAACTACAGTTTCTGTAGGATTCTTGAAAATGGAAGTGCTCGTAGGCAGTAGAGCTGGTTTATGAAGCAAATAGGAAGTAATCCCTTTACGGGGCTGACAATGCCCTCTACAGTCACAGTTTTTAAAAGGGAATGTGGTTTCTGAGTAGATTTTTTTTTTTTTTTGAGTTCTCACTTGCTAAGTTTCAATGGCTTTTCAGGGAAGTTCAAAGGTTTTAAAAGTTCATTTCCTTTTAAAGAGAAGTTTTTCCCAAGTAACCAGAATTGTTCCTTTCTTTTATTATTTCCTTTCCAACTTGTTTAGGCTTGATTAATGATTGAAACCTCCACATCAGTTAAAGAGGTTTTTCAGTGGCATCTTTTATTTTGCAATCTTCCAGTTCTTTTGTTTCACTTGGTTTCTTCTGTGGGTCATACAGGAACACTATAAATGTTAAAAGTGCTACGATAACATTGAAGTTAATCTGGCCTTTAAATTCCAGGTGCTCATTGGCTTTTTTTGAGGTACAACATCCACAATTATTTAACCACGGGAATCCAGTTCAGCAGAAAAGCAGGAGGATGAATAAATATCCTTGCAATGGTGTGGACTTTTTCATTTTTCTTACTTGTGTAGTAATATGTAAGCTTAATGGTGACTCTGTAAAACGTAACTGTTCAACGCACTTCGTCTGCAAAATCATTCTTCCCAATACTGGGACAATGGTTTTGCATCCATTTCATCAGTCTAAGCCTATCCCTGCTCTATGGTGGTTATTAAAAAAAAACAAAGAAAAAAAATATTATGGAAAAAAGTACTTGTCTTAAGTGTTCTTGGCCAGTGGAGGGCTTACATGGTATCACAAAAAATGAGAAAGGAGTACCAAGTAGTTTCTATGAAATACATTTCTAAAGAATCTCTTTTATTCCTGTATTGGTTATTAGAAATCACAGCCAGTTTTAGTTCTGAAGTCTTCAACACCTATCATTCAATTTTTATTCCTTTAGATGCTAATAAATCTCATAGCCTGGAGGACTTTGAAGAAATCTTTTGATCATCTGAAAGCATGGATTTTGAGTTGTGTCTTGGACATAGGCATCAGTATTAAAGCCTTTTCAAATATCTTTGTTGTGAGTCTTTAGATATTTAGTTCTGTAGTTACAAGTTGCTTAAATATTTGGAATTGAGAATCAAGTATTTAAATTAAGAGTCAAGATGTAAAAAGGAAAATTATGTTCAGACATACTCTGTTGGTACCCAAAACTTGCCTTAATAAGATAATAAATATTTTCAAATAACTATCCTTATATAGTTAATTGTAGTTAATTCTACAATTAAATCTAATATTGATACACATAAACTGAATCAAACAGGTTAGTAAACTATATTTCTGCACAAGAAAACCTAATACCAAAATCCTTGTATTTTTTCTTCTTTCCTTGTTCCGTATAATTTGGTACAACTAAAGGAGGAGGAAAATGCCCAATTAAGTCATATTCCGATATTATTGATGTGCAGTTGAAGAGTTTTTCTTTTAATAGCATATCCTAATTAATTTTTTCATTATCCACTCAAATGTTATTGAAAAAATAAAAAAAAATAATACTTGCAGCCTCCTGCACTATTAGTATTTACACACTTTCAGTGTGGACATAGATGCCAGCAGCACAATGCTTGTTTCTCTTAGGCCTTTTGTAGCAAAACTTTCCACTGAGAATGATTTTTTGGAAAAAATATCTCTTTTTGAATGAAACATTACTCTCACTAAACCTTTGGGCAAAATGTATACCAAGTGAAATTGAACTTTCTGTGGTTTGGGAAAGTTGGATTAATTTTTTTTCCCCTTGTTTTTTGTTTTACATTCCTCTGAACTCCTCTTTCCTGGCAGAAAAGGAGGTGCCAAAATAATCCAAGGAGACTGTGCAGCCTCTCCAGAAGTGAGAATTTCATCAAGTCTAATGAGAGTGATTGTTCACGTAAGATTTCCAGTCTAAGGGCCTTTACCAGGATAATGCTCTAATTTTGCAGAACTCATTTTCCGCATTTGTGAAATTTAGAAAAGTTTCAGGTCTGCATCCCGGATAAAATCCTGAATGGAAGTACAATGAAGTCACTTTCACAATTCTGCTTGTCTAAAATGGATCTGAGTTTCCACTTCTTTGTTTCTAAATGATTACCTAAACTGCATCTCTTGTGATTTGGCTTAATTATTTGCAATTTCTCGTCATCTGCCAATTGCTTATGCCTCTCATGGATTCCTTCTTGACTTTTTCTGATACTACTTCATAACTTTTCTAATGAATTTCCTAAAGTCATTTCAGCATTCTAGTTATTCTTTGTTTAGCCCTCCAGCAGTTAGACAGCAGGGCATTATATAAGTTGTTGTCAATTTAAACTTCATAATTGTGTTGACTTTCCATTCAACATCATAAAACTGCTATGCAATCAACTGTGATCACTCTAAAGATACAAAACACAAAAAAATAAACTATTGTGTATCATTTTCTCTATACAACTTCAGAACAGTATTGGTTTAGATCAGATAAATTCATCTCATTTAGAATTGGTGACAATAAAATAAACAACATCCTTGCTACTTTTTTTTCTAATCCTAGTGATACAAAGCATAAACCAAAAGTGTTTTATGCAGGAAATAGCTGCATATTATGGATCTTTGTGGGATGGAACATCTTTCTCTCTTTATCTGTGAGTCTCTCTCTACTTGCATGTAGATCTTTTGCCAGCAGCTACTCTGCAGCAAGTTCATGGCATACTACAGGTACCACAGAGGCATGTACTGCCTCTCCAATGGCTTCTTGTCTCATCAATAGTATATATTGTGTGAATATTACATGAATTACAAGCTGGTGTGAAATACATAGATTTTTTTTTTCCCCCTGCATTATACGAAATAGAGTGATGGAGCTGTTGTAATGAAGTTCTATCAGTAGCAAATAGATTTGGGCACTGGAATTTCCTGGATATGTTTATGTTATAGGGTAAACTGGCTATGTGTCTAGAAGATTTGAATGATTCCGTGATAATTGATAAAATTTACCATAATATATAAGGTTTACAAAAAGGCTTTCTGTCCTTTAAATTCATCTTATAAATTGTTCTTAAGGTCAAGGTCTACTGAAAAATTTAAGCAAAATATTTATCTGACAGGGGCTGCAGTTTATTTCTACATCATTCCCAAGTTTTTTGATTCCTTTTTCAATAACAACTGTCTTTATGGCTGGTCATACATTATGCCTGAAATCACATCATCACGTCTATAATACACACACATATTTTTTTGCTTCAGGGTTGAGATCTAGGAAGTTTTATGATTGTTGAATCTCCTGGGCAGTGCGTTCTGCTGAAGTGTCTGGAGACTGACAGCAGCATTGTTTGTAGTAATTGTTTTCCTGTGTTATTTTTATGTAAAATATGGGTAGTAGGTCCATTTCTTCTTCACACTAGAGGGCTCCTTCACACTTGGTTAGCAGTGTGGCAGCACCTACAAATCAGAGCAGCAGAAACAGTCTGCAGTGTAAGGGTTTGCCTGCATTACAGGACATAACAGGCTCACTGTGTCTTCTCTTCACAGAAATTGCTTCTGTGTATTGTAACACTTTCACCTCATGAACAGTGTCAGAGTGGCCTGTGATAATCTTCCCTCCTTATCACATAAGATGGGAAAACCAGAAACATTACGGAACGATTTCTGAACAAAGAGAGGTTAAGATATGCTCCCTCTTCAGTTTAAAGATACTCATGAGAATAATAAATGTTGTAATCAAGCCATGTTACATTCAATGTTTCTTAAAATTATGGCCACTAGGTAAGATTGTTGGAGGCTATTGAAAATAATGTCGGCTCCTCTTTCTGCTGTTGGAGTGGCTGAGTCGATTTAATTTCAGTAGTGGGACCAGTGTTTTTACAGGTTGAAGAAAATGCTTGTGCTAGCTCTCCATGTTGCAGTAGTTCTTCCTGCCAGTATTTGGATCATGGACTATAGTGGCTCAAATAACAGGCAAGAACTAGAAAATTAGAAGAAAGCTTAATTGTTGGAAGAAGGACATCACCATGTGATAACTATTCTTGACCATTTTTAGACCAGAATGACAGATCATTTTGACCTCTAGATACAGTTCTGAAATTTGAAAGATAAATTGGTAAAGAAGAAGAGCAAATCAGGAAGTAAAACACTTCTCAAATATCTGTCTTGTGCTCTCTACTTTGTCCTCTTTTTCACAATAGTAATAGCTTTCCTAATTCCATGTACAGAAATTTCTTAGTATTAATCAGAGTAGGCTTTCTAAATGTCTAGTTTACGTGAAGTATTATGGTAGAAAATAATGAAATTAACTGACAAAATAGCTGTGTGCTGTAGTTCAGTGACCTTTTAATTTTCACAAATAACTGACCCTCTTCAGTGTGAGAAACTGTATAGTAAACAGTGTCCATTCAAGTAACAATATAAGAAATTGTTCCCAAAACACTGAGTTATGTTGATATTTTAAAGTATTGCTACTGTTCTCCACAGCTTCAGCACTTAAGCTCTGCCCTGCTCTTTGTCAGCTTCATGCTTGGGAAATGTCACTGGAGTGACAGCTGGTAAAGGCAAAGAGCAGAGAGGAACCACTGAAAAATGCTTGGGACACGTTCCTGTGTTGTAGGAAGAAAAGATATCAGAAATATAGAAAACAATACATGACTTTTTAAATCCACAACATGCTCCATCCTATGTAAAAGACTGTTCAGTATTGGTTGTATTTAAACATACATGCACGACGGGCAGCATATTTGTTACAACTCTTTGCCATTCTTCAATAATGCAGCAACAAGGAAGATTATCCTTCCTCCTACTCCAGGATGACGTCATTGAACTGATAAGTAGGACTTAGGAAAGGTTTATGTTCTTAGCACTAGATTTAAAGAGTATAATACTACTTTTAATATAGTAATTTCTAGCTCTATTAATTTTCAACGTTTATCTTGCAAGATCATTAGGAAATTCAGAAATCTTTTCTCTTGTTTGAGAGAAAAAGAGCGGGGTGATTTAAGGATAAATAAGCTCACTGCTGTAGAGCTCCTCTACCACTGTATCACATCTGGCAAGTATCCACAAGGTCTTTCAAAGTGATATGCTGTAAAATTGCTAAAATATGCGGTCTTAAAAAATTTAAACATATTGTTAAAATTTTAGTGTTGAAGCTGGTAGTAATTATTGAGTACTTGATTTGTTCCCTAATAGAACAGATGTTTTTAATTTATTATTTCATTCACACTGTAAATTTTCACATTAGACACCATGCTGGATCAAGATAAAATATCAGTGACAGGACACTTGTTCTTTCCTTTAAATCAGAAGAAAACAGATATTGTACCATATTCTGCATCTTGCTCAGATTAATTTTGACTCATTTCCTTACAGAAATTGCTGAAACCTCTCCAGAGTTCTTCATGGACCATTCATTCATTATTGTCTCAATGCTCTGGCACAATTATATTAAGTTGTGGTTAGTGGATGCAGAAGAAGAAAGATTAAGAGTTAACTCTTCTGGATGGGCTATATGGCATCTGGTATAGCACAGGCTGGAATCAACAGGAGGCAGCCCAGTCCCTAAAGAACAATTCATCCTGACTTATTGCACAAAGTGCATCTAAGTGTTTGAGAATTAAATACTTCTGCAAAAGCAAACTAAATATCCCATAACAGTATCATCAACTGAGCAGCAGAACACAAAGTTTGGTAATCATATGTATAATTCTGATTTTTTGGCACAGTAATGTTGCCACTGATTGTTGGAACAGGTAATGACACCTAAGCTTCAGACTGCCTGACACTTTCTAATATTAATCTCTGCCTTACTGCTGTTATAACTTAACCAAACCTTAACTGTCTGGGCTTCAGGTTTTGTGAATTGTGCATATTTGATAAGTTCTTAAGGTTTTTTGATTTCTTCTTGTAAAGGAGGTGGATAGAGAAAGATGTAGCTAAAACCATTGAGTCATTTCTGACAAAAAGATTAGAAGCCATATGGTTTTGCCCCTGTTCAAATGTAACCCCCTCTTCTCTGAAGTGTATGCCTGTTTTACTGAATAACCCTTTTGCTTTCATTATGCGAAGGTTGAATTTGGGAAGGAGGAAAAAGGAATCATGGAATCGTAGAATGGCCTGGGTTGGAAGGGACCTTACAATCATCTAGTTCCAACCCACCTTGGAAATTACTTTGGTTCAGATATGTACACTTACGTCCTGCATGTGGAAGGTCACCTAGAGATATTGCAAATTTCAAAATTCCAAGTCAGTCAAGGTAGATGTAGGTATTTATCAGTCCACCATAAGTATTTACTGGTTCAGTTTTCTGAAGAGTTGGGC
Organism: Corapipo altera; assembly: GCF_003945725.1. Lineage (NCBI taxonomy): Eukaryota > Metazoa > Chordata > Aves > Passeriformes > Pipridae > Corapipo > Corapipo altera. Next base: position 11,732,638 of record NW_020884873.1, read on the forward strand.
TGCTGCAAGTGTTTTTGTTGTTATGTTCCACTCATGATAATTTCAAGGAGTTGTCACCGTGCTATCTAACTCTCCTGCTCTTTAGAACAGCTGCTATCATTTGTTACTGCTGCCATAACTGAACCTGCTGTCTGATATTGATGTTTCCCCATGCAAACATTAAAGTGAGGTTTCTCTTAAAAGCATTTTTTTCTTGGACTCTACCGAGATTGTAGTTAAACTAGATGTGGCTGCTCTGTGGTTGGATGAGCTGATATGGGTATTTCTGTAGAGATGCTTCACAGTCTATGCTAAACAGGACTGCAAAATTGATATCTATGTAGCTATCCAAAGACATGCAATTGCTGCCACACAGTGCAGTCACTGCCCAGCCCAGATCTGGTAACAAAAATTTGACAAAAATACATGTGCTGTGCGTTTGTGAGAGGAGAACCGTCCTTGAAACCTGGTTCAAAGATGATTCACCCTCAAAGGAGTCAAAGTCCTAGTTCAGGTAAGGTAGCTGCCAAATGCAGAACTTTGTTAGCAACTTTTAAAGGCTCCTCTCTCTTAAATTACACTTTCTTCTGATTCATAGTTTTCACCTCTTTCCAGATGAATTTTTTCTGCATTTCTTGTAGCACCTTTCTTTTACTGCTAATTCTCACCTCCTTTTCTTCTGTAAGCAATTCTGCTGTATAATGACTGTTTTTAAAAGAAGTATAATGTATTGACTCTTAAATTCATGATGGATATCTCAAAGGTCAGACTAAAGGATTTCTTTTTTATTGTTTCTGCGTTAAGAATACTGGAAACTTTTGAACAGAATTTCTATTAAATTTCAAAAAGTACGTCTTTTCTCAACGGATTTTTCCAAGTCAAAATTACTTAGCAATTCTGAAAAATAATGCCTTTATCACTCATCAGCACAGTATTGATGCAGAATCCTCTAGAGAGATATCCTACCTACAGAGAAGTCACTGACTTCAGGAAATTAACCTTGTGGAAATATTGATAGAAATGGGGCTAGAAAAGAGCACTCAAGGCAAAAGTATCTTTTCAGTCCTTTGACTTATTGGCAGAATGTTGTGAAGAATAAAGGAAATTGCTTACTAGGCTCTACCCCTTTATTGAAACGATGCAAAGGAAGTGTGAAAAGTGGAATGTGTGGGGAATCAGAGTGAGAGCACAGTATTTTGTTGCTGGCAGATGTGTGCTAGGCTTTACCATTTTACTAGGGTGGTACAATTCAGTTGTTATGACACATCCAGGATATAAAACAGAAAACACGAGCTGGAGGCTTGGAGAAAATTAAATGATGATGACTCAGAACTCACACCCCAAAGTAAAATGAAGATTAAACCACTGCACCAATTTGTTTAGCAAAGGAATCTGAAGCACACATGAAAAAATGGGCTTCAAATTTATTGAAGCTTTGCACTGATCCTCAGATGAAGAGGGTAGTATTAGAAAGCTAGTGTCAAGGGGAAAGGCAGTATGATTACAGGTAAACTGCAAGCTGAGCTTATGTTTTTGCTGTTGCTCTCTTTTCAAAGTATTCTTTTTGTTCTTTGTGCAGTCAACTCTACATCTGCTTCTGCTGAAAACCAAAGAAAAGTGTTTCAGTGCCTAAAAGTGTTATTGTTTGACTCGTTTGGCTGGGAGAATGAGTCTCAAGTAACCTATGAACTCTGTGCCATATCCTTGCAGTAAGCAGAGGGCCTGCTGGGGTGATCTACTTAACTTGCCATTAAGTTTTATGTAACTGTTATAGTATTGTTTAAAAACAGTTTGTGGGATTCTCTGCAGTAATATGGCATATATTAACTTCTAGTTTGAAAGTAGTAGCCAATTTTTATCCCTTATGTAAACAGATCTATTTTTATTGTATTTACTGAACTGTCTTCCTAAGTTTGATAGACTATTACCTATAATTTATCATCCTTACTGCAATGTGGCATTTTGCTTAAAACTTTAACCCTTGCAGTGATTAAGTTATATGTGGGTAAGCGTCTAAAAAATAATAATTAGTTGGATCTGAAATGTTACCTAAATCAGAGGATTTCAAAAGCATTTTTAAAAGGTGAACAAATATCATTGCCTCATTTTCACACATGGTGAAAGTAAAACAAATACAGATAAAATTAGTTGGTTCAAGGTTAGGTAAACAATTTAGTCCCACAACCAGAAATAGTCATAGCCCTCCCAGCTGCTTTACTCTCTATTCATTGTCTACCTAAAGAAACACTTGGTCTGTCCTCTGAAATCTAAAAGATGAGAGATGGTTTACACCAATTAGGCTTCTCATATTAGAAAGTCTAATTTCTGGATTTCAATATCTCACCATTTCTTTTTATGGATGCAAAATTTATAATTAAATTTTCTGTATATATGAGGAATTGGTTAGCAACAAGATCCTCTCATACAGCATATCAAGAAATCAAGTGACTGTGGCTTTGATTCTGGGAGTAATCTGTGTCAGGAATTCCTGTGCACTTAAAGTAGCAGTTATAATTGCCAGGTGTTGAAAGGCAAGATGGTGGTCTTGTTATTTGTTACCAGAGAAATTCAGGTCTTTTTATCGTTGCCAAAGAAGCTGTAATACTTTCTACCCCAGATGATGATGTTTTATGGAGCCTTATCTTCTGAAAGCAGAGTCTCAAAACTCACTGAATACAGGGCAGCCTGTGGGGCACAGTGAGCCTTTATTTAGTATTTTTATGCATCATAATGACAGTACGAGTCTCCTTGGTGGATTATCGAGAGGGTAAAGGCTGCATTACACCACTACTGATGACTGTGGTCACATAAAGGCACAATGAGTCCATCATTAGTGCCTCTGGCTCACAGCTCTAACATACTGATATTATAAAAGGACGGGTAATAGATAACAGCAGCTACTCTATACCATGTCACCTGAGGCAAAGGGTACGTGTCATTCCCTTTACTAGTACCTGACAATACTGAACTCTGTTTATCACCAGCCACTTGGCAACAAGAACTATTCTTGGTCAGTGTTTTGCTGCTACCCTGCTCAGCAGCTCTGGAATTTCTGCAGCTTGCAAGAATGAAGCAATTTCTGTGGCTCCAGTGAGAGCAAAGAAGGCAAATGATTCTCTGGAAGGGCACTTAGGGTTTAAAAAAAATGAGTGGAGGATTAAATTCCCAGTTTCTGTTACATATTGTTCTCCATTGCTTATGGTTGTTGGGCCCAACCTATACTAAGTTAACTTGGGCTGGTAGCTAGACCATTTACTCACCAATTTGGTTGTTCTAGGTTTTTTTACTGACTGCATACATTCTGGTGCATTTTGGCCCATTTGTAATGTAAAAGCTCAAGTTTATTGTTGTCCATTAAAATTATCAGTATTAGCTCTCTTACTAGACTATATCACTGTGAATTAGATTGGTGATGAAACATGTTCTTACTGTGTCTGTTATCTGAATCCAAACTTCCAGTGCTAACATTGGCTTAACAAGCTTTACATTTTCTGTTAAAAAAAAAAATTCAAAGAGCTCATATTTCAAAATAAATCTCCTGATTTGTACTTTTTAACAGCTGACACAGCTGAGATTTTAAGCAGCTGAATGCACATATAATGCATTTTAAGAAGTGACATTGCTATGGTTATGAGTTACACAACAATATGATGTCAGCCCTCTGATTGGTGCCATGGTATTTAGCAATGCCACTTGGACAGGAAAGTTCACACACAGAAGCCTGTCCAACAGTTCTAAGAATTTTATATCTTTTGAAGTATTCAATATATTTCTTTATGTGTTGAAGCACTGGCCTTCCAAATCCCTTGTTTTCATTTTCCAGCAATCTCAGTGAACTAGGGGTCATTGGATTGTTTGCTTTCTCACTGGCTGCACTGAAATCAAGCAGCCATCGGCTGAATTACTATAGTTTAAATGTGTCTACAAAGAATTCATAGTGTACTTTAAAACAGCATTATGACTTCTTTTAACATAGCATAAGGACATAACACAAACCTAAGAGGTAGAGGTGGCTCACAGAAAAGGTGGATTTTCAGTACTGGCTCAAAATAAGAAATTATGGGACTTTCAGTTTTCAGCTGCCTGCTTCAGCCAGAAGTTTTCTGTGCTTATAGTTGTTTCAGCACGAAAACAATCTGCTTTTGCTACAAATTAGGTTTCAGTTTTCCAAGGCATCTTTCCATCTCCTGAGACTACAGGGAAACACCAAAACAAAAACTTTATCAAAATATTATCAATCTATACTGGCATTATGGCAATGATGTCCTATCAATTCCTTTGTCTGAAAAAAAAAGACAAATTGAGGCTGGATAGGATGGACTTGACCCAAAAAAATCATATTTATCTGTTTAGATTGTTCAGAAACAACAGTTTTCCAAATGTTGTGTACAATGTAGTGATGCAGAATAGGGAAAGGAAGAAGGAAACCAGGTGACATAAAAAGTGGCTTTTTATTTAGTAGATTACCGTCCATTGCAAAGGATTGTTGTGCGAAAAACATTATGTTTTTATAATGACTTTTTAGAAATGCTCTGGTGGTCTCTGCTAGCACTCACATCATAAAATTACTTGAATGAATTCTCATCCAGCAGGTAGTTTAACTGACTACCCATGGATGGATAAGCCTAATTCATGTTGTTACAGAAGATAGGAAATTGCTGAAGGTTTTGCATGCAACTCTGAGCTGCCAGTGTGTCCTTTCAGCCAGGAGGGCAAATAGAATCCTGGGGTGCATTGGGAAGAGTGTGGCCAACAGGTCAAGGGAGGTGATCCTGCCCCTTTACTCAGCCCTAGTGTGGCCATAGCTGCAGTGCTGTGTCCAGTTCTGGACTCTTCAGTACAAGGAAGACAAGGGTCTACTGGAGAGGGTCCAGTGGAGGGCAACAAAGATGATTAGAGGTCTGGAGCATTTCTCTTATGAGGAGAGACTGCAGGAGCTGGGCCTGTTTAGTGTAGAGAAGAGAAGACTGAGAGGGATCTCATTAACACATTTAAATATCTCAAAAGCGGGTGCCAAGGGGATGGCGCCAGATTCTTTTCGGTGGTGCCCAGCAACAGGATGAGCAGCAATGGCAGTAAAAAAAGCACGAGTTTGACCTCAACATGAGGAAGAACTTCTTTACATTGAGGGTGTCAGAGCACTGGAACAGGCTCCCCGGCGAGGTTGTGGAGTTTCCCTCTCTGGAGACATGCAAAACCCACCTGCACATGTTCCTCTGTTACCTGCTCCAGGTGGCCCTACCTTGGCAGGGGAGTTGGACTGGATTATCTCCAGAGGTCCCTTCCATTCTGTGATTTTCTGAACTCTGAGAGATGCTAACACAACTACAGTACTTGATTAACTTTTTGTGAACTGATTTAGGATTTTCTGTACCACCTTCTGTGGGTTCCTTCATTAGCTGAAAAGGAAAATTAATGTTTTTATCTTCTTTCTTAATTGTTTTTAACCTTGTCATCTAAAATCAGATCTCGACCAAGAGATTTCAAGAATTTAGAATTTTAAATGTTTCTGCATTGACTGCTGTTTATGACAAGCCACTTGACAACAAGCCATATTCTTGGTGAGTGCTTTGCTGCTGTCCTGCACAGCAGCTGCTCTTGAGCTGCTCTTCCTGCAGCTCACAAGAAGGAGGCAATTTCTGTTGCTCCAACGAAAACAGAAAGAGGCTAATGATCCTTTGGAAAGGTGTTTAGATTTGAACAAAAAGAGAGGAGGATGACACTGCTTTTGTTTCCAGCTCTTTTGGCGAAAGTGCTTTGTTAGTTCAGGTAGGATAGGATATATGCTGAAGCTGCTTTTGAGGTAGGGGCACACTTGCAGCTGCATGCTTTGGAGCTGGTTTTGCTTTTTTCTTAATTTTTACCTGTATAAAGGGAAGGAACTACTTCATTGTATCTCTAGGTTAAATTAATTGACATTGGTATTCTATACTGAACATGCAAAGTACTAGCAGAAACGTTAAAATTATTTTGGAAAAAAAAAGTCCTTGCCATCTCCAGTTGGATATGAAATCACTAGAACAAAAAAAATTACAAATACTCAGAGAAACAGATGATTTCCTGGGATACTGTTGCGTATAATGCATTTGTCCAAAGGCTGGAATCAAATACTTCTATGATGAGCACTTCAGAGGAGTTTATGAGGAAAATATTAATTCTTATTGTCTGCAGTGCTTGGATCTTGGAAGTCGATAAGGCAGGAGACCACCCATTACATAGTGAAGGCAGAATAAATATTTGAATGATTTCTTTTCCTTCTTCCAAAAAGTGTGTATTCTACATAACTATTGATACAATTTTTTTTAAGACTTTTATTTGTTTGCTGATGAATTCCATTATAATATAAAACTCATTGACCTGTGACCAAAATTAAGACTAACAGTTCCTGATTTTAACGAGTTCTTCAGACATATCTTCAGTCACCAGTTCTTTCATTAAACTCTTCTGTTTGCAATGCAGCACATTTAAAAATTAGTTTAATTCATATATTCCTACATTATTTGTTGTTACGCAAAGTAATACCTTTCAATAAAATGTACTCTTTATATTGCAAGTATATATTCTGAATTATTGCAGTAAATTTAAGTGTGTCAGTCTCATTGCAGGGGAGACAAGGTCTAAGTCACAAGTACATGAAACTCCAAAATAAGATATCGTAAAGAAGTTTGAGAGAATTTAAATTAAATTTCCCTAGTTAGAAGACAAAGAAAACAATGAGATATGCATTGTCTCCAACTTCCTGCCATGATTATAATTTTTCTCATGTTCGATATTCATCCAGTATTGTTTGTGGTGCATGCCTATGCTTTGGCATCTTGCAAATGAGGTTAGTAGAAAGGTAGCATTTACAGTACTTATTAACCACTGTCTGTTCCAGAATGCCTCTTAGAATATTTATTCAAATTCAGCCATCATTATTTTTAGCTCACTTGGGAAATTATTAGCTTTCATCTGATGCCTCACATATTTATGCTAGAAATAAGAAGATTTCATACTAAGCGTATTAGTGTGTTTAACGTCAGAGAGGAAGCCAACTCATTATGCCAATTCTTATTTTGAAGAGCTTTTAATAGTGATAGCTTTTTCAAAAGTAGTCAATAAGGTCCATATGCAAAATTTAGACAAGTAGCTAAGGACCCTGACTGGTATTTCCAAAGATGCTGAGGCAACTAGAAACACAAGCATATGCCTAGAAGGATTAGAATAACAAAACAAAACAAACCACCTGCCTAGGATCACCTATCATAGATTTTAGTGGAAATAAGATATATGACTGCTTTTGAAAAATCTCTTGACTGTCCATCTGCCTCACTAGTGCCTAAAAAACATTGAAAGTCTGACTGATATGCCTTTAGGAGCCTCCAAGGTCTCACTGGCTATTCATGAGATTTGTGCTAATTTTTGAAAATAGAGTAACACGTCCAAACAGTTTCAATTTCTTAGATGTAGCCATCTACCTGCCACAAAATCTAGATTCATTTAGGCACTTTGACAAACAGTATGAACTGTCAATCACCAAACACATGAAGTTTAACAAGGGCAAGTGCCAGATTTTGCACCTGCTATGGGGCAACCCTGGTTATATATGTACAGACTGGGGAATAAGAGGCTGGAAAGCAGCACTGTGGAAAGGGACCTGGGGGGTCCTGGTTGATATGAAGTTGAATATGAGTCAGCAGTGCCCTGGCAGCCAGGAGGGCCAACAGTGTCCTGGAGAGCATCAGGCAAAGCATCGCGAGTGGGTCGAGGGAGGGGATTGTCTTGCTCTGCTCTGCACTGGGGCGGCCTCACCTTGAGTACTGTGTACAGTTTTGGGCACCACAAAAATTATAAAAAAACTTAAGCTATTAAAAAGCATATAAAAGAGGGCTATGAAAATGTGAAGGGTTTGGAGGGGAAGCTATATGAGGAGCGGCTGAGGACATTTGGTTTGTTCAGTCTAGAGAAGAGGAGACTGAGGGGAGACCTCATTGTGATCTTCAATATTCTCATGAGGGGAACCAGAGGGGCAGGCACTGATCTCTTCACTCTTGTGACAGGACTTGAGAAAATGGCATGAAGCTGTGCCAAGGGATGTTTAGGCTGGATATTAGGGAAAGGTTTTTCACCCAGGGGGTAGTTGAGCACTGCAATAGGCTCCCCAGGGAAATGATCACAGTATCAGGCCTGTTTGAGTTCAAGAAGTGTTTGGACAATGGTCTCAGGCACATGGTGTGATTCTTTGGGCTGTCCTGTGCAGGCTCAGGAGTTGGACTCAATGATAATTTTCTCCCATGAATAGTAGATGAACTTTAAAATTACACTAGAGACGTTTCAGGTTGGTTTGAGCAATGTTAAAAATGTGTTTTTTTGATGTACAAATACCCTTTTCAAATCAGAAACAAATAGTATCTATTGATTGCTCAAGAGAGTTTTTTTGCTATATTTATAACAGAAAGAAAAATATCAGAAGTTCAGCTGGTATTTCTTAGGAAAAACAGGTGACTGGTTAGAAAGCAGTGGGAATCCAGTCAAGGGAAAATATTTGTGGTGCAATGATACTTATGGCCAAAAGACCTAGGAAAATCAATGATCAATGTTTTCTTTAGTGAGTAGAGTACTCTTCCATGAGTAGACAACTCATGGAATAGATTTCCTCAGACTAACTTCCACTATCCTCAATGAACTGAGCCAAAGCCAATGGAAGTTAACAGATAACTTTGAGTATACATGGACTCCCAATTTTGGATTATGAAGTGAATAAACTGGACAGACCCAGCCTGGATTATTAACATTGCTATTTTCCCCTGGTTTGGCATCATCTTTGTCCCTTCTTTATAATGCTACATATCAACTTTTCCATGCCACTGTCTCTATCCTCTGCCGTACGAGAGTGTAGAGATACATTTTAAAAAGATATTACCTTCTAAAAAAAAATCAACATGGCATTCCCCCTTGTTTCATAATTCAAATATGATTATTTTGCATTTGAAGTCTTTTGCAGGTTATTTGATTCTTGATCAGGGGGCTAGTAGGTGTCAAGTGTTATTTATTAAAAAAAATTGTTCTTTTTTCACTGATCTGAACTTCATCTGTTTCACATCAGAATAGAAATTTCTATTTGAAAAGAACAGCAGACAAAAAGAATATCACCACTTATGAATTCTGCTCATTTTATTACTCTTCATCTTTGTGATAACAGGAAATAGTTGTATTTTATTGCATCAAGTCCTAGTGCTTTCGAAACTGAAATAAAATGACTTTGAAAGAAAAACTAGGATAGTTGACTTAATACCATTAGAGATGAAGTTGTAGAATTTCATGCTATTGTTTAAAAAAAGAAAGGTAAGGATCAAATTCTAGAAAATATCATCCCATTTTCTTGAATGAACAGTTTATCTTGACCATTCCATTTTTTTAAATGTTTGTGTCTTGGGATAACTATATTAAATCTCTGCATGTAAATCCTGAAATAGTGGTGGAACTCCTTAAGTGTATGAAAATCATTCATGTATCTCATACGAGATCATCCTTCATGCCTTTTAAATGCAGAAGTAAACACATAACTGAAGTCAGAGGATATTGTGGAAACACCAGCCTCATTTCTATCCCATTTCCCTCAAACCAAATCAGCTGGGAATGGTACAGTGCACAGCATTAAGAGTACCTTGAAATAAGCTAAATTATATACGTATTTATTCATAGAAAACATAATTAATACTTTCTTGGGTTTAGTGTTGTACTCTACTTCAAAACAATACAGTTATTGAAAAGATTTATCAATATCTGAACAATCTAAAGTACAGTTCCTCCCCCCGTAGATGGTTTGGAAATTTTAACTACTGTGGTTACTGTTCCTTGCAAAGCAATCACGTTAGAGAAGATCATAAAATGTGGTTATCTTTGAAGTGGATCTGTGCTTTTTCTATATTGCCTTAGGTGAAGTGGGGAGCTGAAGTGAGGAGATAAAGGTGCTTCGTGATGTTGTTTCAACTCATTGAATGGCTTACAACCACAGGTGGTGTTCTTTCTTAATTCAGTCAGATTATTGCTTTAATGGATGAGCTCATTAGGTCAGCAGCAACTATTTTTTAAATCTTCAAATTCATAGAATAGTTTGAGTTGGAAGACACCCTTAAAAGTCATCTAGTCCAACCCCCTGCAGCAAGCAAGGACATCTTCAACTAGATGGGGTTGCTCAGAGCCCTGTCCAAACTGACCTCGAATGTTTCCTTGCCTGAGTATCTGAAAACACTATGCCTGTTGTATCAATGAGTGTCTCAAAACTGTACTTGAGCATCATTTTGTGTCTTTTCTCCATGATGGTACCATGATGGAATGCACAGCATTTTAACAGAGAAAATGGTTCTTTAATGACATCTGATATTTAGATGTCACTCTAGGTTTTAAATATTATTATTATTGTCTCAATTTCTTGAAAACCTGTTGGGAAATGAATATTCATAGGAATAGAAATGAACCTGTGTGGACAGCAGTGTGAAAAATTGCTTCCTTACTTATGCGTGGGTAAGTGCACCTTGTCTTACTATGCAGGAATAAAACATGAAGGAGTTTTACTTAGTATGGCATGTAAGAGTATATTCTATCTATTATATTAAGAAAAAAAAGATAGATAAGCTTTTCCCTTGTACTTTTCCTGTCTCAGGGTGGAGTGCACTCTCCAACAGGATTCACACTTCGTCAGACTAAGGCCTGGGAGTTCTTAAAGGCCAAAGGAGCAGCTCTAACTGGTGTTACCTGGACAAGGCGCATTCTAGGTTTTGCTTAACTGTATATTGTCATGGTAGCTAAAGTAAGCTTGGTTTTGCTTTGATCTGAAATGTTGTTTAATTTAGTGGAGAAGGAAAAGTATCTCCTACAGGATATTCATAACTTAATGAGAGCTCTGAAAGTTTGTTAGTCCTCTCACTGACTGCAGGATGAGTCTGAGTAGGTTGCTGATTCAGAATCCTCATTTAAGTGTCCAAAAGCAGATGGAATTAGTCTGAACCAGAAGCTCCTTATTCTGGATCAAACTCTGTTTAGTCTTTACCATTCAGAAGGTATGTAGATAAATGTAAAAGATGTATGTCTAGAAAGATCTGAATTTAAAAATCTTTTGCTCGAACAGACATGAAAGGAACAATATAGTCAATAATGTAAAATACAAAGGAGAACTTTTCTAATACATCTCTCCTTCTCTGTACAAATCATGGAGGTATAAGAGCATCCTATTCTTCCTGGACCCCTATCCTTCTTTGAAACAAAAAGAAAAAAATCCAACAAAACCCCACCAAAAACATCATAAGGAACACTTTGATATTACTGATTTACAAAATATAAGTAGGGTTGTTTCACTAATAGCTCTGTTTTTCATTCAGGGCCATTGATTTAGAGTAAAATGACAGAAACAATTAGAAAAAACCCAGAAGTGTTCTAAAAGCAAATATATGGTTGTTTTGCATTTAATCTTAGCTATATATTTCAGAAATAAACATGGCTTTTATTCAGGACATGTATTTGCCAATAATACATCTGATTAAACTAGGAAAATTAGACATACTATCAGTAGCTTGCTCCCAAATTACACAAGAAGAAATTAGATACATTTTCAGTAGCTTGCTCTCAAATTTCTTCAGTCTATGAGTCACCAGATTCTTCCTGCCAAACTAAATATGTCTGTGAAAGGCTGGAAACTTTAATGGAAAGAAATATAAAACTTGAAATACGTAGGAAAAACTAAGTTTTTTTTCATGGAAGACCTGTTGACTAGTAATTCAGGAATTCAGGGGATGTAGAAACAAATTATTACATCTTACTTGTCCACAGAAGTTTCAAGGTGTGAAACGTATACAACTTAAATCTGCTGTGGTAACCTAAAATAGATATCCTTATTAGTTTTTATGTAACCTGAAGTAATCAATGAAGACTTACAAAAGGAAGCAGTAAAAATTTCGTTATAAGTGTAGAAACTCATGCCTAGTCATTTTGATGGGGCTGAGTCAAAAGAAACCTTCAGTATATTTCAGACAAGTCTGAAAAATATCTCTCTTTTGTAAATTGAATTTATTATGCGTGGTACGACACAGTGATCAAACATAATTAGCAATGTACTCATCTTTTCAGATCCACAACCAGATCCATCTTCTCTACATTTTTCCCCACAACACTTAGGCTTTTTACACCTTTGCATAAGCCATATATTTTAAAATAATCTTTAGAATACAGACACATGAAATGCAGAATTTTTGTGTGTAACTTAAGTTTTACCCGTTGCCTTAGTAGGATATGGCTGTTAATTAACATTCTTTTGACATCAAACCAATTTTCAATAGTTTTACTTGCAACTTGCTGTTTATGGGATTTAGGGACATTAAGTGTTTACTTTTTTGGAGATAGAAATAGTAAATAAGTATTCTTAGAATATTTGTTTTCAGAAAGAAGACATGCATAAGTTTTGTTCAGTGAGCTGGGTTAAGTCAGAATGGTTTGAGACAACGCCTTCTTTTTTCTGCAGACTCAACCTTGTGTAAATTTCTGCCCAACACACAAAGACACAAACACCATAAACAAATAGTTCTGCATAAAAAAAAAAAATAATTTCAGGTTTGTGTGCAAGTCATGACTTCCTAACAGAAGTACTTTAAGAGGGCACTCTTTCCCCACTTCCACACTTTTATGGGCACATAAGGAAGCAGAGGGTTCTGCTGTTTGGAAGTATCCTATTACTCTAGAAGAGTTAATTTGCAGAAATGGGAAGACTGGGATCGCAACTGAATTTCAAAAGTAAGATGGGAAATATTAAAAAAAAAAAAAGAAAGAGAGAGCTGAGCTCTAAATTATTTCTTTGATGACAGGAATGTATTCCAGTTTTCACTAGGAAATGAATTAACATGAGGTAAGTGAACACCTTCCGTTCTATCTTGTATGAGCAAGAACATTGAAAATACATGAAATTTGTCTGCACATGGTATTCAATCAGAAAACACAGCAAGTATCTCAGACTTGGATCTTATTTTTGTAGGAATTTAACTGTCCATAAGTTGGAGTGACCCTCTGGCCCCTCCAAATACTACATATATGTTAAAATTCCTATTCTTAGAACCTCATTCACTGATGCAAACATGAAATGTGTCTGTCATTACTTAACAATTAGATCCAGTACTTGAGCTTTATTTTTCATAGTAGTTTTGCATTAAATGCACCACAAAGAAAGTATGAATTAATGGCTTTTTCTTCCTCTTGACAGTGAAGTTCCTGTGGTTATTACAAGGGATAAATTTAGCATACATTCTTCAATAAGTATACACGTGTGATATTTCTTTTGTCTTGATTTCTAGACTGAGAAATTACTTAACTGTTGGTTACCCCCCTTGCATTTGTTGTCATATTTTTTAACAATTAAGCTTGTACCACACCTAAATATTGGCATTTGGGTATGGTTTAGTAAACAAGTTCAGATCCATCCTTTTTTAGCAAAGATCTGAGAAGAAAATGGCTCTAAGTCTCTATTTGATTTTCAGTGATGTGAGAGGTTTGAAGCGTGCATGAGAGCTAAAGTGCTGAATAAACCCTAGAGAAATGGCTGTATGAACTTCCACCTTTGAATGAGCACTCTGTATAGATTGCCCTAGATGCACAAGTAGTCAGTGCAAAAGGTTTTAATTAAGAGAGTGTGTAGTTCTGCTAAACTGTATAACTTGCTTTGTGACTTTTGTTACTGTTGATCAAGCATTGCAAATGCATCATTAATACCAGAACAAAGGCAGAGGTCTATATACAAAGGTTTGGCCAATTGCATAAAGCGTATGAATTGAAGTCAGCGAAGGGTTTTTCTTGGTATTTAAGATTCAGTGGAAAAGTAAGAGGGGCAGCTATGCCAAGAATTCATGCTGATCTTGCCAAGTGCTTCTTTGAGTGACTTTATCCAACATGAGACTAAACAATGTATTAAATACACATATAGCAGTTAGGGAATCAAATGTCAAATAACAGCTTACCGTTATTTGAAACCAAATCTGGAACTTGGTCTAGTGCATAAAAAAAAGGTAAACATCATAAAAAGCACTAGCATCTCTAACATCTAACAGCTAATAAAGACACATATAAATCGAACTTCTGGAGAAACTGTACTTCTTTGGTTTTGGTAGGAGACGCTTTTTGCAGAGTTGTTTCTTGCTAAAATTTTGATTAATTATTTGCTTCCAGTCACTTCATTAAAATTATCATCACCACTACAGTCCCGCTTAATGAAAAGGTTGAAAAATTATTAAATCCTTGGTGACCTGAGGAACTAGCTGCAGAGAAGACCTGCTAGCAGGGTCTAAATTTAGTGTGTTTTAGAGGATAAATCCTCCTAGACTCACTGTGTGTTCCATGGAGAAAGAAGGCAGACCCTCTCTCTCTGTTATTAAAGAGGTAACTTAAGAAGATTAACCTCACTAAACTAGGGTTAGACTTTATGAACACTCCCTATCCTTTGTTAATGTTGTAAAAAATAAGAAAATTCTTTCAAAGACTGGCGTATTTTCAGAGAACTTCCTCAATGTTTACTACCAGGGACAACAAAGCACACATCAAACTTATGTGTCAGCTATTTGGCTATACAGTGATACCATTCCAGAGGAGAGAGCTGTCTTTCTTACAGGGGTATGTATTAGTAAATGTGCCTGTAGTTCTAATTCCCTGAGCACTGACTCTTCAGACTTGGCTAGAGCTCCTTTCCAGGTTAGTTTTCCTATAAGGAAAGTAAGGAACCTGGGGATAAAGATTGACACACCTAAATCTTCCATGGATACAGTATTTGGACATGAATGGGGCATGCAGCCAGACCGAGGAACTTAAAAACACTCTTAGATCTTGCTGTGTGAACACAGCCAAGATGACCAACATTTTTTTGCAAAGATTTGTAAGACTGTCACTGACACCACAGTCTGTGTGTGTCCATGGCAGCTTTACAGCATGCCTCTGCTGGGCTTCTAACACTAATGCTCCTTTCAATCAGGGATGCAGAGAGAAGCTAATGACTCATAGCTCCTACAGGTATGGAGTACTTAAAGAACTGAGTGCCATGCCATCTCTTGTAATTATGTTGATAGGTTTGACAGGCCTAGAAACTTTAATAACCTCTTAAAAGCAGATTTTCTGAAGTAAACAAGAAGCTCTTAACTAAAGGGAAATGGAAGAAGCAAAATGTAAGGCAGCAATTCCTCCACATACACCTTAGTTCTACAAAGCAATGAGATCTGATGACAGCTCTCATTACCCAAAATTATGTTCACGTTCTTATTCTGATTTTCTGATAATTATAAACTAATAGTCTTACACTATGCACAGCTGGGGATTTTCCAAAGGACAACACAAAATTTTGGTTGTCTTATTGGACAAAAGTGTAGAAAAAATCTGCAATAATTCTCCAAAAGCAGTTGTCACAGGGAACATTAAGTTGGATACCAGAAAAAAACCATCTTTTATGGCATTCACTGTTTCACATATGGAAGCATGTGCTAGATCATTCTCCATTCTCTGAAGAATATCAGAGGAACTTCATTGTCTCAGGTATCTAAATTCTGCTCCTTCTTTTCTACGCAAGTGATACTTCAGGAGATTCAGCATAAGACCAAAGCAGTGTTTTTAACAGAAAAAAAAGATATAGTTTTAATTCATGAAGTTGATTGTCATGGTTTCAAATAGATGTTGCCATCTAACTGGGCTTTAAAAGTTAGAAGACTGAAAATGTCTAAGGAAATAAAAACCCTGTTTCTTTATTGGCACTCATATGTATTATTAGCCAGATTGCTATATATTTATTGGAAAAGGTGTATTTTCAAAGGAGAAGAAACTAGATCAAAAAGAATATAGCATTTTCTCCTTAGAGAAAACTACATGAGCTTTCCTTTCTCGTGGTAGTAATAGTCCTCAAGAAAGAGTATGAGAAAGAATTAAATGATTGTCCAGCAAATTCAACACATACAAATAAATAATTTTTTGACTAATTTTTTGACAAAGTAATTTCTTGTTATAAGACTAGACTATTCAGGCAAAATTTACCCCTTCCTAGGTTATCACTTCTGTAAGTTTCCTGTTATTTGTCCTTTTAGTTTTTCCAACATTCTCTGCTCTCAGCATTGTTTTGTAATAAGTGTATCATGGTAGACCTTCCTAGACATTAAAATTCAAATGAATGTTGAAGCCATCCCACTTTTCTTCATGACTGTTGAATCCAGAGGTTTCGAGACTAGAGAAACATTAATTGAGAAAAGCTGTGTTTAAGTGTAGCCACTTGCGTAGCAGTGGCCAGGCTCTCTGTTGGCTTCTCCCAACAAAACCTAGCACACAGGAACTTGAGCGGCAGAAATTCTCCTAGAGAGATGTCCCTAGATAAAAGGTGGCAACATACTGCTTTTCTCTGGTGAATCATGGGAGAAAAAAAAACTGTCTGAGGAGTAGCCACTGCCTGTTGGAATTAAGTGTGACTAAGGAAAAAAGCAAATTCTCTATTTTGGGGTTTGTGCAATGTTCTCCCCTAAAAAAAACTTTAAAAATGCTCCTTGACAGTCTATCTCATGAAGAAAGAGTGGTAGAAACCACATTTGACTTCCTCTTGAAGTCAATACTTTCCTTTGTGTGTGGTAAGCAGCTGGGGCATCTCCTGAGAAGCTGTAAAGAGTTTCCTTTTATAGCTAGAAAGTTGGGCAAAGTAGACTATATAAAGGAAATTTTTGTGTTCCAGTCCTAGCCATAGATATAGCCTTGTGGTTGTGAAGTACAGAATTTCAACAGAAAGTAATACAGTTATTTCTATCTTCATTTCCACCCACAGCTCCCAAGGAATAGTCAGAAGCTTTGACCTTGAATCTGAACCAGGAGTTGCACCTCAGCCAAAAGGTATTCTTTATATTTGGAGTCTCTAGTGAAATACAGAATGATGGAAGAAAAAGCTTCCCTCACAGCTATTTCCTGTGCAAGTTAAAGGCAAACACTACCATTGATTATACTTTATTTAAAGGAACCAGAATATAAGAAAGGAAGGCTCAAAATACTACTTTAATTGACATACTCTTTACAACAAAAGAAAAATATTCACTAGCTTTGGTAGTACATTTGCTATTTGCTTTACCAGTGTTACTGGGCTGACATTTTCCAGTTCTGTGTTTTAGATTGAAGGAGAAGGCTAAAACAGACTAAATTGCTTCCTTGTGAATCAGAAGTATTCAGGTAGAGGACACACATTACTTAGCATCCAAGGGGCCACATACATATCAGCTTCATAAAATTCCTATTGAATGATGCAACTGCAGTATGTTGATTACAACTTTGCAAGACTTTCCTAAAAGTGGTCATTCATGAGTAAAATCTTCCACACTTTTCCATATAAAACAGGGTCGACATTTATGGTGTCAAGTTACTTTATTTCAAGTGGAAACTCAGAATTTGAGAAAAAAACAGAGAAAACTTAAGAGAAAGTCTTAACTGACAGCAGATAAAAAAATCAAGACTGCAAGACTAATGATCTCCTTTGAAACTTTGGAAACCCATTCAGGTATTTTAAAGTAAGGATGACTTAGCTTAGGGTAGAGATTTGAAACAGATTGTGAAACCTTAGAATAACCGAGATTGAAAACAAAGAGATTTATTGCTAATGGTTGGCATTTCACATAACCTCTTACCTTGAGGAACACAAAGTACACATAACAGTAGGTCTGACAGCTTGGCAGTAACAGCTACTCTAGTGGTAAAAAAGAATGATAGCTCTGAACAAGCAGCAAAGACTTTACTGGGAGAGAAACATCTAAGATACACACACAGTAAAAGAAAAACTGCTATACTCTTCTAGGGATGTAGTATATATCTCATTGTTTTCTGGTGCAGAAACAGGAGTGTGAGGTGTTAGTCTTCCTTTACATTCATTCCAGCCATAAAGTATTTGTAGGGCACTCAAATAACCCCTTAAGTGTAATGGAGCTGCTGATAAATATAACAAATTTTGATGTATAAATGAACACCTAAAGAGTTGGTAGAAAAATGTAAAATCCTTTACGAGAGATTCCAGTAGTTTCAATATTGTGCTTAGCACCAGAATACTAAGTTCAACAGCAGCCTAGAATAGATGCTCATTGACAATAACTAAAATGTTAAATACAGAAAAGAAAGGTTCTTCTGTGAATAGTGAATTACTTTGCATATACAAAACCAAGGTGCCCAGTTTCAAAAGTGAACTATAATAGAATGTACCAAGAAGATATTGAAAACATGAAAATGTCTACAGTTTATATGTTGAGGAAATTAGGATTTTTTATAATTTAGAAGTGCAAGAATCTGAACTTCTGGTTTTATTGCAAGCAAGGAGTAAATATTGAAAACAATAACTCCATGAATAGAAATTAATAGGAATAGGGTGGGTATGATCAAAAACCCAAAAATGATAGCTTAGAAGACAAGAATTATTACTAGACACGAAGGATGGGTAACCTCAGAAAAGAACATCAGAGAAACACGTACTGTTATTAAAAGTAAATGCTAGCTTCAGAGGCTATAAGAACAAAAATTCTAGGATGTTTTGAACAAGTATGTTAATGAATGCATTCAGAAGTTTCATTAACTTTGTTATTTGAGTAGCAAATAGCTGAAAATCAGAAATAGATTTCTATTACTGACAAGGTGAATATTTCTTGATCCACACAATCGCAGAGTTAATTTTATCTGTTGCCTGTACTGGTGTTAGTCTTTATTATCTCACCATGCATGAATTTTCCTCCACCTGTATTTAACTGATGAAGCATGTGGATCCTTGGACGTGGTAACTTTCTGCTTGCTGCTGTCCAACTTTACTTTTTTTCAAACCAGATGTTGAAGCTAATGTGTTTTTAATATGATACAATGTGTATTTAAACTGTTTACTAGTAGTCTGACATAACAGGTACATGCACCTCTGCCTCATGAATATCTTGGGTCTAGTATGTGCTTTCATTCATTTAATTTCAGTGATAGGTCAGTGCAAAACAGTAATACAGCAGGTGGAATAGCAGCAGCTGGAAAGTGGTTAAAAACAATAACAAGTCTGAAAAGCAAAATTCATCAGAAACTCAGAGAGGTTGAACACAGGCACAACTTTATTCTTTACTGAGACTTCATGGTAATTGAAGTCTTGAGTGTCTCTGAGATAAAGGATACTAGTCATAGTCGGCAGCCTCAGTGATCATAGCTAAGCCCATTTAGAGGAGTAGAAGACTCCAACAGATTACATGGAAAAGTTTAGCAGTTGAATGAAAGAAAAGGTTGACTTACTAAAGTAAAAGCCTCTGTCTCCACACACGAACTGAAGAGCATCAACCAGCTCAGCACCACAGAGTGTTTCTGGGCCAGCAGCAACAGAACTGGTTAAGGTAAGCAAACACAGCCCAAGGTAGAAGAAATGGGTGTAGGACACAGTGTGCATCTTCACCTGCCAAGGAAGCAAAAGCAGTGTCAGAATTTCCCAACAGAGCCTTAAAGAAAATAACTCCTGCACCCTTGTGAGCTGAGCATGAATATGTACTATAATTTCTTGGACAATAAATGTACTATCAGGAAATGTCTCATCATAATTTTGCAATGGTCTACGTATTCCAGTCCATGTATTTTGTGAACTGAATATTTCCTCTGGTGAACATTCTTGGTTCACATTCACATGTAAGTTAGGGAACCCTGTAGTGACTACAATTTATGGTTGCTCCTGGAAGAGGAGGATATGGGAGAGTGCAATAGACAGGCAAAGGGAAGCCTGGAATGATAGAAGTAAGGAAGAGAACTTCGAATTGGTTTGTCTTAGACAGATAAGCTGAGGGAATACGAGATTTGCCTGCCAATGTACTGTGGGAAATGGGGGTGGTATATGATGGAGAAGAGCTATTTAAACTAAAAGCCAGCACTGGCACAGGAATAAATGGCTGTAAACTGAATGGAAGGAGATTTGGCCTAATAGGAAGAGAGTTTTTTATTAGGATTCCATGATTCTCCAGCTACCTTAAAAAGGAAAATACCAGGACAAACCAAAACAAGTTTCAAGGTACAGCTTGCCAGTGTTACTGGAATTCATGTGGGACCTTCCATAGCAGAGGACCACAACCAGTGACTCTTACAGTCTCTTGTTACTAACAGGCAAATATCTGGAAGCATTCGAGAAATGCAGGCGTGCTTCATTGACCTCCATTATATCCTCGTAGGTATACACAAAGGTGATAGTTTATAACCAAATGTAAATGAGAAAAGAATTATCTTTATTCTGTACTTATGAATGAAGAAAGGCCAATCCTCAATGGGTGTAAACTTGCACCATTCCATTTATCCACTTCCTTTAGTATCAATTTATGTCCAAAGATCTTACCCAACATATCAAAGAAGATGAGTTTGTGTTTTGGTTTTTTTTTTTAATACTGGGAAGAGCTATTTACCTAAAGCAGCAGGACACTGAAGAATGTGCTTAATGCATACTCTGAACTTACTTAGATCGCTTGCCAAAAATGCTAGTTTCAAAAGGTGTAAATCTGAATTTAATTTCATTCTCTTTCAAGGTTAACATTAGTATTGCAGTCAGGTAAGAAGTTACAAATCTGTCTTCCACATACAGTTAAAATTGGCTTAAAACTGCTTTGTATTAGCAAACTAGTACAAAGTAATTGAAGTAAAATGATTAATCTTCCCTGAAGTTTCTTTCAGGGTTTCAGGGACCATTTACTCTTATTTCTTCACTGAACTTTTGAAAAACTGATGAAATTGTCTATTGTCTGATCAATTGGGATCTGATCCAGTGGGGTATTGAGTCTTCTCTAGTCAATAACTTTTAAGAATTCTTATTTTCTTGGCAAGGGATCTTAGTACCTTGCTAGATGAGTCCCCTATTTCCACTATGACAATAATGAACAAATCTAAATCCCATGATGTATTATAAAAAAGAATGAATAAATATTTTCCCATTCACAAGAGTCTTTAGCCAACTTTGCCATGCAAAACCCAACAAGCTTGAATGCACAGACATGACTGCAATGGCAGATGGAAAAAGATTAGATTATAAATGAATGATGGTAACATGAGGCATTATTTCCTGTAATGATTCCATATCTTAACAACAACAATTTCTTTTTTCCTTTGCCATATTTTTGAATTTATAAGATAAATGTGATGCACCTGCAGTTTAAGATGGTTCCCAGTTCTGAGGAGGTAAAGCAGAAAGCTGTTTAGCACACTGCCTCAGAAAGCTGAAAGACATTACAAATACAAGAACATTATGTATTTAGCAATTTGTTCTCGTATAACATTTGGTCCAGAAATAAACATAAATTTTAGACATTTAACAATTTTTTATTTTTCAAGACTTCTCAGCTGGCTTGCATTTTCAGATAAATATCAGCACTGAACTATGACAAAACAGATTATCTACTGTTTTTCCTTTAGTGGAAGCCAAAAAGGCTGCACAGTATAAACCACAGAGAATTTCTAACTTTATCTCCAAATTTAACAACAGTCAAGAACTTTCAAACACGTAAAAACTTTGCAGAAAAGAAAACAGACTCACACGTTTCTAGGGCTCAATCAATTATTTGATAAATTAAGTACTGTTTCATTAAAACTACATCCAAAACATAGTTTAAAACTTTAACTTTACTTCATCATTTTAATTAAACACAACATTAATTGATTCAATATGTTTGTGATAAAATCAAAGTTCCACTTTATGTCTGAGGGGAATATTCTTGAGAAAATACAAAGTTGTAATCCAATATTGCTTCAGGTTCTCTACAATCAAGCAGAATACTTACATTATCCCCAATTTGACTAGAAAGTTGAGAGCTTAAAAGAAAAAGCTTTGCCATGTGGGTGGGGTTTATTGAAGCATCTAATTACATTAGGAAATTGAATACAGGTTCAAGATGAGCCTGGTTAAGCACTTCTTTTAGTTGCATAGAATGACCATATTTTCACAGCTGGAATTTCCTTTTTTTTTTTCAGTAAAATAGCCAGCTTTTGCTGCATTCCTCTTTTAACAGTCCAGAAGAGTGGCACCACAAAGGAATGTCATATATGAACACTCTACATCTCTTTTACTTCTTAATTCTTCTATGTAAGTCCTCTTTGCCTAAAAAACTATCAGTTGACAAAAGTTGTGCATAAGAATACTTCACGTGATCAGTCATTTTAGTAACATGTAAGAACAACTGCAATAATTATAAATACCTGGAGTGGGGCAACATATTTATGGACAGTATATTCTATAGAAAGAAGTCAAAAGATATATACTCAAAATTACATTTTACTACAGAGAGGGTGGGCCTGATTATCAAATCATAGTAGAAACATGTAATTATTATGCAATAACAGTATTCACTAGTGATTATTATATAAATAAAGCCTATATACTCTAGAGCGGATCAAGGTTTAAATACTGTTAACTTTGAGTAAAGAATCTGGGCTACATGCTAACCTAAATCAATATGTTCCATTGATTCCAAGGAAGCTTGGCAGGATGCACAGCTGAGGAACTAGCACATTACTTTTATGTCTCTTAGTGCCTTGCTCAATACTTAAAAAAAAAAAAATCTTCATCTTTCAAGTATATTGGAAGGGATACCCACTTATACGTTAAGGGAATGATTTCATCCATTACAATTACAGACCTGTAATTAGGCCATTAAGGAATGAGATAAGTGTGTTTTAAGTGTAAGACATTGCAAAAAAATAATTAGGCCTTAAACAATTAAAACAGGATAATTCTTTCAATTGCATAAATCTCCTTGCAAAATATTAAAAACAAAAAGTTCTTGACGGATATAAATTTGCTGATAATGGAAAGTTGAACTGGAGCCAACTGACAGAAACAGAGGTCAATGCACCTACTGAAGTCAAATTTACCTAAGACAGTTTATATTATTGTGCAGAAATTATAGGGTCATAACATGAAACTTCACATGCAAACTTTCCTGAAACAGCCCTCCCTAGAAGGGAGAACTTGGAGATGAACATGTAAGGGAATTTCCATTTTCTTTATGTACAATTGCTTAAGCTGTACAAATATGCAAGGTCAGCAAGAGTCGCAGCTGGTTTCTAATGTAGAAAACAAACTGAACTTCTCATTTACTTTTAATTTATGAAAGCAAAAAACAAGCAAATGCTACGATGCTGCCAGAAAATTGCTGCAGTGACAACATCCCTTGAAAGTTTCCTTGTGAAAGCATGAACATTTTCTCTGTAATTGTGTATAATAAAACTGCAGAAACTTAACATTTGAATAATACCTTTTTTCCTATAAAACCCTGCACCTGCAGAAAATAGCTAAAAGTTCTTGTTTTCAGAAGCATTCATTAACAATATAGACAATGATGTAATTGGACCTTTTAATAATGACATAACTGAAATATTACAAAGTTCTCTGAATAGAAGTGAAATTTAAGACATGTATTTGCAATAGTTTACCCTTACAGTCATCTATGTAATTGCAACTATTACATACAGCCATTTTCCAGATCACATAAAATTGCATGTTCAGCAATTTATAAATAATTCTCAGTTCTAAAATAATGTTATTGAAAAGTGCACAATACTCTTCAAACCAGAAGCAGACAATACACAGCAAAATAAAACTAAAAAATTATTTGAAATAGTAATAAAGATTTACCTTCAAGAAATCACACAAGCAGCACTTAACTAATTGTGTTGAAAGACTGTTGATTTTTTCCATTGCTTCTTAAAAGTGCAAAGTCTGGAAATGAATTTGTTAGCAGTAATGATGAGAAAAAAGAAATCCAGAGAGATGTGAGATGTTGAGAGCAATGTCACATTTCAATATTGAGGACTTTATTCCATTGCGCAGGCTCTATCTGCTCTGATTTTAGCAGTGACAGTGAGATTTAGCAAACAGAAGAGGGATTTAGAGAAAATCCTCACATTTATCTACATTACACAGACACTGTAGACAGGAAACAGCTGGGGGAGCATTTGCCTTCTCTCTCTCTCCCTCTTCTGGCAAAGTTACCGAGTAAGGACTTTTTTGGGCATGGTGACAAATAACATCATACCTTTGCATTTTAAAACTAGAGCACAGAAGCATATTTTTTTCCCTTTACAAAAATGTGAATTAGTGACTGAGGGGTTAGCAGACAAAAAGAGCTTGTGCTGCCATGAAAAATAAGAAGATGTATTCTAGTCAACTTTCAGATAGCCGTGTGTGCATTTGTATTTATGTGTGTGTGTGTCTGCATTTCAAATACATAAAAACTTATATACCTAGGGGCAATGTTTGTATATATGCATACCTTTGTGTATATACACACATTTTATTTTTGCATAGAGGCATAGGTATTTTATTTATATAGTACAGAAAAGCAGGCAGTCAGTTATCTATGTTTTTCTTAACGCGTCTTTATGTTATTAAACTTGGCACGCCTATATGCTGAGTAACAATTAAAACCTCCAACTCTCTGTGTGATTAACCCTAAAATAGCAGTTTGTAATTTGCTAAAAATAACAAAATTGTTAAGTGCTACTTGTAAATAGGGCAAAATAGCTTTGTGATCTTTCAGCAACCACACAGGGGAAATCATATAATTTCCTAGAATTTACAGTACTATAAATATAGTAGCACAAGTAGCCCAGTTTGGGGGGCTTCCATGAAGTGTATATTAAATCTGCTGTTGTAATTATAATGTTATTTCCCCCCTTTTGAGTAGTAAGCTTCAAATTACTCTTGATAACAATTTACTTGACACTGGGAAAGAGAGAATTCAACTTTATTAGTTCTGCAATACCTAAGTTTTGCCTTTTTTATTTTTCCTCAATTATGAGTATATTATAAATAACACCAGCTGGCCAGCAACATGCTCTCACGGGTTATGATGTCATTCAAATCCCTCAACTGTGTTAGTGGCTTGCAATGTGCTCCAAGCCAGCTGTTTTTCTATTTATAATGTATGCTTGCATTTCAATACTTAGCTATTGAGAATAAAGTTGTGATGTTGTTTTATAGATACAGTTTGTACTTGTTACCCTTTGGATTTGTAAGATGGCATTTAAAAGTAGAGGACTAAACAAGAATGCATCTCCAGAGACCAAATACATGTCACAAACAGTGCATGATTTCCATAAAAGCTGTTTCAGAACATTGCATTTTGTCCCTGTTCGCTTCCACTCAACTGAGAGTTGCATGCTGAGGTGCTAGCTGTACTTTATTATTGAAAATAACAATTGAGATCATGTTGGCCCAGATCTCTTCTTAGTTTTCAGATCCACCTTGAACTATACGATGCTTGCCAGGCAGAAAGGACACATTTAGTTATTTGTATCGTCTATGAATGGCTCATACTCTGCTCTGTGCAATTTTAAACACTGTATGGTTAGCTAAGCTGATTAATCTTTGAAAGGGATTTCTTCTAATGTAACATAAAGGCAGAATCACAGGGGTCTTTGAGGTAAGTTTGCTTAGTTCAGGTAATACTAATAGTTTGAGTATTCTAATACACATTTGTACTGCAGGTGCTATATTTTAATATTCTGGTCTCTTTTATTCTTCCCTCTGCATTTCAGAGGTCGCTGCATAGTGGCACCATTCTACACATAGCTTGATAAAGCCTGATGCTACTCATAGTACATGTATCACTTTTTTCACAAGTCTTGCAGAAGAATGTGGGATGACAAATTAACAAAGGTCTGACAACATTTTTTTTTTTGCTTTTACTGTACTACAGGTGGGTGCCCATACTTCTGCCTTTTTCTTCCTGAATAACAGAAGGAATACCACTCATTCATAACTTCCCCAGTGCCTGAGCTGCAAACCCTTGTCTCTCTCTGCACAGCTTGCTTTCTCCTAGGTTTCACCAGGCCTTTCTTGGCATGAGAGTAGGATGCAGTAGAAGATGCGACTTTTGGCTTTCAGGGTAACCAGAGAATCACAGTGTCTCTAAACAACTGATAATCGCGTTTGCCATTCTGAACGCTTTTCCTCAATGCACCTCACCAGCCTAAGGTTCTGATATACTTCACTTATTTCTTTTTTTTCTTATTTTAAAGTGCTTATGCAGTTACATACATTCCCTTAAATAAAATGCACCTGTTAACTACAGAGTTTATGGTAGTCATCAAAATACTCAAAAAGATGTCCAGGTCAAAAAAAATTATTTAATTGGAATGTGTATAGTTATTCTACATTAAAAGAATATAACATATATAGTTTTGTTTGGCTTCTTAAATATGACCTGCAGTGATATAATGACCACAAAGACATGTTAAATGAGTGAGAGATGTAACAAGGTATTTAGGAATTTATGTGTCCTGATCCTCATCTTTTACACTTTAATATCCATATGATATCACTAACATGCTCTAAAGCTATAGAATTCCTATGTCAATTTTTCCAGGGACAACTCCATTTTATAGAAGATAGCAAAACTAGAAATAATCATTTATCCAAATTAATATATTGTCCCTCCTTAAATCCTTTTTAAAAGGGTAGGAGGATTGCCACAATGCCTGAAAAAATCTGAAGTATAGTAAGGCAACCAGTGTGCATGCCTCTTGCATTCTTCTGTATTAGATCACTCTTACCTATATGCAGTTATTTGTAGCTGTTTTTCATGTTTTACATCGGGATTACAAGTTTTCTGGAACCAAGATAGAACCACTATAATAGATATCACCTGAGAGGGTGATAGGGTAGAGAGCATGGTGGGATAAAGCATGGAAGAAGACAATAAACATGGTGGCTGGTGAACAGCTGTTTTTCATTATGTGAAAATAGCAGAGACAAGATTGTCTTTGAAGAAAGTGGTGAAGGGGTGTATCTTATTAATATGAAATTTGTGTTGAAGTTAGTGATTAGTTAGGTATATCATGGAAAATTCCTTTCAAGTTAAAAGTTGAGAAGTCAAGAACAAAATCATCTTACTAATTCATTTGTTTTTTAAAAAAAAAAACCCCTCAAACACCTTTTTTCATGGTGACCTAAGTAGTGTTGTCGCTAGATGAAATCCAAGTAACAAATGTGGTGGGAAGGCTGAGGGCACGCAATCCGAGCTGTCATTACGTTGCCAGTGTTGAAGAGACACTAAGGAGAGAGCAGTGCCATGAAAAACAGTTTCTCACTTGGGCGAAGAGGGAAAGTGCAAGCTTCATGATTGGATTTTAGAGAGGGTCATGTAAATTGAAACCTTTCGCATTCGCTGATGAAGAAAAGCATAAGTGTTTCAAGAGCAGGATGGATGTGTGAGAAACTCAGTCCAGAATTACTGCTTGTAGGCAGTAGTGGTAGAAAGAATCGATGTTAGTAACAGGTCAGAATTAATCCATGGACTTGTAAACTGAAATTACTGAGTATTTCACATTTTGTAGAGTAAGAATAATAGCTTTGCTGAGATCAAAAGGTGGCAAGGACTTTACTGCTTTCGACTAGGATGCAGAGAGCATGGTGAGAATGCTCTGATGCAATAAAGTACTGCGTAATTTTAATTTATAGTACAAATAAAAGTAGCTACTAATTTGATAATCTCCATATTAATAATTAATATTAATACAATTTGAATATCTCCATGTTATTTCTAGTTTTAGAAACAAATGCTGCTAAAAATGATACAAAGCCAAATATTGACCTTATTTTCCTACTCAAATGAGATATACATCAGCTACTGGATATATTTGTTCACAATTTAAACACTTACATTTTTTAAAATGATAATATATTATGGCAATTACTCATTAATTAAGTGGCATGAAATGAGGTATAGTGTATTATGAAGGTGATGCAAAGATACAAAATATGAGAAGTAATATTAAATAAACAAAACTAAAAAGCTCAAACAAAATGTTTCAACATTTCTGAAAGCATTTTTTAAGTGTTTTTTGTTTTTAATTTCTTCTTTGTGGGAAATTTTGAAATAGTTTGTTCTGATTCAGAATAATCAAAATACCAGAATTTTCCATTAAACTGGAAATTCCCAGTTTTAGCTGTTTGTAGTCTTGCTCTCACTTTCCCAATGTTAAGCCCTGAATAGATGATCTCTGGTCCAGAAAAAGTTGCTTTCTTTCTTATTCCTAAAAGCTGTAAAAAAGTCAGAATTAATAAAGGAAGAAAATTAGGAGATATGACTGCATAAGCTCTATGCTTGCATGTATAGAAAGAAGGCAAAATAAGTGGGAATTGTGATGAGCAGCAATTTACATACATGTGTATATCTTCCTGGTAGATGAGGAAGATCGCAGGAAGTGAAATGCATGGCCTTAGATATCCCTTTAATTTCCTAAACTGTTTCTTCCACATTTAGGTGAAATGTAGAGAAATATTCTTTTTTTTTTTTTCCTGAGTCATCTCAAGGATAAATCTGTGATCATAGATTTTTATAAAATAGAGTCTAGTAGATATGTTTAATGGTATTTTGCTTTTTCTGTAAATTAGACACAGGAATGCCAATGTCTATGTGTGATTCTGGTTTTGTTTTTTTTTAAATTGATGACTCAGAAAAAACTGTAAAGAGAACTGAATACTGGAAATTTTATCACAAGCAGGATATAGACAAAGCAAACAATGTGAGCACATGGCAAAAATGCCTATCTGTTTTATCTTGGCCTGAAGAGTTCTTGCATGAGTTACAGACTTCAGAAAGTATTCTTATTAAACTTATAAGCAAACTCTATCTGGAGATGAAATAAGATGTTTTAAAACAAACTAGAGTCTCTACTTCGACCATTTTTAATTTCTTTAATTTACAGTTAATCTGGTTCTTACTGTATGTCTTGGGACTATTCTGGATTCATTTCACTCTCATGATTTACTACACAGAAGGAGCTTATCTGATAAAATTTATGCAGTGTTTAGGGGACTGAAGCTGGTAGGTTCTACACCTTCAAATACTGAGCTCCCTCCCATAAACAACCTCACTCAGTTATAATTCTTAGATTTTGGTCAACTACACTTTCATTAAGAACTACTGAATTAAGAACCCACAGAATTACAAAGTTGCCCCAAATAAAAGCTGTATTGATTCTGATTCACGAGTTCTTTTCTGTAATAGACTTCACCGTGTCAATTAAAGCTCAGAGTTCAATCTATACTGTATCCCTAGGACATAGCAACCATCTCTTCAACTGTCATTTTAACCAGTATCATCTGATCAAATGACCAAATCTGATTTCCTTTCCGTATTTTAATCTTAAAATATGAAGTTTGTTGAACTACAGCAGAATGAGACTCCATGTTTAGCAAAGTAGAAGGACTTATGCACAAATTTTTTGGTTCTGATATCTGATATCTGCTTAGTAAGATTGATGTATTTTACACCATTTATTTTTATCTCTTTGCTTTGATAATGTTATTTTGTTGTTAGATATGTTTTTAGGTTTTTTCTGAAAGGTGGTGGCAGTTTAGGCCATTGAAACCGATTTTGCAAATCTATGATTCTGGGTTTCAGGGCATCCTCCATGTAAATGCATTAGAACAAACAAAAATGTATCTTTGATCTCTAACAGAACTTATATATAATTGCATTGAACTTGGGTCTTATTATAATTTCTACCTTTGAATTACTGTATTACCTTGAGCCACTTGAGTAATTTCTCCAATCAGTTCCATATTTTCCTGTCTGTGAAACAGGAATAGTAGTTACTCTAGGTACATCAAGGCTCATAGAGGAAAAGCAGAGCAAGCTATATCATGTATTTTTTTGAAAACATTATCATGGCCCAAAAAACACCTCAGTATGTTTATAAGAAGTGACAAGCTACTGTGTTAGCCTTGTGCATATTATGTCTCTGTCATCTTCCAAATGTGTTAAGCATAGCTGGAAGAATTCCCAACAGATGCTTCCTTTTACTTATTTTCTTACTTTTTTCTATTACACCATTCTCAAGTGTTCCTGTCGAAGACCTTCTTCACAAAACTGTTTCTGGAATGATTGTTCTTTGTACAATACTAATATTGAAGTATGACAAAAGTTTATGTGTCTTTGCTGCTTAAGAAAATAAGGCTTTTATTTAAACTTGGGTAAGTGAGGAGTAACATCGCTGAAAACAGTGAAATATAACAGTTAAGGGAGCTGCATCCCATCAAGTTGGAGACACCAGTGTAATACACTATGTATTACTTGGGAGGTAAGGGGACTATTTAATAAATAATCCTTAGTTTGAATACGTACACATGGCTCGTTTATAGAGTAGGGTACTGGTTCTACAAGCAGACTCATTAGCATGACATTTTTTCCAGTCTCTGAACCTGCCTATGGGTTGAGCCATGCCCCTGTGCAGAAAAAAATCCCTGCTGGCAAAGGGGCTACTGTCTGGGTTGCTTTTCAGTGGTAATGAGCACCTGCAGTGCTGACTTGACTTCTTTTGGTGCTAATAGGTGGTAAACACCATTTAAGATTGGCAAGATAATTTTAAATCTCTGTACCCTTTCTGTAATAGCTCCACCTCTTTTCCTTCAGTGTCATGTAGAATTTTGGATCTTTTTAGAAAATGAAATAAAAAATCATGAATATGAAATGCTTTGTCACACAAAAAAACCCAATAAGAACTAAGAAAACATGCTTCATCTTTGTTAAGGAAGGGCGAGTCCTGTGAGAAGTGTCATGGGCTGGAAGTATAGATGATGAAGAGAAATAAGAGTCTCAAGCTATTTCATTGTTTAGAATTTTAGGTTCTCTCAGAAAAGATTAGGAGAAAGAGAACATATTTACTTCATATTTTGTGTTATATATTTAAACAGGACTTTTCTGTTTCTATGTCTACTTTTACAGCTATCACATCTTTAGTTTGCTAAATCTTTATTTTTCTTGTAAGCTTTTTTTTCCATAGGATATTTTCTATATAAAAGATTACTGTTGCTTCTTTAGAAAAATGATACCATTTAAAAGCTTTCTTTTTTATGGGCAACAGCATCAGCATTATGGTAAAGAACTGAATATTGGTGCTGTTTTGAGATGGTTCCAAACATCATCTGTGTTTCAAAACAATCAGAGATTTGAAAAGCATAGCAGGCTGTGTAGCAGATTTTATCAGTGGAGAAAAAAATCTTTGCTTAGTGTTTGATTTTAAAGGTTTCTCATTCTTTATAAATTTCTGCTTCTATTCTTTTGTCTTTTGAATTAAAATATATATGCAAACATGTTATCTACCTATACTTCGCAATGTTTGTATTTCCTTGGGGTTGTTTTGGTAAATGATTCATATTTTTAACGGATCTGGTTTATGTGTCTATAATAATTAATACTGGATCTGCATGGTACTAGGTCATTCAGAAGCACAAGTCTGAGTCAGATCAGCTGTGAACACAAGATCACATTTCATCTAATTAAGCAGAGCAGAATTCAGTGTTGATGTGGTTTTCATGCTGGATGCAGAAGGAGGCATGTTATTTTATTCTTCATACCATTATAGGGGTGAAAGCAATTGTTATGTGAGCCAGTATAAAGAATTCAGGTACAAAATTAACCTGTCAAAACTTCAGCAAATTTTAACAGGCACAGTGAGTTTTGTTTGAAGCTTTGTGTCATGTATGCTTGGAATATTTTTATCTAGCATTAGAAGCCCTAAAATTCAGTACTAATCATTGAACCATAGTCTCTGTCAAGTCCATGGAACATACTGGATTAGAATCAGTTGTCCTTTTTAAATTCTAAAATTATCCTTGAATCTCTATATAGAAGATTACAGTACTCTGATAGGTGCATTAAGTTTCTGTTTCTTTTATTCCAGTCTTTTCTGATAATTTTTGTCATTTTCTTGTATTCTTATTCTATAAAAATATAGTGTTTACATGAAAACAAAAAGATGCTTTTATGTCTACTTTTTGTTGTGATAGGTATATATTTTTCTAGTCATATTGAAATACATGTAAACTTACTGTTCAGTTTATTACTGGAACAACATCTGTCTATTTTGCCAGTATTTCTTTAATCAGAAGGATCTATAGCATTGCTGCTGTATAAAAATAACATCCCCCTCCCTCTAAATTAAACAAGGGGATTTTATGGTTGAAAAATCAAACACATGATATGGAAAAATAAGATACGTTTGTACCTGAACCCTGTTATCAGCCCCCACTGTGCCTTCAGTTTCTACCCTGAATGAAAAAGGAATTTTTGGGGGGAAATACTCTGTGGTCATGTAACTACAGGTTAATAAAATGATGGACTCAAGGCTACTTGAGTGACCACATATTTGTCATCTCCAAGACCACTTTCCAGTCTTGCAAAAGATCCATCTGAATAGCAAACATGCCATTTCTTGGGCTTTGAGCATGGAAATCACTCTTTTTCTTCTTACTTTACTCCTCCTGCCACAAAAGTGGTATCTCATTAACTATTTGGTAAAAATATTATTGCTGCTCTGTGGCTGCACATGGTATGTAGTGCCCAGAGATTGGAAAACTGGCCTATATTGTTGTGATCAGTGCCTTACTTACCAGCAATGTTGTTTTTGGAGTCTGTGTCTATACTTCATTGAGCAAGTAACGTAGGCCCTACCTTTCTTTGGAAACACAGCAGAGAAGGGTGCGTGCTCAGGTCCTGACTCAAGGCTCAAAATGTGCATTTCAGCTGGAGAACTTAGATGTGCTTCTTGGTTTCCCTGTCCATGCGTAGTCAGAGAGACCTTGATGACTAAATATTGCCTGTGAAACAGCCTCCTGTAATTTTCATGTGGCTCAGTCTTCCTGGAGGAAACCATTACATGACCTTGCACACAGGAAGATCTGATATGATGCAGATGCACTGTGTACTAATTACTTGTACTTGCTAATTACTACTAGGTTTTCTTGGCTGTCAGGTGAGTTGGGAAGTCTAGAGCAATCTTCATTCCAAACACATGAAATCCTTTTGTTGCTTAACAAGCACATAGCCTTTAACTATCACACTACTATTTATGACAAACTGACAAAGGTGTTCTCAGGACTTGATTGGGAAGCTCTGTCAAGAAGGTTTGTCTGCTAAAAAATGGCTTAACCAATAGTATTATTCTCCCTAAAGGTGTGAAGGCATACAATGATGCCAAAAGAGAAAGTTTTAGCAGGTGTTAATGACAGGTAATAGGTCCCCACTATTATTCTTGCAGTTTCTTTCCTTCCTGTCTTGCACTGGTACACCATGCCATACCCAGTGAAAAGACAGTTGTCATGTTCCACTTGAGTTCTATACTGGTAGATATTTTTAACATTCTTATAGGCACATACTGATTATGACTATTAATCAATTGATTTCAAAACTAATGAAATCTGTATTTGATTTTGATCATGTGTACCTCTTTTTTAAAGGTGCTGTTTGAATAACAGGTGAGACAGAATGGTTTGATAAAAAGAAAAAAAAAATAGATTTTGTCTTTTCTGTCCAAACTGGTTACTGGCTTCCTTACTACCTACAGAACTGTAAACACATTTACATTTCTACTTAAATGTACATTAAATACTGTTCAGTGTGTCGTGGGTAGTGAAATCTGTCCTCAAAATAACTGCTTGAACTGGTAAGTAATTCTAATATTAATGAAAACGTTCTCAAAATCATATTTTACAATACAGTATTTTAAATATGCATTATGTGAACACGTCTGGTTTGAGTTGATTATGTGTTATAAGAACCAGCTGAAGTTCATGATGTAACCATGTTAACACGTTTTAATAGCTTTTCGAGAACACAACACAATTGTGTTAATGATAATCAGTTAAAGACTCTATTTGTTCCAGATGTTACTTTCCTAGGAAAAAAGGCAAAAAAAAAAATATTTAAAAAATTTCTTCTATACCCCTGTTTAATATCAAGTACTCAGAAAAGTCCTAGTGTAAACCTAATCTCTTTCTTTAGATAACATACTAGTGAGCCATAGGTTGAATTGGAAATGTGAATACAATTGTGAAAGAAATATAGATGCCTAGAAAATCTTTTTTTTTTTTTTTTTTGCTGGCATGGGTCTTTAGTTCCCAGTGGCCTAAAGTCCCACACCACAAAATCACTGTAATTGGCATGGCTGGCAGCTTCTTCTTTCATTGTCAAACAGATCTTTTACAGTAAATTTGTAGGAACTCTGAAATTGAGCTAATACCAAAAGTATCAAAAGAAAAAAAAGAAAGCAAACCACACACAGATTCAAGCATACCATTAAATGGCTGACTTTTGATAAAGTGTAAGATTAAGTGACCTATATTAACATAAAAAAAAATTTATTAGTTGCTTGCATTTCAAAGTTTCCTCCAATATAAACTTAACATTCAATGCCTCATCGATAAGATGGGTACATTTTACTAGACTTATGTTAGACATGTCCAGGCTTGTTAGTGATGTTAAATAAACATTGATCTTGAAGGTTATATCTTCAGTAGAGAAAATAATCTGGAACTTTGAAGGTGGTGAAACCTTATGCATGTATCTCTGTGTTGCAGTAGTAGCTGGAAAATATCTTTAGTCATTACAGTAGGCTGTAAGAAGTACCTTTTTCTAAGATTTTTCCTTCCTGCATAAATTAGGAAACAGTATGATGGCCCAGAAGCTCTCCTGCACTAGGACAAGCTCAAGAAAGGAAGTTATTTATGGGTCCTAGATTCCTACAGTTATGTACTACTCTACATTGTTCCAGAGGATCTCCCCAGTGAAGATATCTCAATCACAGGACATATACAAGACTACAATGAATATCCCATGATTTTCAACCATACCATTCATTTATGTTCACAGGATGTCCTTGGGATACAGGCACCTCTTGTAAGGATACTTACTCCCTTCTTTGCTCTAGACTGTAAACACTCTGTGACTCGTCATGCTGCTTTTCACAAAGGAGCCTTCTCACTGCTGCCTTCCAACATTGCCATTGATCTTTCTGTGACTGTATGTTCTTATTAGTCATGACTAACAGCGTTGGAGAGGAATGAGGAAGGAAGCAGGAGGCTCCAAGGAAGGACATGAACCTATTGCCCAGAAATAATTATTCTGCCCTGTCACTGGTCATTCCAGGCATGGTTTGTGAGTATCCTTGATACTACCGGATGAGGCGACTACAAGAAATTTAGCTACGTGGAACAGATGCCACATATCTGCTGAGGTTTCCTCTACTTCAGTCAAAGCACAAAGGCATTGCCTATGAAGCAGGTGGATTGACAGAGTGCTATAAGGATCACTCAGGATTATAGAGCTCTTCAAAATGCCTGTAGGGAGAGCATCGGTTGTCACTGTTTATACGAATGCAGAGAAGACCTTGACCTTGGTGGATACTGCTCTTGCAAGGTAAGGGAAATATACCATCTGTATCAACATATATTGGGCATTAGGCCAAAGTAATAGTCTCTTTACAAATAGAAAATCCATTTTTTTTTTGGTTAACTGTAAAAGTCACTTCTGCTTCCTAATTTCAATTCTGTTTTACAATTTCAGATGATTTTATTAGCCTTACATGGAGAAAAGAATCATAAAAACTAGTAAAACCTGAATCAGATCTATTTTTCTCCACTGGTAAATACAAATACTCTCTCCCAAAAGGCAGAAAATTATTTTTTGCCAATACAGTCAGAATCTATATAAAAAGGCTACCCATATTAATCACAGTCAGATTAAGCACTGACTTTTTTTAGAAGCACTATAACATATTCATGCCCTTGATGGGCTGCCTTATTTGGATGTTTTCATAGTGTTAGCAGATTTTGCAGTTTGATCAGGGAAAACCAGAAAATTTAAATAGCAGTCATGTAGTGGCAAAATTTGAGGTTTTTTTTCCAAGTATTTAAGGAAAAAAGCACCCCCTAACAGCCGTATGTGTTTGTGAAAGAGCAATGGGCGAAGAGTGTTACTAGCCTTCTCTGCCATACAGAATTCTCCACTGAACTGTTGAATTCTCCACTGAGTGTGCATTAAAAAATGTCAATTATCACAGTTTCTGTATATGACTGTGAACAGAACATAGTGCCCTACAAAAAACAATCATGAGTCAAGAAGAGTGCCTTCTGTCAATAATCCTTTGGGAAACCTGTACCTAGCAGTCCCTTTACTACCAAGTGTTGAGGATATTCTGGATGCCCCCTCCGTACTTTTTTCTTGATCATGTGGGTAAAATCACTTGCCTGGACTGCCTGGTGCTGTACATGTGTAAAACGGCAGTTAACAAACAGGTGAGCTGAGCTGTGCTACTCTGAGTTTAATGCTACTGACAGTGACCAGTTCAGTCTGCACTGACTGAGTTTGCTCGATGGGGATCCTGTCCTTGTGCCTTAGAAGGAAGGGAACTGTGCCCATATAGACAGGAGATATGTTCCGCTGCCCTTATCTGCATCCTCATGACCTGAGTATCTGTTTCTCTGAATTTCCCCTTTCAGGGAATTATGTGCTTCACTTCTTCTTACTTGTCCCTGAGATCATAGTCACCCCCTTCTCCCAGTTTTGAACACCTTGTCTCTAAAGGAAAAAATGCCTGCCTGTGAGTTGGGTCTGTTGAGCAGGGTTTTGGAAGAGACATATCTTGTGTAGAGCTACAGGAGTTAAGCAGTCTGATATGAGATTGGGGCAGGATGGGCTATGCTGTGTTAGGCGTGATGTTTTGGAATACTGGGGTGGGCTGGCAGGAATGTAGATTATCTAAATTGTGTAAGGAATTCAGAGCATGCTGGAGAACAACTCTCTTAAGGTTTGTTTCTTGACATTAAAACTGCAATGCTCTCAGTTTCACATAAAGGAGATGTGAAGTGCTAGACAATGTGGGCAGTCAGAGAATCTGGTCTTGAGTGTGTTGCTGAAACTGTAACAAGGCAAACTATAACTGCAACACAGCAGTTGACTTGACTCGTTCTGGCCATAGCCCTGGCATGGGTGTTTTAACATGTGCCAAGCTGATTATAGTCTGCAGGAAACTATGTGCCAACTGAGAATTGCTGGAAGGCAGGCCAACATCAAAACAGTTAGAGGGTAAACTGCTTGTTGACTTTGTGAGTGACTTCTGGGAAGAGGGGCTGCCTCTGGCAGCCTTCTGAAATTGCTGAGAATGGAAGGAAGCAGTGTCCTCTCAGAAATGCAGTTTGGGGTGGTTATGAGAAAAAATAACCCTTGTTCTTTTTTGAGACAAGAGTTGTGGGAAAGATAGGGTGAGTACATGGACTCAGTGTGGGGGGAAGGGAATGAAGAAACTTGCTGGTTTTGTTAGGAAATTGGTTAGTTTTGCCTTGCTCACTCCAGTTCAATCCAGAGGATTGGGACCCTATATAAGCCGGTTAAGTCAGGAGGGTTTGGGATATATTGGTCCTTATTTGCCACAAATGCCAAAAAGGAAATGTGTATAAGTACAGCCTTTTAATAAAAATGGGCACAAATCATGCAGATACCCTCAAATTTTATTCTTTCTGCTGGTAATAGGTTGACCAACACCCCCCAGTTGATCCTTGCCAGTTTCTTAATGGTGACTGAAATTCACAAGTTGTAGCTGAGTTTCTTGTCTTTTGTCTGTGCTTAAAATCATTACAGATGGAGCAGGAATTGATAGGTAAACTTGTGGCACTTAAATCCAGGCACTTATTAATGATAAATTGCACTTAGTTCATTAAATCAGTCTCTGAGCATTTTTTTCTTCTGCCCTCAATTCCCTGTATCACTACAACCAAAGGGAGTAGTAGTGTCTGCATGTTTTTAAAATAAACAGAAAAATCCTTGATGGTGCTGGACTAGATGTTCCTGATAACATGTTGCCAACAGAAAAGTTCTCATCCTTGAAGAAAGTTTTTCAAGTGGTCATGACACTCTCAATCACGTAAGCCTCTCTTCAGAACAGACATTCGGTGCCCTCAAATGACTCTTCAGACTTGGCTCAGAAACAGGCTGACACAAAAGGGGCTAATTAACACACACATTTTCATGTGGAGGAATCTGGTTTCCAAAC
This sequence comes from Corapipo altera, assembly GCF_003945725.1. Lineage (NCBI taxonomy): Eukaryota > Metazoa > Chordata > Aves > Passeriformes > Pipridae > Corapipo > Corapipo altera. The sequence continues at coordinate 11,770,447 of NW_020884873.1, forward strand.
AGATTTTTACCAGTAATATAGCTGACAAGCTGAATCTGCTAGGACTGTTTCTTCCGTCCAATTTGAATGAAAATGGAAACAAGGGATAGGAGAAAGAGACATTTCATTCCAGTGACGATACAGACATGATGAATTTCTTTGAGCTCAACTTATGTCATGTTATATTTCTTCTTAAATTAAGCAATGCACAAAAATCATTGGAAACAAATTAAAATATAAATGTTGCATGTGCCATCCACAGTTAATGTGTGCATATACATTTCAGGAGTATGTATGCATTTATAAAGAAGAGACAGAAAGGGGGGTAAAAAGGTGGTTCTACATTTATAGCAGTGGCACATTTTAAACTTGATTTTTCACTTCTGCAACAGACTTGATATCTTGTAATTCTCTTATAATGGTTGCAACAGTACAGCCCTACTCTGCACAAAGGTTTTAAGGTTGTATGTGCATCTATCCAGACAATTGTGACTGAACACTGAGTCAAAAACATTGAATTTAGTAGAACCCAGAAATCAAACACCACTGCCTCTACTCCCTCACACTCCCCCAACACCAATTAGGAGAACACATCCTTAATGTGCAGGGCCTTGGGTTCTCCTGCTTACTGTCATATTCTCCCTGTTCTACCTAGATTGATTCTAAACTAATTATTATTTTGCTGTCCCCTTTATGGGAAATCATATATACCTCTCTCCCCACCATAGCAACAACAACCAAGTGTTGTTAGCTAATTGCTCCAGATTAATCCACTGCATGTACTTCTGTATCTGGCAGGGTATTGTAGTGGCTGCTAGTAAAGGGCTCTGAAGATAAGAAAAGATTTTCACATGTTTTAGTGTATCACAAGGAGTCCATTGTAACATTGTGCCCTTTGGATTAAGATTAAAGAAACGATTTTTTTGTCAGTTTATCAAAGGAAAATTCAAGTTCTTTAGACATCAGTTACATTGAATCTGAGCCTTTAATCATACTGACAAAAGATAGAGAATTTGAGCTAAAGAATGTGTTCACAGCCTTAATGTTGGATGATTGGTATTTAACTCTGTGTAAGCTACTGATTTTTACTGGGAAGAGTTTTATCTCACTGAAGTTATATACTTCTGTATCCCTTCAGTTTAAATATTCTACCCTATACATTTACCAGTAAGGTAGACTGAATCATTCCAAAGACTACTAGATAAAATTCTGAAAATGCTCAGAAATCTGTTTGTTTTTCCATCCAGCAATACAAGGAACTCAAGCAGAAGTTTAGGGGGGAAAAAGAGTCATGATTGTCAATGACACTGCCTGGGCAGTCTTTATTCCATGTGAAACTCTATTCGCGGTATTACCAAATGTTAATGTACTGAAAGCTGTTATAAATGGGTGCTGGACCAACTCCCAGAAAAACCTTTAGGAAATGCTTAATGAAAAAAAGTGCTGAACTTGAAGCTTATCTTTGAGAAAGTAAGAGACTGTTAAGTGAAAATCATGTGCAAACAGAAGGTGATCTGGTTAATACATGAATAACTATACAGTTATTTGAGATTACAGGCTTTTCCACATCTGACCAATAGAAAAGTGTACAAACAAGGTATAGATCTAGAAAGAAAGCCTCCTAGACAAACAGCTGGGGGTAATTATAAGACTGTGACCCAGCCATCAACAATGTAGGTGTTACTTTCAGTTTGGAGCCAAAGGAAAAAGGAGGCAATTAAAAAATGCTCTGGGGAGGAGTAGGATAGAGCTGTAAATACATTAACGTAAAGGGCCACCTTAAAATAAGTAGCGAGAGTAGAGAGCATACGAGGAATAGAAAATATACATGTTCAAAAAAACCCCCCACTTTTAGAAACAAAAAAGTGTAGAAATAGCTTAGGAGTTGTGCAAAATCAGGCTGAATCAGATGTTACAAAATATCTGCACAAAACCTAAATAAAATACTTACCTGATTTTCTCTTCTACTCTTCTTATAGTGGGCTTGTGGCACTGTTTTATCTCTTGCCATACAGTTTTCTGCTTTCTCCTTCTATATGTTTTGCAATACACAGTGTGTTTTGTTATTCCCCTGTGTTATGCACTATTCTTCACTTTTGCTAATGTGCACTTCCAAGGGTTGTCAGCCTCCTCTAGCATTAATTCTCCTTTCCACTGCTATTTACTAACTGTACCATGTTGAGGATTCATGATAATGAACTTCAGGTGGAATGAGGTATATGGGGGATTTTTCTTAAAAAAGCTTTACTTCTAATTTTAATTTTTTTTTTTTTGCTATGAGGGCTGTCCAATCATTGAATGCCATGGCTGACATATAGCATGTAACCTCAATAGATATTCACTGAAAGTCTAATGTCTACATTTTGAACAGATACAGTCATCCATTTAACATTTTTCATGGTCGTTACTCAACAGAATAGTGTTATATTCAGTACTATAAAATAGCTGAAAGGACTGGAACTGTCAGTTCTGCAGTGATGTTTCAGGCCCTGAAGAAACTATGAGATGAAATTCAGTCTCTCATTCAGAGCCAAGGAAAATAATTATGAGAGAAGTTCTATATGCATCCATACAAAAAAATGGGTGATAAGAATGAAAGAGGCTGTGTCCTGTCACTAAGTCTCATCTGAAACATATGGTGGAGGCAGACATGTAGCTCCCTAGTTTTGTTACAGCTTGATTAAAGTACAGCTGAATTTTAGTTGATTTTGAATTTGCAAACTTTCTGCTATTTCTCTACCTTTAAACTAGTTCATTTTTTTCCATTTCATAGGTTGCTTGCCTGTTTAGATTTTGCAACTTGCTTTTTGCCTTTGGAACTACTGGTTAATGCTCTGAAATTCTGAGTTATGATTTAATTGACACTAGAAGGCATCAGGTACATCAGGTATAGGTTTGAGCTTTTTTCAGTGTAATGTCTTGTGGAAAGCGCCAAACAAACACCAGGAAAGCTTTTGACAATAAATTTTGAAGGCTATTGAAAGTAAATGTTGAGCTACAGAGAATAATAAAAAAAAGTTTAGCTTAAACTTGTTATGTTTGTGTGGACAGAGCATATATTTCACTGTTTGGGAGGTGTCAAGTTGAGCATGCTATCTAACCACAACTCTTTGTAGTGGTTGAAGTCTAAACTTGACCCAAGTGCATGTTTAGCCAGATGTCATTTGTGATTACAGGAATTTTGACTGACTTTCAGCTAAACCACAAACCTGGATGAATGAATGTTGTTCCAGATGCATTATCTCATAATCCTAAAGAAAATAAGATCTCAGATGAAAGGACTATAGAACTTTTCTTTGTATGAACTTTGAAAGCTAAGGCTAATCCTGAGATCATTGAAAAGGTTTAACCTACCACTGTGTGAAATTTTAGCCAAATAGAACTTAAGAGTTTTAATACTTTTAGAATCCCCTCAAATTAGTAAAGGAATATTCAAAATTAATTGAACTGGTTCAGTGATTTTGAAACTTATAACAGTTTCTCACTTTAAAACACTTCTAGATATTTTTAGGTGTTTTTTAGCTTACATTGTTCTAGTAACACCTTGATCATGTATGGAATATGCTTCATTGTTGGGAACTCTTTACACATAGTATTATCCAGAAAGATCTCAGAGATAATATAATTCAATAATCATAGAATCTTTTAAGTTGGAAAAGATATTTAAGATCATCAAGTCCAACAATTAACCTAGCACTGCCCAGTCAAAATACATTGACTTAAAGACTCGTATCGAATATCTGGAGAAAAATGGACTGGGAGAAAGATGGTGACTGTTTTGAGGAGCTTCAATCAATAGACTAGTCTTAGTTTCTAAGACTAATATATGTATTATGTATGTATTATATAGACTATTGTTACTCTCTATCTTATTCTTATGTGCTTCAGAAGACAGTCCAGGTTACTAGTTTAGTTACTAGCTTTTGGCTAAAGACCTTGGGTGAAATTGTCTCTCAAGTATTTCAGGAGACACAAAAATCATCAGGGCTTTCAAACAGAAGTGTAAGACCTATATGTTCAGTGCACAGCTAAAGGTCCAATATTGTTAGTGCTACTCTATCAACCTGGATTTCAGATCAATTTATGATGTGTTATTGTCTGTCAACTGAACTATGGTAAATATAAGTGGGTCTTCCTTAGCGTGTAGCATGAGCAGAAATGAATCTTGGTTTTAGTTGTTTTCTTTGTGGACTGAGCTAAGTCACACAAATTTCCCTTTTTTTCTGGCTGAGCGAACTGGCAAACAAAGGTCATGTGCTGTACAATACTTTTTAAAGAAACTTGATGGTGTGTCTGAGTCTTTTTGAGAGATAGCCTAAATATTCTAAAAAAAATATTACGCCTGGTAATACTTACAAAACAAACTGATTTACATGGAGATGTAATAATTAACAGAAGGCAGCCAACTTGTTGGATTACTAGAATAACAGAATTAAAACAGGAAAAATAATATATATCTCCCTAAAAGACAATGAGTATCTTTGTTGGTTTCTGTGGTGTGACCAGAGAGGATAATAGTTTTTGAACTTCAATTGTGGAAGCAGCCAGAAAATGAACAGATATAGAGGTATGTGAATCAGTGTCATGGCTAAACATACACGAACTGCAAATCAGTTATGCTGAAGATATTACTGTTAATATCTTACAAAAAATATTTGGCTTTGCTCACAGAACATATATCTTTGAAATGTATGCCTTCACCTAATGATGAAAGATTAGGTAGCTAATTTAGGTAGCCAGTTCATACAGGTTTGTGTCAAAAAAGAATAATATTCTTTTGGTTTAGGAATTTGACACCTTGTTATAGGTAATTTAGAGTGTATGAGAGAACTATCTTTTTGATGCCAAATGGAAATCTACAATAATGACCAGCATTGTTATAATAAGCATCATAGATTTGAGTAGTTACTCCTTACAAGTATACTCTTTCGGAGGAGAAGTGAGAGTCTGCTAACATGATATTCAATTATTTCCTTACCCTCCTAACAGTTAATCTGCAGCAGCCAAGTTGGTTTTATCTCTTGACCATTTACATAGGTAATCCTTTCCTACCATGGACAATTTAAAATAAATGACACCTATTTAGTGAAATACATTTTCTTCTGTTTTTGTTTCATGATTTATTTGAACTCTGGTGATATTCTCATCATCTTGGGAAATATAGGAAGAATAAATAATTACTGGCTTTGCTGAGAATAGGTAGTGAAAGAATCAGCTGAAGTAGATTTAAATTCTTTACCTGTGCAACATAAATCAGAAACCATAGCTGTCACACAATTAAAGGTTTGTTTTCCACATATACATATAAATTAGCTACAGGAATGCTTTGATAGTGTTTTCTAAATGTGTTGTAATACTGTTAAGGAAATAATCATTTAAAAGTGCTGAGGTAGCCATCCAATGTCATTGTAAGGCTGGTTAAAAAATCTTTGAAAAGTCATGCCAGTTGGCCAAGATTCTCAAGGACTGGCAGACAGAAAAGACACTCCTATTTTCAAGAAGGACCAAATAAAGAAGAGCAGCTGATATTATTTGTTTTGACTTTTTCAAGACTTTCAACACTGTCCCCTATAATATCTGCATAGACAAACTGATGAAGTTTGGATGACAAACAGAAAATAAGGTGGATTGAAGACTGGCTAAACTGCTGGGATCAAAGAGAAACAGCATAAAGTTGTACTGAAGGGTAGTCACAGTTTGTGTGCTTTAAGACCAGATACTGGAGCTGATACTATTTAACATCTTCATTTATGATATGGATTAAGGGGCGTAATGCACACACAGTAAGTTTGTGGATGATGCAAAATTAGAATGGTTGATACAATAAATGGTCGTGCCTGCCTTTCAGAGAGACCTTGAAAGGCTTGAAAAATGGGTCAACAGGATTCCTAACAAAGGCAAAAGTTCTGTGTCTGTGAAGTGTCATGGTTTAGGAATGGTATTCTCCAGTTTAGTCTTCCCATTGAAACCAAACCACACACCACTCACTTGCTCCCCTCTCTTCCTGCCCCTCTCAGTGGCAGGCTGGAGAGGAGAATTGAAGGCACAAAGGCAAAGATCACGGGTTGAGATAGGAACAATTTACTGGAAACAGCAATGAGATAAGGAAAAGAACAGCAACAACAACAATACTAACGACAGAGGGTGTTATTCCCCACCATGGAAAACCCTGACAATAGACAATACTGGAGGGCTCCCTCCACCACGTTACCCAACCACTCCCTCTGCCTTGGAACCTGCATTTCCCCTCCACTCTCTCTGCCACACTTACTCAAACAGAAGGCACCCCTGCTTCTCAGAAGAGACTCCCTTCCTCCTACCCCAAGCAATGACATGAGGTGATATAGAATAACCTCTGGGTCCTGGCCATGCTCCTTCCTGGCTACTGCAAAAATTAACCCCATCCTGACTGGAACTAGAAAAAAGGCACAACCCCATTTATCAGCACAGGCTGGAGACCAACCAGCTGGAAATCAGATTTGCAGAAAAGACCTTTGTGACCTGGGGATTCTGGTGGACAAATGGACCATGACCTTATGTCAAAGAAGGCCTGCAGAGTTCTGGGCTGTATTAACCAAATAATAGTCAGAAGATTAGCCAAATAATAGTCAGAAGGGGTCAGAAGTGACCCCTTCCCTTTTTCCACTCCAGGCCTGGACTCCCCTGTATACGAAAAGGATATTGTTGTACTGGAGTGAGTCCAGTGACAAGTATGAAGATGATTTAGGGATTTGACCATCTGACATGTGGATGAGACACAGAGAGCTGGAATCATTAAATCTGGAGAAGTTTTAGGGGGATTTTTCAAAGTGGAAAGGGGGAGAAGGAGCAAAAAAGAAGAAGTTGGATTCTTTTCAGTGACATTCTGTGAAAGAATAAGAAACAATGGAAACAAACTGAAACACAGTATGTTTAGATCAAACATAAGAGCAAAGTTTTCATAATGAGTATGTTCAAAGGCTGAAAGAAATTGCCCTCAGAGACTACAGAGTCTTCATCCTTGGAGACATTCAAACTCCAAATGGATATATTACTGAACAACAAGCTTTAGTTGACCCTACTCAGACCAAAAGAGTGATGGATAAGGGGAGAAAAGCTGATATTTTTAGAGGATTGATAGACAATATCCAGAGGTCCCTTCCAACCCCAACAATTCCATCATTCTGTGAAATGACTTTGCACACACTCTCCACAAACTACATAGGCTAGTATGTTGGCATACAAATGTCATGACTTACATGACTGAAACTGTCAGAAAATGTGTCTGTTTAGGCAAAATGTTGTTTTGTGAGCCACGGTGCACAAGAATTTAACCTTAACCTTTTTCCTGAAGTTGTGACAAATTGATTATGTACACGGACAGTAGAGAAGTATGCTAGGGCAGTTCTTTGGAAAAAGCCCATTAGTTTCGTCTTCTAGATTGTGAGAAAATTTTGACAGTTGTCTTGGCATTCAGTTTTTAATAGGAAACAATATGCAGGACATGTAAAACAAAAGTCTGAAACTTGAGCATTCTTCAGTTTTCACGAGCCCACAATCCTACAGAAAAAGCAGACCACATTTATTGTCTAATTAATAAATAAGGTGGAGAATACTTTGTCTCACTGGAAATAGAATTTCTAAAGTGATATCTCCCATTCCCTGTGAAATGCATAACAAAATATTTTTTAAAAATGAGAAATTCTATATTTCTAGTTCTCAGTATTAACTTTTTGGGGATAACATTTTTTTTCTTGTATGGATACAAATAGCTGGGAAAAGCATATTATTATTAACTTGGCTCAAGTCACAATTATGATGTTCTAAACTAGACAGTACTTCTACAAATATCTTGCTTTTTTCACTGTCTGAAGTTTTATATGTTTTAACTTTCAGCAGTTAATGTGTCACTCATCCTGAAGCTTCATCCAAAAGTCGTAGTTGGCACACACTCCATTATACCAAATAATGCTAAATAATGAAGAAGAATGGAGTCTGATTATTAATGCAAAATGACTTGAATAAGCGAATGAATAGAATGACAAAAATAGATTAAATAATTGAGTCTCAGAAAGGATGTTAAAATGTACGTCTTACATAAATCAAAAATGAAGTGTGTACGACACAGAATGAGTCATCCTGTGAATAAGAGGAAGATGAATTCAAATGTTATTTGCCAGTAGTAATAGATGGTACCACTCTGGTTCCGTCAATCTGCTAAATAATAAAGATGGACCTAATACAGGAAGTCAGTAGGAGTTTTGCTTGGCTAAGGAATGTTGCATAGAGCACTAGGAAAGTAATGTATTTAAATGCGAAATATCTGTTGTGTTGGCCTACATTCTAATCCTGTCTCTAGTGAATTAACTAGCTAAATGTTTATTAGCATCACTGAGAACAGGGAAGGACCCCCTCTTCTCCGATACAAATTAATTTCTTTGTTAGCAGCAAAGTACATTATAAAGTAATCTGCAAATAGCCTGTTACATGCTAATTTTGCTCAAAATAGTAAAATCTTTAACAGACTTTTTTTAGTAATGTCCATCAGTGAAGGACAAGGTAGAAATATTGTTCATTTTAGAGGCAGCAGAAATTTAAATTTTTATCATATGCCACAGTACATATAAAAGAAATGGCAAATCTGTAGAACAAGAGCCTTTTAAGAAGCAGCCTTCAGATAATATCACATTATCAATATCTATTATCTCAATTATATAAATAGGTATCATTACATTCAGCATTGAACATTTCATTATTGGATTAGAAAATGTAAATTTAATATCAAATGACATTTCCATGTACATTTGTGACTATGCATAAGGTATCACAGATGAGGCTTGAAAGTTGCTATTGTTTATAGTGATGTCTATATTGCATCACTTTTTAAAAGCCTCCCTCTTTGCCGTACATACTAGTCTGAAAAAAATATGTGACAATGACTGCTATTTTATTGTTCTTACTAATCTGAATTCTCAAGTTTTAATTTGTCACTGCTAAAAGGAAAATAAAAGAAGAAGTAGTGCCATGGGTTTAGTGCACTGAGAGAAGAAAAAAGTCAAGAAGTAGAAAGAGTCTAGAGAGACAAAGGGGAAATAAACTTGGCAAAAAAACATCTTGAAGTGCAGGAAGGTCAGAACAGGAGAGAAAGCTTGGAGGAGACAGATGTGCTTGGGAACAAAAGGAGTAGATGCAATTTCTGGAGTAGAGCGAAGCCTTGGACTCATTAAAGCAGAACAAAACAATCAAGAAGGAGACTTTGGGGAGCAAAGAGAGCAATCACACCTTGGAAGGAAAAAGAGAAAGAAACTGGGAAGTGGGCCTGAAAGAGGACAGCAGGGGAGAGTTGAGAAATGAGGTTTTGGGAGAAGAGATAGGGCTTTGCTAGGATGGAGTTAAGCAAAAAATATTGCTAAAAGCTCCAGCTCTCTGAAATGTCAGCCAAGGTGGCTGTCTGTAAATCTCTGGGTTTATTTATTTGTCTTGCCACAATATATGAAGGAATTTATTTAGTTAGTGAAACAGATTTTTCTTGCATTCTGCAGAGCCTATTCCCCCTTCAGTGTACATGCAAAAGGGAGATTGTTGAATAAATCGATGGAAGAACAGATGTCTCTGAGTAGTTTTGTATTGACAATTTTTTCTTGCTATTTAGAATTTTTAAGGATAGGCAAACTTTTGGAAAAGTCCACATAGAATGTGCCTAATTTATGCAGGCTGGAAACTCAGACATTTATACCTTATTGTGAAATATGGAGGGCTGACAAATGGCAAGACGATATAACCCTGAATCACTTAATCACTAACATGGTTAGATTGTCAGTGATGTTACTCCAACAGAAAGTGCTCCCCTACGTGAAAAACAGTTGTACACTGTATTCCCAAAGACTATCTTGGACAGTGAATTAAGCAGTCTGAGTGATTAATGGATTTGGTGAATGCCGGAATACATTAATCAGTCTTTGATTATGGTGTTCAGAGAAGTAAAGAAGTTATGGAAAAAAAACGAGTTCTGTGAACAGAACAGAACAGATCTGTTCTTCCATTTAAATTTATAGTTTTGTAGAATTTGTCCAATTATGCAATCAGATATGTCACATTAGGAAAAGAGTCTGCTTCCTTTGCTCATAGCAATTAGTATGTCATTCTTCAGATGGGATACCTGAAGGCAACAGAAGACCTCAAGAAGTAATGTATTATTCTTCATATAAAGATGAGGAGGAAATAAGGAGCTTAAAAGCTTCTCTCAGTGTTTCCCTTTTTTTACCTGTATATCAGCACAGTGCTTTGGAAAGCTTCCTTCCTCGTTTAAACTGAGTGTTAGTTTACATAACTGCTTCAGCCATGTAAACCACATTGAGTATGCAGTGTCTCATCTACGATAATACCCCCATTTTTTTCAGAGGTTTCATAGTTAAGTATGTAAGAATGTTGTTTGTACCTGTTGGAAGATCTATAGCTGATCTATTCTGAAGACAAAAATGAGGAATGCAAAATATTTTCACAACAACTACCAGAATATTATTTTTCTTCTAATATGATGTGACAATTGTTGTTATATTTTAAACAAGGATATTAAGAACCAAAGATCTAAGTCCTTCTTGCACTTAGGAATCACACCTTGTTTGGGATCCTTGTTTGATCTCATTCTGTTCTGTTTAGTAAAAATATATGTATAGATATAAAGTTCTTTCCCTCGTTTAGTGTTACACTGACACACATGTGCATCAATTAGTATTAAAGGCAGAATATGGATGGCTTGCACAACGTTTTTAATTTGATGTGATGTGGGTAGAGATGACAAGCCATACCCAAAATTAGAAGCATAAGGGTTCTCTGCCATGTCACTGAGTGGAGGAAAGGACAGACTTAGATACACCACGTGCAGGAGTTGTCAGGTTCTGTGTGTTGAACCAACTGTCATGAACAGAGTTCTTTCTAGTGTCTGGTAAGAATGGTCTACTCATGACTGGTACATGGAGCCATAATTGTTGTATCAGAAAGAGGAGAACTTTGTCTGAAGTCCATTTGAATGCTGACTGCTATAAGGGGTCTTTGTCTTTAGCAGGGATCGCAACCCAGGATGAATAGAATCTTGAACTGTTAATTTAAATCTTGGCCACAAGAAAGACTTTTTTTCATTATTTTGACTAGTCTAGAAAAGGTGGATACAATCCTTGTTTTGAATTTTGTCACTTTGGGGTACCCATCTCAAAACCAGACCGAGCAGCTTGCACATGGTGTGCATAAGAGTAAGTGACTGATGCTCAGAAAAGGCCGGTATCACAAGTGTTGCCTTGCGATTGACCTCTGTGAGGCTGCATCCACAGCGTCCCATAGGGATCTGAGTGAATGCTAGACCCCCGACAGGTCAGAGAGTTTTGCCAACTTGCATCAAGTTTACATTAAAGCAAGAAAGGAAAAATAAATTCTCAAACCTTTCAAATGGAGAAATATTTTTTGAGTTAAGATTTATTACTAGGTTTCATAATCTGTTACTTGACAGTGGCTGACTGTACAAAGTGTGGAGTCTATAAACTATTGGATTAGTTTATATAACAGATGGTTCTGTTTTCAAATTTACTCCAAATGTTCAGATGCTTTAGTAAATTATTATTTCCCATCTGATAATAGCTCTTAGGCTCATGTTTAATCTTTGGTCTTTCAAAAAAAATCCCAACAAAAAACAACTGCTAAAGACCACTGGGAATCATTGACACTCAGTTTGAAAATAACAGCCTGGGAGGTGACAGGACTGAGGTAAAATGCATAAGCAGTGGCAGTAAGAGTATTGTACTGGGGTTTAAGCTAAAATCACAGTGTATACAGTGTTGCAGTTTACTTCTCAAAATAATTTTATCCAAAGATTTCAAAACCTGTTTCGTGTCTTAGACAGTTGTATATGTTTCTGCACTATTCATAAGTTCCATTTGTGTAAAAATTAGTCTTGAAAGAGTATAAAGAAAATAAGACCAGAAAAATAAACTCATTAAGCTTCGTGAAAACTCTGTAAAATAGGAGAGATTATCAGTGTAGTGCAACACCGTATTGCAGCACATTAATTGTAATAAATAGGTCATCTTGTATGTTTTTTGAATTGTTAGAAGAAAAAGAAAAAAAGAAATGCAAGACAGCTTTTAGAGACCTACAGGCTACACCCTGTTGTCTGTTTTTTAATCAGTAGACATATGGGGATGTTATATATCTGCATGATAACTTTTAAATTTCAACAATTTTCTTTCTTTGTCTAAACTGACATCTAAAAAAACCTTGCTAAAGGATGTTAAGAAAATAGGAACTGCAAACAGTGGAATTGCTGTTCCAACATATATGTGCTCTCTGTACATACATGCAATATGATACCAGTTTATATTGCATAGCACTTCTAACTAGACAGCCACAGCCCACTTTTTCTACAGAACTCCAGCTTCATTAATGACTATGACAAATGGTGCTCATTGAAAATTGGTCTTTATTTGGCCGTTCTTCACAGTCTCATTTTTCAATATATGATTGTATCAATTATTTAACGTGCCATCCAAACTCTGTTCTGAATATAGAAACTTCACTGTGTACTGAAATATTTCTACTGGGCTCTTGCATTAGTGCCAGTGGATCAGTTCAAAAGGAACATGTGACTGTACACAGGATTTCAGAACCCTGGAGTTATGTGATCATGCTCCACACATGATGTAAAGGGAGAGTAAAGATATTTCGGAAGGCTGTGCGGGTTGAGTAGACTGCTGTCCAGGGATGAGACATAGAGGGTTGCTTAAAAGAGGAAATGCAGTTAAAGGCTTTTCAACTGCGGAAACTTAAAAATCTTACTCAAAGATACAGGATTACACATCCTTACACTTTGAACAAAAGTCTACCTCTCATGTTTGGCCAAGTATCTAAGTTCTTACTTCCAGTAAAGAGCAGGGAACATTATTATTTCAAAATTTGACTAGAGGAGGAGGCAGCAAAGGATTTGATGGTACTCTTACTGTGATATTGGTTGTGCAATAGTTAATTAGTTAAGCATTGACTTGGCATGTTAAAAATCCTCTCTGATAGAGGAGTAAAATGTGTACTCAACAGCCATTCCACTGTGCAAAAAAGCAAGTTCTACTTGATCAGGCAAGAAAGACAACAAGGTTGAACCATTCTTTCTTAATTTAATGGCTAGAACATGCAGCTGAGAAAGAGGGAGGAAACGAGGGAGCAGCTGCTACCCAAGATAGGGAGTATCTATTTTGCCATTTTTCCTAATAAGAAGTCCTTTAAAAAATACGAAAAACCTACAGTGGAGTGCAGGGCTTTCTGATCCAGTCCTGCTGTTGCCTGGATCCTAAATCTTGCCCAGAAAATTTATACACATCGTCCTTTCGTGTTGTGGCACAGCTTCAAAAGGAACCAATGTTTCTACCCTCCCTTCCTTGCATTCCCCAAAGCCTATTGTGTGGAAGCTCTGAGTATGACTCACTTAAGAAGAAAGGGGAAATTGAGTCTGTACCTCCCACATCCCTGAGAAATGCTGTACTGACTAGACTATTACCTAACAGCAGGCACTGCCTTCTTGGTCAGTTAGGTTTTAACAAAAATCAGCAGACAGTAAGGTTTTTAATAGACATAGATGGGAGTTTCTAGAGACAAATCAGGTCGAAGAAAGCATATTATATTGAAATAGACTCTATTTACAGTGACATACCTTTCTGTGAATATGCAGAAGTAGAATTTTAGATACTCGTTACAGTGTGAAGTAACTGAGACTCTTAAGGAGATGAGGTGTTTCCAAGATTGGATGAAAACAGAAATGGGTGTTGGAGGAGCTCAGAATTAGAAGTAGGCTCTGGCTTAAATTTGCATGGAGATCTAGTCTCATTATTGTAGTCCTTCCAATCTCTCCATAGCACTTTGAGACAAGTCTGTGGTCTCCCTGACCTTAGTTACAGGAGTAAGAGGTCAGCATACTTGCTGTGTGGTTTCATACTGCACATCCAACAAACAGCAACCATGTATGCTTCAGAAAATTTCAGATTCTTCAATTTTCCAGCAGCACCTACGAAGTGCAATAGAAGCTGAGACAGAATCAATTTACCTAGGGAAGCTTTAACTTCTCTAGCCTCGAGATTATTGCCTCCAACATGTTTCAGTCTCAATGTTAGGTTTTATGGCAAGACTCTGGTAGCTCTCACTCATTCAACAGAGAACACTGAGCAACTATGCACTAAATAAGGCCTGGCTTCGCTTGGAAGAACTGTATTACCATGGACTTTAATTGTATCTACATATGCACAAGGGAGGCACAACACAACTTCCTAAAGCAATTTACATTGCAGTAACATGGGAACAAAAATTAGACCAAAAAACCACTGAACATTCAATCCTGCAATATATTGCAGATACTCACATGGGTCATCAGTGGGTCCAGGTTCTTCAAATTTGTAACACAGCTGTTTAGCACTTGAACTGACATAGTAATTTGTAGTAGCAGAGGACTTTTGTCTTCCACTAGGGGGGAATGGATACGCATCCTTTGCTGGTGAATTTAACAAATCTTTGCTAGCTCATGAAGAAATTATGAAACTTGGGGGCTAACTGGTCCTAAGGTAAAGATTAAGAAAGTCATAGCCAGAAAATAGAAACACGCCCCAAGAATGATGCCTCGTTTCCTTTTATCTCTCTGGATTTCTGTCAGCATCTAGAAATGCTTAGGTCAAACTGTTTTTCTGCAATTAAGAAGGGGAAAAAAAAAAGAAAAATTAGGACTTAAGAAGAACACCAACTATTGCAAGATGCAAAGATGCACAGTAAAAGTGTCTGAATAGGAGAAATAGGTAATTTATTTGGTGACTGAAAGCAGGGTCATCAGTTCAAAAATGCTGATCTACTTCCACCGTAGAAACCAGTTCCTGTGCTACACACAATGGCTTGAAGCCTGCTGGTGCTACCATCAGTCAATTCCCTATAGTCAAGGGCAGCTAACCTGACAAATTGTCTCAGGTGCCTCTACATCAAATTACGGTGAAGCAAAGGTGACATGACCTGACATTTAGTCAAAGAACTTTCCAAAATCACTAGTGATGTGAAGATTTCAATTCTGGGATCTTTGGTTACTAAAGGTGGGAGAGCTTTTGAGTTTGGGTCTCAGTCCTGTGATGTGCTGAGGGCCCTCAGCTCCACAACAAACCTGGTGTATGGATGCTCTTCTGAATGTGTCATCTTGGACCTCAGTTACTGTTCTCAACTTTTATTTTCCCTATGTCTGTTCATTCTTCTATTAATGCCAGTTCTCCGCCCTTTCCAACCCTCATGGGAATGAATTTTCATTCACTGAGGGCCTCTCCAGTTCCCACTGTAGTCAGTGAGTGCTTTGCCTTTGACTTCCATGGGAACAAGATCTGGCCTCTCCTATTCTTTCTCTCTCTTCACTCACCCACAGCTGTCATCTATCTATTCTTATGCTGCTTCTCCAGATTTTTTTTAATTCTGTGTCCAATATTATAAACTTCATAAATTTTTTAATATTTCTCTGGCCTCTTTATGCATTGTAATCTGAACCTTTTGCTGTTCAACCTCCCTAACTTTTCACACACCCATTCCCTTGTCCCTCTCATTTTGTTTCTTTTCCAGCTTTTGGCTTTCCTATTTTAACCTCTCTGACTGAAATAGGAAACAGGAAAACAAACGAAAGTACTAAGACTTTCACACAGTAGCTGGGTGAGGTGGTGTTTTAGATTCATCAAAGGGTGTTCGTTTTTCAAATTTTAATAGCCTGGATAGGAATCTTGTTCATTATTAATCTGTGTTAGAATTGTAATGAAACACTGTGGTGGTGGTAATTAAATTTTGAGACAGATGCTTCATAAATAAAGAAGCATTTCATAAATATCAAATTATGCCACTGTCTTAGCATGTACAGGTTCTCTGTCATTACAGAAATGTGATAATTATCTCTGGTTATTCGTTATAATTTAAGAATGGATAATGAATAGAAAATATAGGCATGAAGAAGGGAAGTACCTGTAGCACTGAGGTTGCACTGTATCTCTTTTATATATGATTTTTAGAGGGGTTTGCATTTTAAATTCAGCACTCATTTCAGTAAGAAAATTAGCATGTGGTTAAGTAGTATCTCTCTTCAACTGTACATTGAACTGTATGTTTCTCTAACTGCTGAATAGTACTTTTTCTTTGCAACAGGTTCTTTTCTTTGAGCAGTACTCTGTTCCCACTGGTGCTTTCATAGATATGGTCAACTTGAAAACTTCTTTTGTTGGGTTTTAAAATATATTTTATGAACAGAATTAAATAATTATATTTCCCAGTTTTCTTTTGTATTCCAAACAGACTTAATCTATTCACTGCCTAAATAGGTCCAGTTCAGGCAACAGCAATATGAAATTCTCACACTTTTCCATGTCAGAGCAGCTCTTTTTAAACCCAAGGGCCACTTAGAGGAATGAGAGCTGAGACAACTGGCCAAGGTACAGCCCTTCTATGAAATCTGTACTGACCTGTGGTATCTGTGATAAGTATTTGACCGGTATTCCTTAACTTAATTGATAAAGGGAATGATTTGCTCATGGGAAGCTATTTCTGTTACCACCTACCTAACTAGGTTAGAACTGTGGTCAGATTTAAGAGATACATACACAGGTAATAAGACTGTAAGTAGTAATAAAAGTTTGTTTCAGCAGAGGAGGAAGTTTTCAGTGTGATAAATGTAATTTGTTAGAATTCCAGGAAATATTATGCAAGGCCTAAAGGGACAGTAAAGGAATAAGAGAAGAGGATGGTATAGGGAAAATTGATCTTCTCATACATAAAGAGGTAACAGATCTTTATGTGTGTGCTAACACATCTGCAGTCACTCAGCTGAGCTACCACAAGTAGCACAGGTTACAAAGTAGAAATAATAAGAAAGAAAACAGGAGACACATCACTCCTGGACTTGGATGTTCTAGAAAATCAGGTTGGAAGATACTTCAGGAGAGCATCTAGCCATGTGAACAGGAAGCATATGCCATCTTGGAGGTGCTCTGAATGGCGGATGAAACATGAAGCAGCCTTGTGATTGCTTGTTTTGGAGCCATGTTGTGATTAGGCACAAAGGAATTTTTTACTGGAAGTGAGACATGAACTAAAGAGAGTTGAGGAAAACTGCCTTTTAGTTCAGTATTCATTTCCTCAGCAGGTCTTACTATCCCCAAATCATTCTTGACAGAATAATTCAAATCGTTTACCACTTAGTGAATAAATTTTTATTTCATACCAAAAATTCTCATTCTTTGTCCATATCATATCTAAATGAAATGAGATCTTTTGTGATGTAGTTTTGATTGTTACAGAATTGCAGGCTTCAAGTCTTGCCACATACCTTAAGATACCATATAAAATCTGCATGCATACAGTATTTTATAATCACATGATCAGATAGGAAATTTAGACTATTCATCATTAAACTACCTGAGAAGTAAGAAGAGAGATCAAGAAATTCTTTATTGCCTTATGTATTAACAAAGTGTTACAGTAAGATCCATTTTGTAAACTGAAGAGAAGTTTCATTTGTGCATCACCTGGACACAATATTCCTCCAGCATATTTGGATATAAATATAGTAGTAGACTCGTATTAATGTTGATATTTTGTGTATGCAGAGGCGTGCTTAGTTGTATAATTGCAAATCCTGTAGTAGAGTCGAGTTAACACCTTTGTGGATTTAAATGCAAATCAAGTAGTTCTGGCATTTGATTTTTATTAATCACAAAGTACTCTAAACTTTCTCAGAGTCTGATCTTTTCATCCTAAGCTTATTTGATCTTCATCCAAGTAACCGGCATGATTCAGTATTCTCCCAGGATATAATATTATAGTTTGCAAAGTGATTGTTAAATGCATTAATAATTTCAATGGGATCATTAATAACATGTCTTGTCAGTGACCTAGCTCGGATAATAACTTTCTTGTGACTTGCATGAAGTAAATTTTTTCTGGGGGGAAGGGTATCCTTTTTCCAGAGGTTTCTAGATGTCTTTCAGTTGTTTTCCAGTGGCTGAAATAGCTTTTAACTGTGGTATGTCTTGAGGTTTATGCACTCATTTCTAAGAAAATGTGATAATTGGTTAACCAACCATTCCTCTGTAGTTGTCCTGATTGCTTAACCTAACAACTTCACCAGTATGTTTTGTAAATAACAGTAATTATATGTATTTTTCATAATAATGTCATGTTGTTATAGAATAGTTTAAGGCAGCAAATGTCTATTGACAGAAGTCATATTAATCTATTAAAATAGTATGGCAAAGAGATCTCTTGTGGATTGAAAATTAATTTGGCACAATTTCAATTTTTTTAGAGCAATGTGTCATATTGCTGGTACTTTTATGTCAGGATAGTCTGGGTGTTGGTGTATCATTAAGAATCCCAAAATACACTGTAACTTGGAGGGGGACAGCAATTTTCTTTGTCTCCCTATTTACCCCTTGCCAGTTTGACAGATTGCTATCTTGCAACATTCATCTTGCAGATCACCATATTCTCCTTCAATGACAACAATCTATATCTATACATCTCTACATTCTCTGTATTGCTGCCTCCTCTTCACTACATGTAGAATAAAGAAAATTTGACTACTTGTTGGGCCTGCAAAGAGGTTTCCACTGTTCAAGCAAAGATCACTCTGCTTTATCTACCTTGCTATGATGTGTAGCAATGGACTTAAGGGCCAAGGTGGCATCTTTTATCAGAGGATGTAAGTTAATAAAAAAACATTCAGTTGTGGAAACAACAGTATAGCGTGCTAAAACAGTGAGAGGGAAATCCCTGCCCAGTGTTGACACAATTCACTAGCAACCAGTTCTGTAAGTAGTTGTCTCTGTGCATTGTCTGGTGTGAGAAAGACAGATTTCAGTGTCATAGGAAAATGAGAAAGTCTTTAAGTAGATCCGTTTGTAACTGTCCTTCACTGAAATATATTCTAGTTACTCTTCTCTGCTGTCTCCTTCCGTCTGATATATCCAGTGTTGTATAGCTGATAAGCAAGATTATCAGCAGCAGTCCCACCTTTGACTTTTTTGCACATGCATTGAAATGGCAGAATGGCACATCCATAGCAGTAGACTACAAGGTTTGCTATGGTTGGTGTTCTTTGTACAGTGAATGAAACAGCTAAGCTAATGTGAAGGTAATTGCATATGGAAGATCATTTATTTACTGTTCCATCCCTGGCAGTGTTCAAGGCCAGGCTGGATGGAGCTTTGAGCAATCTTGTCTGGTGGAAGATGTCCCTGCCCATGGCAGTGGGTTTGGAACTAAGTCATCTTTAAAGTGCCTTCCAAACCAAACCCATCTACAGTTCTGTGATTCCATGATTCTGTGTCTTCTGTCTTTCTAAACCTAGACATTTTAATAACCTTTTTCAGAAGCATATTGTTATTATTGTACTTTTGAGAGGTTATCTTGGATCGCTTATTCTTCAGTCTATTCCCTAGGTCAAGTTGGAGTCACCCATAAGAGTCTCCTTCTTCAGTCAGCAACCAGTGGGTGTAACTGAGCTGCTTGTAAAAGCTGGGAAATGCAGGCATTCTTACAATGACTGTGTCATTGTATGCACTGGCATAAGCATCACTCTTGGAACTTTGCCCTGTTGTGCTTACCCTCTCCCCTTACCTTCCCCCCCAAAAAAAGTCCACCATTGGATACTTTAGTGGTTGCTTTACTTTTCTGAAACATTTTAGTGAAGCAATGCCTAAACACAAAAGGAAGGCTCCCAACTAGCTACAGACAGAATTTGACAATGAGTTTTAGTTCAGACAATGATTAGTAGGGTGGAAAGGAGGATATTCAATCTGACCTCATCTTACACTGTCCCTGTAAGTGTTGTTGATTATCAAGGTACTAAATAAGATATTAATTATGCATTGTAGTTTCAGTCCTGTGAAGTTCTGTATCCTGTAACTTTAATTCTTCTTTGCATGCAGGCAAGCTGTGTAAGTATTTATCTCCTCTATTCAGATGAGAGGCTGAAACTTATGTTGCTAGCATTACAGAATCATAGAAATTAAAGATGGAAAAATTTTATTAGATCATCTACAGTAGTAGTTCGTCATCTTGCCAATACAAGCATTTTACTATAGAACAATGACTCTTTGCCCAAAGCCACAGAGAGAATCAGTGTCAGAGCCAGGATTAAAAGTCAAGGAGTTTCTGGCTCCCTGTCTTCTACTCAGACGGCAAGAGCATACTGAAGAAAAGCTAGATTGTCCAAACATTAACAAAAAACAGCAGGGATGATTTGATTAATTCAGATTCGTTGCTAAAAGACCTGTAGTGGTTTTGATTAGCTCTTGGGCCCTCATCAGGCTTGGAGGGGTGTGTGTGGTAAATTTCCTTTTACCAGTATGTTACCTAGAAGATCCTGAAGTGATATGTGTTCTTGAGAAACATGCAATTAAAACACTACTTCAAGCAAATCCCTATGAATATCTGGATCAGCATCTTTGTGATAAATAGGTCAGACTTAATCCTGTAAGCTCTTGAAGACAGGGGCTCTGTTTTCAATATGTCCATACAGTGCCTTACTGGACATCTTGAACAGCACTGTGACGTGTATTAATAATAATTAATATTTATTGGACATGAGAGCTAAAGTTAGAAGTTATTTCTGAGGTGTAACTTTGCTTGTTCATAAACTGCTGCACTATGATAATTCTATATGCTTAGTCTGCAGGGCTATTTGTGAATACCAGTTATTATGTATCCTGTATATATTTGCAAGAATGAGTAGTACATGTGATGTACTTACTATTGTTATTATTACTGCAGAGCTATGTATATACTCAGTATATATACTTTACAGATGCTCATGTAGTGCCTACAGAAAAAACACTTAAAAAGTCAGTACTTGCTGCACAGTTTTATTTTCACTTCCACACCAGAATTTTCCCACACGTTTGTATAATGAAAGTATTATTATTATTAGGATTGGAAAAAGTGCCTAGTTTTGCAGGTGTCAGATGTATCTCGTTATAAAATCTTGTTTTCAGTAGCTAAACTCTAACTGTGTAAAGAAACTTTTCATTTATGTATCCACGTCAGATAGGATTTTTTGAGAAATTTCTAAGAAACCAAGGAGAAAAACTGAAACTATTTTAATGAGAAGATTTGAAATCTTGTGTTTTGTAATAAGGATTTGTCAAAAGGTGATCTTTATTTTGGATGTCTGTTTTCTTCCTGTTTTGAACAAATTTTTCACGATATTGTGAGCTGTTCTGGAAGCAGTTTTTCTTCACTTTTTCCCACTTAAAAATGAAGTTTTTTACTAATCTGATTCTGTTTACTCTTTAACACCAAGGTTTTTACCTCTTCAAGGCTCTTTTGGTCCTTCCCCATTGTCAGATGACTTCTCAGAAACTAACAAATGACACTCAGTGTTGAGTTTTACATCCCATTTTAGCAGGAATCTGAGAATGAGTGGTTACATGCTGTGGCAATGCAGAAGATAATGCCAATTAACTCTGCATGCAGCTAAGGTTGTTCTTTCACAATCACTTGAATATGATCTAAGTAGATGCTTCTGCCAAAAGTGGTGACCTCACCTATCCCCAGACAATGGTGGCATGTTCCTGCTTCTTGACTTTTAGAGAACTAGTCCAGATAAAGACTACTAACTTTTTAGCTGAATTACTCTGCTAAGACTGTAGCCATGCAGATATTAGCACAGGAGTGGGAGTAAGACTTTTTGCCTATGGCAGGGACAGGGAATGCTACCTCATATAGTACTAGCAGTCATGTCCTTCTCACCTTTCTATTGATTATACATAGTCTTTAAATTCAGTCAACAGTCTGTTAGCATAGAGATTAGTTGATCAGACAAGGGCTGGTAAGCGTGAGCAACTTCTGAATATGTTACTTGTGAAACTTATCCCTTACTTGAAAATTATTAGGGATAGTCATAGGGATTTTTTTCTATGCTTATGTTTCCTTTATTGAATAACAGACCACCTGATTTGCACATATAATTTGGCTATAGAGGATAGAATTCATTTCACTCAATTTTAGGTGTCTGTAATGTTACTTTGGAAACTGAACTGACCACCTAGGCTCCCTTTATTCATCAATGAAATGTTATTGAAACTATTAGATTGGGAACTCTTTCAGTAATCTGTCCTTAGAAGGATTAATCATGGTCTAGAAATGCCTACTTTGCTCTATTGAGTAAATAAAAAAAATAATCCTCTGCAGATGACTAGCCACATGACAACATATACATTGTTATATAAAATGAAGCCAATCAAAAAGCATAACCATCTAACCCGGTAAACTCAAGCACTGGTTAAATAAGGAGAACAAAAAGATAAGGCTTTCTTATGGGCATATCCATGCTAACATTTGTGCCTGTCATTTGAGTCTTACCAGTGTAACACTACTGTACCACCAGATCAGATTTTCTGGTTTACTTGGAGCAGCAGTGTCCAGGTTGAAGGTAATTAGATATAAGGAATCAATTCTTCACTATGAGTGTGGTGGGACCCTGGAACAGATTCCCCAGAGGACCTGTGGATGCCCTTTCCCTGGAAGTGTTCAAGGCCAGGTTGGTTGGGGCTTGGAGCAACCTGATCTAGTGGAAGGTGTCCCTGCTTATAGCAAGGGGCGTTGGAACTAGATCATCTTTAAGGTCCCTTCCAACCCAAATGATTCTGTGATTGTGTGAGATTCGGTCAGAGAGACTGGAATTGGTTGAAAAAACCATAATACAGCTGGCAATAAATGGGGCTGAAGACAAGAATGACCAGTAAGAGCAGTCAACTACCAACTCACTTCCTCTTCTAAACTATAGTGGTCTGTGTCATGCAGCAAGATATATCAGCCCCACTCATGACTCGGGGGTATCAAAACAGTGAAATGTGACAGATGTTGTGATTTTCCTACTTGGCTGTTTCAAATATATAGGCATTTATTCAAAGTCAAGAACTCAAAAGTGAGAATTACCATTAAGTTCATCCCTAGAGGACACTACACTTTCTATGAAAGGGAGATCTCAGGTGGGAATTCAGACTGTTCCTGTTCAAGATCAGCATATTCCCTTGAATTAAAAGGTTATACATGCCTGTGTAAAAAAACCAAAAACCAGATATGCCTGGAAGAACGACATTAGTAGCCTCTCCCCACATTTCAAGAGGAGGAAAAAACAAACAGGCATGAACATGTAAGTCACTCAAGTATGCTGTTGTACTGCTGCATGCAAATATCTTGAAAGTATTTAAAGAAATAGAAAATATTTTTTTAAAAAACCAAAACTTTAGGAAAAAATTATCCTTGCAAAATGTAAATAATTTTCTGAGAGTTTTATAAATTTTTTCTTTGTTTTTAAACTACATCTGACGTGTGACACTGTGTACAGTAATATTGTCATACTTTGTTTAGTGTTATGTACTATGGACCAACTGAATCGGAGATCTATCTACCTAATGAAAATTAGAGAAATTTTTAAGCATTCATTGAACTGAGGCTGAACTGTTAACATACAGTTCAATAAATTATGTTATTTTTTAAAAAATTAGAAATACATTAACTGCAATTGAGTAATATGTAAGAAATAAACAGCTCACTTTCCAGCTGGGCATTTACAACCTTTGGCATGTAACTAAGAGTAACTTCAGTGAGATTTAAGTGGTTGAGTCAAGCACTATGCATAGCAGCATGAGGCATGAGAACAACTTCAACATATGAGAACAGGGGATGGTCCCAATGAAAAGCACATCTGTAAGTTTCATATACTGTGAATTCCCTGGCTCCAGTTGGAGATCATGTCATTGTTCTAAATAGTTCTGATATTCCCCCCCGTGTCAGTGCAAAGCATTGTTAAAGTTTAATACTACTGTGCTGCTCAATTTTCCTTGGCACACTCCACTGAGGAAGAGGAATGCTTAGGGATAAAAATGAATAATTTAATTAGAGTAAGGCCTTCTATTACTGGGCCAAATTCTGAGTCCTTCAGCTGAGCAGAATTCCCACTAATTTGAGAGGAACTTTTGTTCAATTGACTGCATAACTTGAATCATTGTCCCATGTTAACTTCTGGTGGCTTAGTCTCATTGCAGATACACAGGGAAAACATCTTAATCCTGAGGAGCTGAGTCTAAAAATGTGTCACTAACAACCCTCTTCTAAAAGGGCTTTTATGTCCTAGCTTCAGCTTGATTTAATACTCTCAACTGCTGGTGATGCTGAGTACCTCTTTTATAGTAGTCAAGGGTTTGGTTTTGAGTTACTACTGCTGCATTCTAGGAGGGCAAGAGTAAAATTCTTGACTGTTTTTCAGTTAAAACAAAATCTATTTGGAAATTACTTGCATATTCTTGCAAGATGATTGCTTTTGCTAATCCAGCTAGCTATCTCAAGTTCACCATAATTTCAGGTGAACCAGTCCCTGGGAAATTTTGTTGTGCTGCACTCGAGGGTGGCTGGATTTCACAGATAGATAAAACAGAGATTTCTCCTTCCACTTCTGTTTATGACAGTCAGTTAGCAATATGTTCTGTAATACTTCTGGAAGAAAGAAATAGTACTGCAAGAAATATGGCTTAAAAGACTATTTTCTAAGGCTTCTAATCTGGCTACCTGCATTGTTGCTTTGCTCTCAAAGCAAAAGCACCTTATGTGAGAACGTTTATTAACACTTTTATTGCTTAAGGAATTTATTATTAAATAAATGTAAAGGACAAAACCAGCCAGCTCCTTGTCAAATGTCAGCTTTTGTGACATAAGGGTAAGATTTTCAGAAGGCTTCAAATTTACGTTACACTATGCATTTTCAAATTAGCAGGAAAAACAGTATTAACTTTGATGGAATTTAGGTCAGAATGAAAAAAAATCATTAGAAATTTCAGAAAAATTGAAAATTTCAACTGGTTAGTCATTTGTTTCTCTCATATACTGACATTTGTGGGAATTTTTCCATTCTGTTTTGCTCATGTCTTGTGACTGAGGTTATCACAATCTTATTCTAAATCTTGTCCTAATAACCTTAGTGTTAAGCCCCTTTTGATGGATTTAGGAAAAACAGTTTAAGACTTTTGTTTTTCATTCAATGACTTAAAGTGGTGAATGATTTCACTATAACACTTGTAAATTATTTGTTATTATCTTGATAATCTGAAACATGCATCTTATGTTTGTTCTCAATATGACAGGCTTCAATTTCCAGATATTGGTTCTTGATATTTATCTTTTTTAATTAAAAAAATCAACAAAACTACTATCAAAAGTGTTCTCATTTAATTAATAAGCCATTATCAGGTCATCTAGTTATCTTCTCTTGGGCAAATTGACTAGACTGAGCTTTTCTGTTCAGTCATTCTATGACTAATTTTCCACACCATGATTCATTCTTATTTTGCTTTCCTGAGACCTGCACAACTTTTTAACATCTTTTTTTAAAGTGTGGGCACCAAGAATTACATACAGTATTCTAGTAGTGGCTTGATTGGTGAGAATCACATGTAAAAATCACTACAAAATGCATTATTCAAATACTATTGCCATATGGGCGAGATAGTACCCAGCTACCCTGATAGATATAAAAGCTGTAATAACATTCCATCCCAACCTTTTCTTTGTTTTTGGTTCCTGTGGTTCTATGCACTCACCATGCTCATTTAACTTGGAGTTTTGGTTGTTCCAAAACTGTAAAGTGAAACTCATCTCAGCCCACAGTTCTTCCCCTTTCTGCCCCCTGAATTTTGTGCTGAAACTATGCAAAAATGTGCATTTTTGTTATTTTTATTTAAACAGCAAAAATAGTTTGGCTCAACTGTGCTGAAAACTGGGTCATGGCTTGTTCAAAATATTTGCAGCCCTTTCAAGGAACATCGGTTGTACTTAGGGCTTGTAATGAACTCTGAATTTAACAGAGTTTTAGGTGACAGGTGAGAATAGTGTCCTGAGTTAAACAACTATGCTTTTTAGTGTTTCAGAATATGCTACTGTAAGTTAATTCCTGTTAATTTTCTTCTGGTGAGTTAGTGATTGAAGCTAAAGGTTAAAATATTTTTCTATTCAGAAGGTAAGCGGCACATTGAATTTAAATTAAGTTTACTGAATATGAAAATGTCTCCATAGCGAATTAAACTCAGGTCAATTTTCCAATAATATCTGTGCTTGTGATTTCCTGAAAACACTGCCTTGTACAAACAGGCTTCAGCATGGCCAGACTCACAAGAAAGTCATATTAGTTTAACAATACATCATGCATCAGCAGAACAACAGTTACAGCATGGAGGATGTTCTCAACTCAAAGCAAATATAAGGTCATCCAACACGAATGTTCAGGCACATGGTTGAATTACAGAAGTTTTTTTTAGGTCTTGGTAGCTGAATTTCTGTATCTTCTGAGCCAGTCAGTCATAAATTAATAAAACCTAGCTTAAGTCTCAAGGAAAAAAGAGGGAAAAGGTTATATTGCCTTGCATATGAAGGAGAAAACAAACAGAAAATGTAATAGAATTTCAACTGGTGCATGGTAACTTGATTGCATGCTGGTAACATATACTGCCGTTAAAAAGTTTATCTCTCCTGGTGTGTGTTTAGTATTATGAAACTTTTGGTAAATGAACCCCAAGTCATGTAATTTAACAAAGACTACAAATGTTTTGGCAAAGTAGGCTGGATTTCCAGCAAATATGGAGCAATTTATTCTTTGGAGGGAAACTGTGTATAACCTGCCTGTTTCAGCTGTTTTTTGCTTTTGATCTGATGCAAACCTATAGGCTTAAAAGAAAAAAACCTTTTCTTTGGTAACTCTTCAGTCTCACTCTGAAAACTGAATGAGGCTGGATTTCATGGGAAGAGTAGGTTCTACACTTTACATGTGAATTGGGAGAATGAAGACAACTTTGTACTTCCATCATTCTTCACTTTGAGCGTGGATGATGTAACACCAGCTAAAATAAAGTTGTCAGTTCATTTATGCTATTTCTATAAATAGATGGCAGTATGTTTACAAGAATTCAGTTTATTCAAGGAGTAAGGAAGTCAAACCTTAGACATATACTTTGAGCTGATAGTAATCACCTCAATTTCAAATTAACACTGAAAGATTTTAAAAAGTGTATCCCATGTATATCAGTTCATTTTATTAAATCTTTATGCAGTATCTTGAAATTAAAATACAGATTTCAACCCAAGAAGTATGGAACTACTGTGCATAACTAGTGCAAAAAAAGCACAGAATCACAGGTTACTGTATGTCTCATGTGAAGAAGGATGGAAATACTTAAAATTCAGTAAGTTTTGAAATTCATGGCAAATTCTAGACATATTTCATCTCTCTGAAATGCTTGGAAAACCTTAAAATAACTCATGGTCTGAATTTTTGGAAAGCATGAATCAATACCTGAGTGAACTTTGGAGATCAGTCAGCACATGATTCTGCTATGATGAAGTCACTGATGTGCTCCTGTGAAATGTAATGGAGGGACTGACAGTGACAGGGTATTATCTATTGGACCCACACCAGCTGTTATTGACTTCCTTAAAAATTATATAGAACATGAAGCCAAAGTCCTGTGTAATTTGTGTGTGTCTATGTGTGTTACATTATTAGGAGTGCAAAAAAAACCTGAATAGATGTGCTTATGTCAGCAAAAAGATAAATTCATGTAACTTCACCTCAGAATGTAATACCTCTCAAAGACAAAATGATAAAGTGTGGTGTATCTGCAGGGATGAAGGAATCACTCATAATATTTGCTAGAATTATTCAAAGACTGGACAAACCTTAGTGAAAATCCTGAATATTTTTAAACTCATGATAGCAAACGTACAAAAGCTTAGAGTGCTCCAGAAAGTAGTCACTCTTCACTTTAGCAAGTGTAAGACATAGCTATAGCTAAATAAAACTTACATATTTCTCTGTTTCTCTTTCCTTACACCTTCAACTCAAGTTGATACAAGTCATATTTTTCTTGGGTATTCAGACAAAAATGTCCTTCAACTCAATTTTGTAGCTTATTATCTACTTCGAGTTGCTTCTTAAGCTCGTCTCTTAACCTGTTACTACTTTTTAAGTGTCCTTTCTGTTGAATTTAATCACTTTTATCAAATGATCACATAATTTCCTCTGGAGTTTCATTGCTAGTTTTCAATCCACTTTGCTTCATTGGTATTTTGGCTGCTTTCTTCAGCATATTCAAATATCAGTCACTGCAATCACCTGCTCATTCCAGAGCTAAATATGTGACACAGGCTAGTCTACTAATCATATATCTTCCAGCAAACAACTCCAAAAGGAATCAACTCTCTGAAGTGCAGGAACATGGATCATGAAGTTAATCAAGTAAAGGGATGCGTGCATTCTATTATTAACATTTAATGCACAGAGGTAGTTTATTTGACATATAATCTTCCACTCCATGAGAAGGCTTTGTCAGCTTTTAACAGGCAAACCCTACCAAACACAGATGAATATCAAATTTTGGGCCATCCCTTGTAAACCAAAACCATCATATTTCAGGTAGCTCTCTTCATATCTGCTATATACCTAAACAAAATGGGGTGAGCTGAGGACAGACTTGGAGCCCTAACTCTGAATTTCCTGGCTTTTGTGGGCTAAAGTCATACTCTTAATGTTATTTGAAAGTATTTTTTTGTGGTTTAATATATACTATAACTTTTTCTTTTGTGACAACTGGATTTATACTGGCTTCATCCCTAATACCACTGGAAACTGGAAGCAGGTCATAGTGTGAGCCTGTCTTCCAAATATTTTAAATAGAAAGTCACCATTCGGCACTCATCGCTCTTGTTCTCCAATAAAAGTTCAATGTTCCATTTTAATTAGAATGATACTTCTTATGTCAATACCGCATCCAACTTGTAGACTATTTGTCCTCCTGAATGTTAAAGGTGACCAAACGTACAAAAATCCCTTTGTACTTTTCTCCTTTCTATTTTATTCATATGAAAAAATGTGTGTTTAATGGGGAGGAAAAAGAATTATTTTTTTTTCAATAGAAATTCTTTTCTTGCCTTTCAATGTGATTTTTCTTGGTTGATCCCATAGTTACTCTGTTCCATGGTCTAATATTTTAATGCTATAGGCTGCAATCAGATTGACAAAATCTGCCTCTCTCTCCTGTAAGCACTGTCTAATGTCTTCATATTAAAGCCGTAGGTCTTAGTTGTCTGTGTAACATTACATCACATAGCAA
This sequence comes from Corapipo altera, assembly GCF_003945725.1. NCBI lineage: Eukaryota > Metazoa > Chordata > Aves > Passeriformes > Pipridae > Corapipo > Corapipo altera. The sequence continues at coordinate 11,799,600 of NW_020884873.1, forward strand.
AAGAAGTTCTTGTTTACATGTGAATGTTGATGTGAAGTCCTGTCTCTGAATGCCTATAGATATATAAGACACAGATACTTCAGAGACTTGAAGTATATTGCTGGAAGTCAAACCACTTCCAGCAGAATTCTCTTAACATATGTTCATTATCTTTAATTAAAAAAAAAAATCGTTGTCACACGAATCCTGTGTAGGACTGCCTGCAGAATAAAATATGTACAAACCCGTATGCTTCTTCCTTGAGGAATAATGGATCTTCTCCTGCATAGATAGAACCCAGTTTCATGGAAACAGAGGAATTGAGCCATCTGTGGTAGCAAATGAAGGGGAACAGTTGAAGGACAATTGGAGAAGATAAGATCTTGAAGAGTCCATGAATACTGTTTGTGTCCCTATACAAACAGATAAAAGGAAGTTCCAAACTCAAGTGTCACCTGACCACTATTCCATACACTACTTTCTTCTCAGGGAGTGATTTTATGGTCACTTGAATGCAGCATGAGTGAGGACTGTCACTGCAACAGCAGTCTCACCCTGCCCCACCTTCTGACAGTATGTCTCTGTCCTGCAATCTCCCTTTTACAGGCATTAGGAACAGACCATTTCACAGGATCACAGAATATGCTTGAGTTGGAAAGGATCCAAAAGGATCACCAAGTCCAACTCTTATTTGTTCAGCAAGTCAACTTAGGGAACTGATCTTGCTGCAGATGGACCCTTTCTTGCTACCTTTTTCACTGTGTTTTACCATGCCAGCTGGAACATGAGTTGGCCTAAAAAGGTGTGGACCTTCACCCTCAGTTGTGCTGATATAGCTACATGGGTGGCCTTATTTTTGTTTGTTTCAATGATCTGTTTACAGTGCAGCACTATAAACGGTTGAGATAAAAATGAGAGGGGGAGTGGACAGAAACATTTTAATTTTACTTTACCACTGAATTAACTGTAATGTTCTCATTCATACACCATTCATTCATAAAGCATGCATACAGCCACAGGGAGAAGCTGGATAAAAGAAAGTATTCCCGAGATGGAGAGATCGGAAAAGATCTTCAACAGCTAATCTGATCTCTGTCTGACCAAAAAACTTTGCTGATGTGACTTTTGTAATTCAGAAGCTTTCGTTGTATATCCAGAAATTCAGTAAACATTGACTTATTTTTGGACAGGCAACTGTTGTTGGCAATTTACTTGGTTCCTTATCTTTTCATAGAGGTGTAAGTCAGCATTTCAAGGCAGTTTGAGAGAAGAAATTTTAGAACCTGTCACTTTCAGGCCTTTACATCTCTGCCTACTTGTTTTGCCAGGAGAATACCATTAGGTTTGGTTTCTGTTTCACGCAAACATTGATAGGATATAATTTCTGATGATGGGCTTTGTGCTGAGTATGTAATCTGGGGATGTGCTAGAATCTGTCTCCTTTAAGGCTCTCTGCAATTATTGTTTCATAAATTGGATAATTAAGCAATAATTATTAGTGTCACATAAATGAAAGTCTATATTTTCTCCCATGTCAAGAAGCTGAAACAGTGTTAGCATAAGGAGAATGGTCAAAGTTAAGTTCTGGAAGATCTTATCCCTGTGCCAGCCACTGGCTAAAAGGGATTGTTCAGAATACTGTCTAAGATTATACATGCAGGAGAAACTGCTTTTACACAGGTTTGGGTCTCAGCTCAATACTGTCCTATTTCATTAAGGAGCACTTAAGAAAGCTTCATTTTTGCAGCTATCTTAAGCTTTTTTTTTTCTCCGTTAAAGTAAACCACTATAAAATCCCTCTTCTTTTGTTGTCTGATGTAGCTTTGCCTTTGCAAAACATCTGTAATAATGGGGAGAACAAATAATTTTTTACTCTTGAAAGTCAGTTATGAAATTTTGGCATTTGACATATTAAGTGTTAATTTTTTTGTCATCTTGTTGGACCCATTTTTCTCACCTATTTTTAGATCCACACACTTACCTCTTCCATCACTTCTACTTTTCTGACAATGCAAAGAAGTCAAGATGTTTTCTTTTATATGGGGGCATTCCATACATTCCATACATTTGGAGATTGTCACTGTGAACCACGTTACCAGACCTACTTCTTCCACCTTTCTGGTGGCTAGCAGAAGTATGCACAGGGCTCTGGGAATCCCAGACTGAAAAAAATATTTTTCTAGTATTACTGGTGCAAGCTCCATTAAACTTGAGTTTTTCATCTGTATGGTTTTGCAGAAGTTTATGATACTGTGAATTTGTCAAAAATATGATAGTCTTCCAGTAAAGGGGAATCTGCCCAGATTATCAAAGTTGAAAGACCTCACCAAAATGACAGTGGTAATATTGTGGCAGGTGAATAGTAGCAAGGTCATTGTCTTGCTGCTTCTGCAAGTGGCAGATCAGCTCTTTCATCCTGTATCCATTCTTTTGGGTTGGTCTCTAAGTAACAAAAGTTTACACTTGCTACCTCAAAATACAGTATGGAGGAATTTGTGTATGTATGGACACACATAAAAGCACAAAAACATAGAGGTTAATTTTAACTTGCCTTAAGATGCATAAGTGTATTTGGGAGATGGAAGTTAAGAAAATCCATAATAAGACTGAATGAAGTCTAGGCACCTCTTAAGATCTCAGAACAGAAAACAGTTTTCCAGTTTTTCATGTATGGAAATACCAGATGAGTCAATGGGTGTTCTCTGCACTTGGAGCTTCCAGGACTACTTTCTGTATGTCAGCATCATCTCCTTATAACTTATTTTTAAAGGCCACCCAGTGTCCACAGCCACCACTGATTTAACTGGAGCTTTGGGTGCTCAGTAGCCCTGAAACTGGACTTATTGTTTCCATGGTACTTTTGGAAAGGCTGTCACACAAAAACAATTTAGGGAAATTAACATTTGGCATTTTGGGTTAACGTAAGAATTGCTCAAGGTGACAATTCCTGGTAAGAAATTACACTGGAGGGGAAAAACCAAAAAAAAAAAAAAAAGAAAAGGAAAGAAAACCTGACTTACTCATCATGCAATAACTCTGTGCTTTTAAAATGCTTTTGACCACAAGCAGTTTGGAGCAACCAACTGCAATCTATTAAATTTCAGCTCATAGGGATTTTACTTTTTCCTCAACCTTTTCTTGTATGTTATATAAGTATTTTTAGGAAATTCGCAGTTCTTACTGAATTTAAAAGAAACATCTAGCTTTATGAGGAGAAATCAATTAATATCTATAGCTTCTAAGGTAGACTTTGAAAACTGAGGAGATTTTTCACTATTGATTGATGCATATGTTCTATATTAAATTATTTTTATTTGTCCTTCTGGAACTTATTTCATTTTAACATCGGGGCAAATCCAGACTAATTTATACAAGTGTCATTATGTAGAATGTTTGAATTTTTGTTACATTTCTTGTTTTGGGATGAATAAAGTAAGCAGAAGTTGCCTTAGAAACTATGTCTATCCAGAGTAAGAATTTTTTTAATATCTAGCTTATATGGGAGAGATTTTTACATATAATGTACATTTATCCTTCATAAATTAAGTAACATAGGTAATATTTAAATATTATACAGGTACTTATAACTACAGTAATTCTTTATCCACAAAGACCTTTCAGAAAGCTTCAATGATAACTGAAACCTATTCATTTCAATGGTGATGAAACTAATTATTTTTGCAAATGAATAAAAAAAATCTACTAAAATTCTTATTGGAATAATATCACCCTAGATTTTTTCATTTCAATTTTAGTATGTGGTTATTTTTTCTATGTGCAGTAGGCTACATTGTTTGCATAATCAGTTTTGGAAGTCAAGAAGGAATGAAATGTAATGACTAAATTCTCCTTTTCATGGATTTTCAGAGGTGGTCCATTATCAGCTATTCTACTTCTGAAGGTTTATTAAATATTTTATGGAGAAGGCTTATTTCACATGGTGTCAGACTGTCAGGAGTGGTTCTTGTATCTAGGAATAGAAGTATGCTTAATGGCTAGAAGTGGTCTATAATGCTTCTTGGAAACTCATTAAAGACAATTAGTGTTTGCTTTGGAACCGTGATGATTTTAAGCGCTATTAAGGGATTCATCTAGCATCCTTCCTCTCCCAACCATTCTTTTTTATTTTTTTTTTTTGACTATGCCAGATATAAAGAGTTGAATGATTCACTAGATGAAATTTATGAACCAATTTTTAGCAAAGATGCTGACAAAAAATATTGAGTGCTTACAGAAAAGATGGGGACATGAGGGTGAAGATTTGGCCTTTACATGGAGGAAATAGTGGTGTTCAGCTAAGAAGTCTGAGTTGACAGGAACAGAGTGAGAGAGGGAAGCTGCTTGGTGAAACAAGTGCAATAGTATAGTACATGGGAGAAGAGGTAGTAGGAACAGGAGGTAGATTTGGGAGCCACTTCTGATTTTGATACCTAATTGAGAACAAAACTGTTTTCAGCTTGGGCCTGGTAGAATTGATGGAAGAATTAAAAGAAAATGTAAGTAGCAGAAAAAAATACTTGGAAGCATCTCTGCCTACTAATTTTGCCAGGAGAATATCGTTAGATTTGGTTTCCATTTCATGTGAACATTGATTGTATATAATTTGCAATGATGGGCATTGTGCTGTGTATATGATTTGTGGATGTGCTAGATCTGTCTCTTCTAAGGCTCTCTGCAATAAATTGCACAATTAAGCAATAATCGTCAGTGTCGTATAAACGAAAGTCTAGATTTTCTCCCACTTCAAGAAGGTGAGAAGCTGAAACAGTGTTAGACTTATGGAGAGTGGTCAAAAGTCATCTGTATTATGCATCCTACTTGAAAGCAGAAGAAATGTATTCTTAAGAGACAAGACCTTAGAGCTTACACAAAATTCTCTTGGTTTCAGTGGAAATGCTCTGCATAAGAGTGGATAAATCATAAGCCTTCAGCCTTCCCATCTGCCTTTCTAGGGATAAATTTAGACATAGGTAAGTATATCTGATGCAGAGTCTATGAACAATCATGCATTAATACCTTACACATCATTCTAAATTTATATTTTTCTAAGGAAAAAAGGTAAGTGTAATAAATTATCAGTACAACTGTAATTCAGCATATTGATAAAGTAATTTTACAAAAATTCTTCTAGTAATGAAGCTATTCTAGAATTAGACATTGTCTTGTACTTCATGGAGAAATATTGAAGGAGAGAGCAAAAAAAAATGCTTTGGTGTAATTTGAAAGCAGGACCTGTGAAGAGCATCATACTAATGCTGTAAAACAGCAAATATTTCTAAGAGATTTCCAGGAACTATCTTCCTGCGTAAAAAAGATGGTAAAGGAACATTTTCTGCTGGTACTAAGGTTACTGGGGAAAGTTCATGGACTCAGGGTGGTTTTCAGGGTGATTAACCTCAGTTGCCAAAGCTGATCCATAGTATGTTTTCTCTGAGAAATAAGTCATACAGATCTGATTAGATTAAAGAGGTCCAGCAGATCATGTTCTTAAAGCTGTCTGTAGCAACACTTATGGATGAAAAGTTGATGTTGTATATTCCAGTATAGAACACGGCTCTGTATTAGACAAAGAGACAGGTGAAAAGACCTGAATTCAGACAGGCTGTCCAATACTTCTATATGGATTCCTCATGTAGAATACAATTGCCTTCCTGATAAACTCAATCTGCATAGAAGTTCTTCATTGCTTTATGAATTGTTTTCTTTGAAGCTCTTATTGTTCTGTGTAGGTGATGGCTAACAGGATTCCAGATGACTCTGCACTTTTTAGTCCTGACATTGTCCCTGTGAGAACATGGATAGAAGTTCCACCATGAAGTCAGCCTTGCAGAGACCATCTCAAAGACCCACAGGCTCAATTTCCTCCTGGATGGAGAGAAAGTAAAGGTCTTACTATCAGAATAATGTGTCATTTCAAGGTTTCAAGACTTAGATAGGACCACTGAAAGAAACGGTGGATTAGAGGTGCATTAAACACAGAAACTGTAACAGAGATCCTCTGGGGCACACCAATCTACAAGGATTTTGTGAAGAAGAAAGATAAAGGAATGGTTAGATGCATCTTCAGTGTGCTGTATGTGCTTCACATTTTTTATAGAATAATATAACTGAACTGTGCTTAGCTCAATTTAAAATTTTGCTTTGTGGTTGACCTTTTCCAGATTAATGACACAGTTTCAGTGGTAGGACACAGCAGACATGCCAGTTACAGTGATTAAATAAAAAAAATATTAAGAGAAACCATATATATTGTTGCCTAGCAGAGAACCAAAACATTTTTTTCCTGAAAGCCACATGAACTTATTTTCCAGGTCTTAAAAATTGCATTGGACATCAATAGAAAGGAATGGAAAGAGAAAACTGATTTGTAGTAGCTGTGCTTTGGATGGTGATGATAATTATTATAATATCTCCAAATGCTTTTTATATGAAAATAAACATTGAATTTTAAAAATAGTGCCAGAGCATTAAAGTCATGCTCCAACTAGATATTTTAAAATGTGCTTCACTTTACTGACTTTCATAATTTTCTCTCCCTACCTATTTCCAGATGTTACCTCAAATCTGATATGGATAAATGAAGACTTAATCTTTTCCCTGTTAATCCCTTTTGCCTTCTTTCTAATCAGTATGAATAATGCTAATCTGTTTACTCAGTCCCAGAATCCAGGCATAACCTTTGGGTTGGGCTTTATTCCAGATCTTCACATCCAGGCTCTGCATGTGTCTTTGCCATCTGAGACCTCTGTTCTGGGCTGGGATAAATCTGTCTCTGAACTGTCTGTTTCTATACTCTAGCTATATATAGACAACAAAAGCAAGTAGTTTAGATTAAATAAATTTTTATCAGGCCACGGTTGGATAAAGTGAATCCCTAGATGAGATGATGAGGGCCTGGATCAATGATTTAGCAACATGGAAGAATAGAAAAGGAGGAAGAGATGATCTGGAGAGAGTACTTCTAGGCATACATCAGTTTTAGACATCTAGGGAAAAAGCTTGGTTTTATTCTTTCTGGAGTTAATAAGAGCTACTTCTTTCCTTTTTTCTTTTTTTTTTTTCCCTGAAGAAAGACAGATCCATGACTTCTGTTCTCTTCAAAACAGAATTGAGATACAAGTGTTGGAGGAATATTACTGAAGTCGCCCAAAGTGTGAGTATTCAGGCAGCAATGAGCTTTGAAGATGGCATTGAAAACCACAGTTTTTACACTACAATGGTTCCTGCAACCTAATGGTTGCAGGAATTGAAACCTCAGACAATGGATTCTGTTAGCTTTTGCTGGTGGAGGTAATGGGCTAATTATGACAGTATACATTCTCTTCAGTCCCTGAAGCCTTGAAGCTTTAAGAGTAGGCTATCACCTGTGAGGATTATGCTGTCTTCATGGCCTAATATGCAGGCTTATTTCCCTATGGCTTGGAGAATTGCTTTTAAGTCAATCAATTTCGTAAAGCACCAGGGCAATTTCTTCCTTTTGGAGACACTTGAAGTGAATAATCTGTCAATGCAAATGTTTAATTTTCTAAATGTGAAGTCATTTGGCGTATAAACTGCATGGATTTTTGGCTATTTCATGTCTATGACATACAAAGCTTGAAACTGTGTTTGATAGCAAGAGGGGGAGAAAGGCCTCGAATTTGTTCTTGTTTTGTATTTTATATATTCACTTACATTTCCATGTGAAAAGAGCAGGGTTTTTAGTAGTAATTTTTGAGTTTCTTTTTTTTTGGGGGGGTGGGTTTGTTTTTTGTTTGTTTGTGTGCTTGTTTGTTTGTTGTTTGGTTAGTTGGTTGGTTTTGTTTTGGTGTTTTTGTAAATGATAAAAATAGGAGATTAATTTTAAGCAGGAAGTAATCAGTTTAATTATTCTGTCATTTCTTTGAAACTTGAATCCAAGATTGGCTGTTGTTTTCTGAAGGTCTTCAGGTAGCTTCCTTCTTTTCTGTTTATTTGATTTTTATCTTCTCATTAAAAAAAAATTAATAAATAAATTAAAAAACCCCCAAACTTTGGTAAGCATACTAGTGGTGAACTTACTAGACTGAAAATATAGTTGCTGTACTCCTTTTGGAGGCATTTCTGGAATGCCTCCATACAAGGAATATATCTAGTTTGCATTCATACTACAAATATAGTGTACATCCATCTATCTTGTGACTGGGTGTTGTGATTGCTTCTCAAAGGCAACTTTTTCTGCTCTGAAATTACCCCATCAATACAAACAGAGGTGGTTCTAGTCTGGCAGAGCCAGAGGCTTCCATGTCTTGAACACTAGAGCTATACATATGAGGTATTGATTAGCAGTTGCATATTATTTTTTGCTTCAGTTATATGGACTCCACTTACAATTGAAATGGAATTTTATTTCTTTAAACAGGGCTACAAATGTTAATAGGGTAGATATTTAGATTACCTGAAGGAGTATTGTTTCTTCAGGCAGACAAGGCACATAAATTTACTACATGTTTCCAGATTGTTTCTACTTCTCTGGCAATTTGAAATACAAAATTCTCATCTGCCTCTTTCAAGCTTACTGACCTTTATCACACTTGGATAAAAAGCCCAATAACAACTATATGAAGTCTTTTTTTTTTTAAATGACTATTCAAGCAAACTGTGTTGTCCAGATATCCAAAATCTCCATGTGGTATTCACTGCAAAAGATAACTCAGTTTTAGGAGGACCGAAGTTAGTAGATTTCATGGACATTACTTAAGTAGAATTACCACCTAAGTGAAATGGGAAAACATCACATGAAAAGCAAACAAAACTGTCTTGTAGAAAGATGTCTTAAGCCCAAATGAAACAAAAATATCATTGAGTCTAGTTAAAAATCGAGGTGAAAAATTGGAAGAAATTTGTAGGGAACTTTGCCATTTTGTTTTACAGAAAATGAATGGATATGTTCCCATTCCTGTGGAAAATTTTGGAGGTACCTCACATAATTTATAATTGATTTTCCACTAAACTGTTGAAGAACCCTTTTTTGCTTCTGCTGGTAAAGTGCAGCACCAGCAAAAAAACCTGCAGAACATCTTGGTAAATTCTTCACAAATTAACTCTACCTCAAAAACCTGAAAGTATGATTTTTTTTTTTTTATTATTTTTATTTTTTGAAAAAGAGAATACCATAAACATGTGGAATACATTAGTCCCATAATTCATTAAAGAGCCATAGTACTGTAGTTATAGCAAAACATTTTAGCACAATATTTCAAATGACACTTTAAGGTAAATTTTATACTTTTTAGATTTGAAATTTTGTAATGCTTTTTAGAGCTCCTGGATCTAATCTTTGACTTAGAAGCCATACACGAGCAACTGTCAAACCTGCAGCTGGTTCGCTGTTTCCTAGATATCTAAGAGTCTGTCTATTAGAACTTTTTAAATAATCATCTCATGGGTTTCATTACTATATAATGAGACTTTCAGTTTTGAGCTGCTGACTGAATTTTCTGTAGCAACAAAAATGCTTTATTATCTGGAGAGCAACTGAAAGAAATCAGAAGTTTCATTGACTGTGTCAGAACTTTACCCAGAACTTGAGTGCAGCACAAAAAGCCATTAGACTCAACCTTAATGGACGATTTCACTAGAAATCAAGGAGAAAATTATCTTTTCATCTGAAATATAGTTATATCTGCACTGTTTTGGTGTCTCATGTTTGATATAGACAGGAGTGAGATGTACATTTTTACTGCTCTTTATTGTAGTCATGCTGTGGAGGAAGAAGTTTTCAGGAAAAGGTGAAGGTTCTCTGGAATTAAATAGACATTTTGCTGCTGGTATCAGCAGTACTAGCATTTTGCCCTTAGGTTGCATAAAAAAACCCCTGGAATCATTCCCCAATGGTGTGGTTTAACCCCAGCCAGCAACCAAGCACCATGCAGCTGCTCACTTGCTCTCCCACCAGAGGGACTGGGAGAGAATCAGAAGGGTAAAAGCTACAAGACTCATGGTTTGAAATAAAGACAGTTCAATAGGGAAAGAAAAAGCCACACACGCAAGGAAGGTCTTATCTATACATTTCACTTGGAACTGGAGAGATTGTCATATACTCTTAAAAAGTATTTCTGTCAGTATTTTTTGTCCCTGTAAAGGCATTATATAGCTTGAAAAATGGTGCTTAAGAAACAGGTGTATACCTCTGTTTCTCATTTCCTAGCAGCTAATATTAAATTATGCATACTATGTTGCTAAGACCTAGTTTTGCACAAGTTTATTTTCAAAATGCCCATTTCTATCTGTATCTTGATACACAGCCAAGAATGGATATTATCAAGTTTTCTGAATTGAAAACCTTCAAATACATACGAGGATATTAACTGAAAATTCTCAACTGAAATACTGGTTACTTGACAATACTATTACCACATGAGGTTCAAGCCAGTGTTGACTACTTTTTACATGTAAATGTTTTATGCATATGAATTATAGCCAGTTTTGCACTTCAAAGAGAATATTTCTAGTTTAGATGTGATCTGTAATAAATCCGTTGATTCTCATCTTCAAATTGATTATTTAATGACTGATTTTGGAAATAAAAAAATCCTACTTAATCTTTGACATAGATTTTAAGGGTTTTCCCCTTGCAATGTGTATCTGTTAGTCATACTTTTGGTCATTTTTGGTGATGATTGCTAATTTCTTAAGCTCTAAACACTTATTTATATGATGCAGATCAATTGAGCTTCACCTTATTCAAGGTAACACCTGTCTATAAGACACTAAAGGAAAAGTATGAAATCCGACTTCAGGCTAGCAATCTATTATTGTATTATTTCAGGTTACAAATTAATTGTCATCCACCATCTAGAATCTGAATCCATAATTTAAGGCTTCTCTGCTCAGATATTTTTGCTATGGTGTAGTTTGTCTTTGAAGCTTCTCATGTTGGTATTTGTGAGTGTGACATGGCTCCATTTTCTGAAAATACTTTAGAAGCTTATTTGATTTAAGTGACTTACTTATAATTATGTGCGATTTGTTTTGTTGGTTTACTTTCTTTTTAAAAATAGAATCTTTATAACATAATCAATTATATGCTGGAGGACACCTTTAGCTCAGATAAATACACAGGTTGGAAGTAGATGAGATCCTTTGCTATTTTAAACATGTCTCTGAACAGATTCAAATTGAAGAAAATAATCCTGGATGTAAAAGTGGTAATATAAACTAATCCACCTTTATATATATATATATATATAAAATCATTTAATATGTGCAAAAGAATTTTGAAATACTCCAGATCAAGTTATCTTCTCTTGTTACGTATCATATTTTCATCTACTATGATATCTCTTGGGTATACAAATTCATTCTAATTCAAATTAATTTGTTTTTCATTCTGATTTCACCTTACCTTTCACCTTGAGAATTCTTTTCTGTCACAAAATATGCAAACACTATCTATCCTTTTGGATTCATTGATTCTCTTTGACCCAAATTATACCCAAGCTGCTACAAACAATAAGATGAAATAATTATCAAATAATACAATATTAAATTCTGCACTGTGATTCGAGATGTGGAAAGAAAATTATTTGTGTTTTTTACAGCATGAAAAATTATTGTCACTTAGTCATGTGCTGCAGAAATTGGTACAGACATCTGAAGCTCTTTTGACGTGTTAGAGGCTTTATATGCATTTTGCCATTTTAAGTTGCCTTTTAAAAATTGTTTTTAACTTTGCTAAAATTAAACTGCTTGAGTTGGAATTTCCTTGTCTGACTGGGGCTGGTTTTGTTCATTTTAAGTTTCAGTTTCATGGAAGATAAGTTTTACAAATCTTCTTACACTTGTTGCCATGCCAATGATCACGAGTCTGTACTTTGGAGCTGGGACTTATGTGTGAGGAGAACTGTTTGAGTTTTAGGGATGGATCCTACTTGCCCTTGAAAACTTGTCCAATTTTGGCCAACTTACAATTATTTGAATAGCTTTAATTTACACATCCTTAATAGAGTTTTTTTAACAAATTTTCACACACATTTTATGAATATTCCCTATGTCTTAGATATGCCTTGTCTGCTCACAGATCCACTGGACAATTCATACTGTTCGAAACATCTTCAGTCTCATTGAGGAAGTAATTCAAATCTAGTCAAATGATTCAAGTCTATTATATTCCACTCTAAACTATGCAGTTGTTTTCAGGACCCTGCATGAAGAACAGTGTCTTTATCATGCAAAATTTTAGTGTTTTCCACACTGACTTGGAATGACAGGCTATATCTGCATTGCATAGGGCAAGTACAGCTATTCTTGCTTCTATATTGGACTGACCAGCACTGCTTTTGATCCTGGCTTAAATAGCTAGTTTAGGTATCTCTGCATTTTCCTCCTTTACCTGCTGTAATTATATCCATTGCCTATCTGCATTCTCTAGAATCTCGCTTTTGAAATGCCATTGAGAATGTGGAGAGGAGGAAGGGTGTGCAAGGAAGAGAGCGAAGGTTAAATTCAGAATCCTGGAGGTGGAGACAGAAAAGCAGCACAGAGTATAGAGATGTGCTGGGCAAAAAAGGCTCTGGAGACTCGTAGAGAAAAGCCTGCAAACACAAGAGCAAACATCTTAGCTACTTTGGTCTTTGCATTCCTGTGTTATCTGTTGAGTAGGTATGGAAACCCTTACTAGATTGCATTTATTGGCACTCACTGATGGCAGGCTCAGACAGAGGGTGATAAGACTTCTATAATAGAGTGACTGAATCAGTGGACCAGGTAAGGGCTACAGATACCATCTACCTAGACTTCTGTAGGGCCTTTGATATGGTCCACAGCAACATTCTTGCTGTTAAATTGATGAGGTATAGGTTTCATGGATAGACTGTTAGAGGGATAAGGAACCTGCTAGGTAATCATGTCCAAAGACTTGTATTCAACAGCTCAGTGTTCAAGTAGAAACTAGTAATAAAGTCATGTCCCTCCAAGATCCATACTGGAACTAATAGTATTTGATATCTTCATCAGTGACACTGGGATCGAGTGCACCCTCACCCAAATTACAGATAACAATAAACTGAGTGGTGCAGTTGATTTGTTTTAGTGAATGTAGCTTTAAGCAATTCGCTTTAGCGAATCAGACTTTTTACCAAGGTCTGTAGTGACAGTACAAGGGAAAGTGATTTTAAAAGTGGTAGACTTAATTTGGACATAAGGAATTTTTTACAATTTGGGTAGTTAGACACTGGAACAGGTTGCCCAGAGGACTTGTGGGTGCTCCATCATTGGAAGCATACAAGATCAGGTTGAATGAGGCTTTGAGCAAATTGATAGTGGAAGATGTCCCTAGGAGGGTAGAGCTAGATGATTTTTAAAGGTCCTTTCCAACTCTCAGTTTCTCCCTTTTTACTCTTGCCATTTATTGCATTAGCTCAGGTTGTAAAGAGTTGTGTTGTGACTCTAAAAGTTGTGATTCAGATACAGATAGACTACTTCGGGTCAGACCTCTAGTTTATAACATAAATTTCAGGAAATTACAGTAAAACTACTGCAAGAGTGTTATAGTTAAAAAACCAAATACTTCAAAGCAGTGCCAAAATTTAAGATATTTGTTCTTTTTCCAGTAGACCTGTGTGTATATATTACAATGATACTTTTGACTGTGCTTTTGAATGCCTAACCCTTATCTTTGCTCCACTGATGAAGCAAAGTTGCTAATGAATGGTAGGACAAATGCTGGATATTTTAGCTGCTGAAAAGGATGGATTAAAAATGTCAGAAACCACCAACCAAGACAGTAAGAGAGGAGGTAATGGGCATTGTTTGCTCTTCATTTCACTGGCAGATGGCAAGTGAGAAGAGGTTGTGAGGGCAGGGAAGTAGGATAGAGCTAGTATTGGTTTTGTATGACTTTGTGTAAGACTTTAAGACAGCTGCACAGACCCATCTCATTATTCTGTGTGGGGTGGAAAGGTACCCTCAAAAAGGAAGCCCTTTACCCCTGCTGAAACAAGAGCTTCTCTCCTCCTGTTCCCTTTTTTTTGGTACTTCATTGAAATGATTAATCCATCCTGTGTTTATGGTTTTGGCTGAAGCACCTATTCCTAGAGCAGCTACGCCCTTCCAGTCTAATGATGGGCCATTAACACCCCATGGCTTGCATACCCTGCCTTTAAAGGTCCTCACAGCTGGACCTCCTCAGTCCCAGCAACTACCTCCATCCTCCCACTCACGATGCATTCAGGAGCCAAGCTCTCTGCATGCCTATTCCCCTGCAAAGTCAGAAAGGGACCACTATTCAACAACCCATGGACCAAGCATGTAGCTTTAAGCAACAGCCAAAAATCTGAGTGGGAGGAACACCTGCAGCTGAACAGAAATGTGTCAGCAAAAGTGTTCAAACAACAGATTTTTATTCCCTGAGAGAGCCAACATGACCTGTAACTTGTCAGAAGATGAAGAGGAAAGGAGATCTGGGGGAGTATGAGTGAATAGGAAATAGAAAAGGAATTAGGGTAGCCAATATGCCCTCCACTCAAAAATTCCTTAGTAGGTAGCTTGGCCAACTAAGGATTAAAAATACCCTCAAAATGCCAGTGTAGCTGTTCCTACACACCACGATTATTGAGAGGACTAGAAAGGTCCCAGCAGGTGCCCTGCTGTGTAAATCCTGATGACATGTCTTCCTCCCCTGGGCCAGTTTGGAAGCCTAAGGGGTGTTTCTGAGTACTGAGGATGAGTGACATCCCAAGTACTGCATACAGTTCTGGTGTCCCCAACAAAAGAAGGACATAGAACTGTTAGTTCAAGTCCACAGGAGGGCCATGAAGTTGAAAGAAGAACTGGATCACCTCCCCTAAGAAGAGAGGCTGAGAAAGTTGGGACTGTTCATCATGGAGAAGAGAAGATTGCATGGAGACCTCATAGAAACCTTCCAGTATCTGAAGAGGGCCTACAGGGAAGCCGGAGAGGGACTCTTCATCAGAAACTGTAGTGACAGAACAAGAAATAACGGGTAGAAACTGAAAGAGAGGAAATTCAGGTTAGATATTAGGAAAAAATTCTTCACTGTGAGGGTGGTGAGACACTGGAATAGGTTGCCCAGGGAGACTGTGGATGCCCCAACCCTGTCAGTGTTCAAAGCCAGGTTGGACAAGGCCTTGAGCAACTTGGTCTAGTTGGATGTATCCCTGCACATGGCAGTGGGGTTTGGAACTAGATGATCTTTAAGGTCCATTCCAACCCCTTAACGTTCTATGATTCTCTGATTTTATGATAACATTCATTTGGGGGGATGGAGATCCCATGTCAAGGTTCAGCTGACCTTTCTCTCCTGCAGCTGATCAACTGTAGCCAGGGAGTAGGATTTTGGAGGGAGACCAAAAGTGTCACAGAGACTACTGTTTATACAATTTCTCCAGTCCTTTCTTTCAAGGAATCACCAAATCTCTCAGAGCCAGTAGCAGTTGTACAGTCAGTCGTGACGCATCTGCTGGGGAATCCTGCAGTTGGAGGAATGTTTGGACCTCTTCCAGTGCAGGATGACAGGTGTCATGTCCTTGGAGGCTTAGGTGATACCTTGAAGGGTCGTCTCAGAAGCTTCCCCTTGTTACTAGGGAAAACAGCATTTGAAAATGCGGTGGGAGAAAAGAGATGGTAAAAAAAGAATTTAAGTACAGGAAAAAAAATATCAAGATCAGATAAAAAAAGAAGGAATATTGAGGCAGGAGAAAGTCTGGATAGATAAAGAAGGGCAGTTGCACAGTCTTGAGAGCTGGAGTACAATAGCCACATAAAGGCACGGACCAACTTTGTCACTTTATATTGTATGAAAAATGATCCAGAGTGTTAGACCTCAACAGTAGAAAAGCATTGTGTTGTTTGATGTGTGGTTGATGTAATCTGGAAGACTTCCCAATAAAGGAATCTCCTCCTCAGCAGTTGTTCTGCATCAGTAGGTAGTCACCTGGACCAAGGTTTCTGACTTGGCTTCACAATCTGAATTGATACTTGGTAAACAGGGATAAGTGGGATATGTGCTTCAAGTGCTCCAACAGAACTCTAATTTAGATGCATACATATTACTTTTCCATCTGTCTGCAAGGCCTGGTTGATCTAATTTACTATCAGTTTTTATCTTCTGTTTCAGCTGGATGTTACTTAGATTATTGAAACTTACCATTACATTTTGTAAGAGGCAATTGTGGACAGAAACAGGACATCTTATTGGACAAATTAATGAAAAATATCTGTGCTTATGTTATGTAATTATTGGAGTTGCCACTTTTTTCTGAAGGGGTCTCATTTTATTAATTCAAATGCAAGCTAATTGTCTTTGACTACTATATAATACTAAGATGTGAATTTCAGATATTCATTTTAATTAAGCTATTTTTGTCAGTCTCTTTGTAAAGGTTATATGACTATTTTGCTTATCTTTGTAAGACTTATCAATGAGATTCTTTCTGGTCATTTTATTTTCCAATTGATTTTATCTTCTAAGGCCAAGTTATTAATTCCTTTATTGCCACTCTTCAGGTGTCTGTTGTTCACATTTTGCATCATAGATAACCTTTAAAGTAGTTGGTATTTTGCCTTAGTAAATGTCACTTTTTTGTTCAGGATAAAGAAGATAAACTACAAGATTCTCTCTATGATTGTGTTGTTGAATTTCCAATCTTCTGCAATTTTTGTAGTGCTCTTTATTGTTTTCCAGAAAATTATATTAATGATTAGAGGTTTCCTTAGTTAATTTATGTAAGATTCATGAACCTAAGATGTCTGAGTCTGTGGTTTTGTAAATGTTTAATTGCCACAGAGACTACCTCACATCCTCCTTTGTTATGAAGGGTTAATTTTTTGATCTATCAGTAACACATTAAGAAGTAGATACACAACTTGTTTCATTCCAAATGCCAAACCAGAGTACCTAGTGAATGTTTCTGCTTTTCCTAGATCACACTTCACTATCCCGCTGTCTGAATCTAGCTATTGACTTCTAATTAATTGAGTTTTTTGTTTCTGGAATACATTTTAAATGCCTTATTATTTAAAATTATCCCTCTCAATGGATACATACGCATTCATGTACTATATTCTTGTGTATATATGTATAGGTGTAAATACAAAATTTTTGTGGTTGCTTTCACCAAGAAAGAAATCTTCTTGGCTCAAGAATCTTCTTTTTGAATCTGAGGAATCCTGGCTTCTTGGGTGTCCAACAAGATGTTCCTGAAAAATTCCCAGTTGTTTTAGCACTTCTTCAGTTAAATGGATTTTCCCAACTCTAATCTCAGCTGTTCCTCTAAGTTTCAAAAACTGCAGGTTATAAAACATGCGACAAGTGATATTTCAGGTTGGTGACATATCCTGTTTGCATTAAATAAATCAAACTTCATTTCATTGGGCAATTTTTCAATTTTTCAATTTTTGTAAAAGCCATTAACTGTTCCTTATTTATCATAATGAGGTCCATTATGGTGAGTAATTGATAATGGACATTACTGAGTTACTTGATATCCTATGCAGGATTTCTGTGTTAAGAAAAAAAATCCATTACTTTCAGAAATTTCTGAAGTTATATTACTGTCTGTGTATACTGAGAAAATGATCTTCAACACGAAAGTCACTTTAGGTAATAGAATTTTCCTTACTGCTCTTAACAACTAGATTTTTTAAGGAGAAGCTCCTATATTTTATGAAATGTTATGGTCTGTTAAAGATACGTTCTAGTTTCATTTTGTTTGTTTAATTAATACCTTAACCACAAGCCCTGGGGAATCCACTCAGTCATTTATGACTTTCTAATCATGTAACAGGATATTGGATGCAAAATATCACCACTATCTGATCTGATTTTCCACTGTAGCTTTTATGGAAAACATTAGACATGAAATGCAATCCTCTGAAACCCGCTGGACTTACCCATCAAGTTTCTCTATTATTAATCACATAATTTCTTTTCTCCTATATGGCCATTTCCAACTACCCTTATTGCCTCTCCAGGCTCCACACAGTAGTATTCATAATACCTCTCAGCATTCTTATTTGCTTTTCGTTTTGTCATTAAAAATGATGCTTTTAGTTGGCTTATGTGCTTGGATATATATGTCTCAATCTGTCACCATGATTCTCTCCTTTCATGTAGTTTGAGTATATTAAGTCTTCCTAACTACTTCATCTGTCAACCAGAAGAATGGTACATATTTTACTGAAATGGAATCCATAATGCCATGTGATCTTCTATTTCTATAGAGGTTACCATGCTGTTTTATTGAACCAAAATCTTCCCTTACTTCACCTACCACCCCTACAGTTGAACTACGTTCTTTTCTGCCTGATTTTTACTTTAACTTGAAAATAAGTTTAGAATTCTAAAGTATCAGCTGTGTCAGCTTTTTTCACCTTTTCTTAGCTGCACGGTTGATGAACATTTTTAGTGGCTGAAAAGTCACCTTAAATAAACAAATAAATAAATACATAAATAAATAAACAATCCTAGCTTCAAAGCTTTTTAATTGCCCGTAGTGTTTTTTGCTGGATGGGAGAAATCATCCTTCTATCTGTGGTGTAGTGTGGAATACATCTAAGGCTCATGTCCAAGATACTTTTGGGGCACTTCTGTGTATTCTGGTTTTAGCTGAACATCAGCTCTCTGAATATATCTCTGCTAAACTAACAGGTTAGTTCTTATAGGCTGTTCTTTTCTGATGTCTCACCCACTATCAGGTAGTTAGTGGATACTTCCAGATAGGAACAATAGACTCTAGAGGCTCTCAAAATGTGCAGTGAAAACAGACTAATCTTTGTATTTTCTCAGTTTGACTTAGTTACTTGTCGTTGGGAGACTGGAAGATCTGCTGTCATACTGACTGAGCTGATCTGGGGAATCCCACAGATGCACAGTATATGACTTTGGTATCATGGATTCCTTCCCGATTTTGACTACCAGACTGAATCTCATGAAGAGGAGTAATCATTTCTATTCACAAGGAAGAATACAGATAATACTAGATTTGGTGTTGTTCATAGAAAATGATGACTATTCATCTT
Organism: Corapipo altera; assembly: GCF_003945725.1. NCBI lineage: Eukaryota > Metazoa > Chordata > Aves > Passeriformes > Pipridae > Corapipo > Corapipo altera. The sequence continues at coordinate 11,818,578 of NW_020884873.1, forward strand.
TGTTGCTATAGCAAAACCACATGTATACAGCAAAGCTTATAAACACTGCTCTGAAAATTCTGATGGAAACTCTGCTGCTAATTCCTCTATTTATATTTCACAGTGTCTCTATTAGTTAGCTTTTATTCATTGTTCAAGTCAGTCCCATCCTGTGTCAAGAATTGTCAGCAAAGTTCAAACACCAGACGAAGAGCACACACCTCAAGCGGTATGCATGAAAACCAATGATACATTCCTGTAATTGTTCAGAGAACATCCAAACAGGAGGATTTTACTGGGCCATATATTCAGCTCTTTCCTCTCATGATGATATACTGCTTGAACTCTGCCTTTGGTCTCTCCCTGTTTGTTTCCCTGGCTGCTCTATAGCCTGGTTCTACTCCTTGTTGTGGAAGCATTTGGAAATCATGATGCCTTTGTTTTCTGAGATGCAAGATTTATAGGGAAGGTAATATCCTTTATTAGACCATTTGGTTCATTTGGAAAAAATGGGCATTCTTTTGGGGTCAGAGTCCCTTCATTACACTTGTTTTCTCCCTGCTTGGTTTTTCCATTTCTGAGTGCACTGCTTAGAGAAAGCAGGCCTGTTCATTTTGTTCTTTTTAGTTTCTACATTTTCTTCCAGGGTAATAGAGAGAACACATGTACTTGTGTTATTTTGTGAAGACTTGTGTTCTTTTGCAGAGGCTTTTGTGCTTGTTTTTCCAAAATCCAAAATAAAAATAATAAAACCAATTTTAGGCCAAACATCTGTATTTTGGCCCTGGTATACAGAAACCTCACTTCCTCCATGATTTTTGGAAAAAGTCCTGGACTGATACGATCAGCTTCTCTTTTTCGTAAAGAAAAAATAAAAATCTGCTTTACCAGTTACATAAGAGGCAGAGGGAAAACCCCATGGAGAATAGCAAGATATATGTACTGATTTAAAAATGACAAATAGAAACATTCCAAATATTTGCAAATTATTTCTTCTGCTGCTTACCCCCAAGTAATGGAAAAACAATCCAGTTGAGTAAAAGGCTGTAGATTGTGAATATTTTTAAGGTCCTGAATTCCAGACCCACGCAACTTCTCAGATATATAGCAGAGTTTATGTAAGTTTTAACTGAGTTAAGGACCAACATACTTTTGCTTGACAGCGTGGCCTATACATAGAGGGCAAAGAGTTCTTACACTCTTCTAGTAATCCCATTCTATGCTTTTCTCACTCTGTTTACTTCTGCCTGAAATGACCGTGACCTTCTGCCAGATTTTCTTGAAGGTTATGCTAATCTTTATTGGCAAGAGAAACAGTAGCTGGAGCAAAAAAAAAGTGAAAGAGAATGCCACATGAGAATGAACAGCATGCAAAGCGTGAGAAGTTTCTGCAATAACTGGAACTGGAGCAGCTTTGTCAGCATGAAGTCCCTGGAGCAGTAAGTGGGGATGTGCACACTGGAATATCCAAGAATGAAATCTTAATTAATTTTCTGGTACTTGGAAAGGCATTTGGGTTAAATCCTTTGCTAAGGCAGGTGGGTGAACCTCAGGTACTTTCTGTGAAATTTTGTGCATTTCGCACAGCCCCTCATTTGGCCCCACATCTCATTTCTTTCATGTTTAAATCCAAATGGATGTGTCTGTCTGCCTGAGAATTTTGTGTACAGCCTTTCACGCATAAATGGCAAATGTGTTTGTGTGCAGGGTCAAAATAACTTCCCACAGAATTTTCTGACCTGATATCAAATAACCACAACTTAAAGCAAAATTATGCTGCCTCATGTCAGATTCTTGCAGATCAGTATATTTAACAAGATGAAAGTAGTCTCATAGAGAGGAGGGAAAGGGTTAATGCCACTCTCTTTAAGGAGCTGGAATTGCTGCTGCTTCCTAGAAGATCTGAAGCATTGCAGTTTAAGCCACTTCAGGCTCTTCAACATTGCAACATCTGTAGCATGGTTCAGGGCCAAAATGCAAACAGTTATGTCACATCTACTTTACAAGATGGAACGTGGTTTAACCAAGTTGAGGGGCAAGCATGCTGTAAGGAGGCCCCACAATATGTTTGTTTTTGTAGAGCAGATGAACCCTAAATTAGAACCAGATGTCAATACTAGGTCTGCTGTATGGGGAACACAGCAGGGAACTAGTAATTATGGTGGAGCCACTGTGAGGCCATATTTAAGGTTGCATTCTGTTTTACACTTGCAGTGAGAACTCAGTCTATTTTTTATTATATTAAAACACCATCTTGCACCTTCAAGTGTTGGTCCATGTGTGTATCTACTGGGGGATGATGAAGTGCCTTCTGCTCTCAAACCAAGGTACTATTTGCTTTTGGAGTGCTTAAACAGCATACACGCACCCTATGCCTATTTGTGCTCTGCACTGAGAATGAGAAGAGCTTCGTCTTTCTTGGTTTGCTTCAACTGCCTTTGGCCTCAGATGTAGCTCTGCTCTCATCACAGCCTGCAATGTTTTTGGCCTTATGATCATTTTTCTGTCATTTGGCTTGTTAGTTTGTTCATTGGTTACTTAGCAATTTTCTTTGTTTTCCTAGACTTTTTTTGTTGCCAAGAACTTTCCTCTTGGCAAACAGGGAAAAGAGGAGATTTCGAGTTTGAGTTAAGCCATGTGGCTTCCAATAGCCTTTTAGTTCTCCACCTCAGATCTGTTTAATCCCCTATCCCACATGGCTTTTTTTGTGACAAGATCTTCTTCTTGCACTTCCCATCACATGTATTGAGGACATGTGTCAGGAAGAATCCTTATTGTCAGGAAGATAATTGCTTATTGACTTAAAGAATCCCTTACTCTGGAGATTCTGCTAACCCCAGGTCCTTCACTTGCTCTGGTAAAAAAAGATCTTCAGTACTATCTCTTGATCTTCTTTGGAAATCTACGGGGATTTCTTCAGACACCAGTGGGACAATTCAGAGAACAAGGACTCCATGTTTGGAAGACCTTTTTTTCTCATTAATATCTGAGTAGTTTTCCTTTAGTGCAATAGAGTGCATGGGGAGTTCAAGGAAGATAATTTAATCCAAAGTCTTCAAATAAATGTCTCTTGTTTCTTCCTTGCTTTTTAACTTCCATGACTTAGTGGTCCCACAGGCTACATCTATAGAAGTATGCTGTAAAGTGCCATGATTTAGAATTTGGCTACCATTCTCTTACAATCCACGGTGTTTAGCTGATAGCACACACCTTTGCACAGTTTTGATGCATGACAACCAGTATTCTCCAAAGTAGTACTCAGTTATGGTTGACGTTATAGTAAGGGCCAGGGATTGTTAGTAAATAACTATATGGATAAAACCACCTGGTTTTGGGTAGGTATAGTGCGTGGCTATGAGGGCACAAGTTTGCTCTCAAGAACATGCCATTTCTTCCAAAGAATAGAAAGTGGACCATGGGATGTTTTGTTTGCCTATACAGCTGTAGATATGTTGGTCCTGAAGAGGTTCAGATGTATGTTTGTATGAATAACTCAATGCAGATATATGGCAGTGAGCTCCTGTGATGGCACAAAAGCATCAGGAATGGCAGAAAGCCTTGGTCTTGACCTACTGGAGAAAAAATTTTTGCCACTCCATGACAGCACAGGACTATTGTCATTTAGAGAAAGTTCTCCACATTGTTTTGCCCACTGGAAATTATTCTTCTAGTAACACATATTCATTTTACAGGATCAGAAAAACTCTTTCTTTTAATAGAACCTGATTTTATTCCTCTCTTCACTCTTCTTACCGTAATCAAAGAGATTCTTAGGCTATTGTCCCTACACACCACGTCTTCATTAACATTGATGGGTCTTCCATCACTACCATTTAGCTTCCTGTTTTATGACTTCTTGAACACACTTCTTAAGTGAGAAGTAAGTTTTATGATATTTATTACCACATAATTAAATCTGACTCCTCCTCAGCCCCTCAGAATTGATAAAAGGTGCTTTTTGCACCTGAGATTCTCAGAAGAAAGACACTCATACTCAGTCCCCTGAAATCAGGGTCCATACTTACATGTGCCTACAGATCTTATTAGCCTAATCATTTCCACAATCAAGCAAACTCAATGGTACATGTCAGATGTCTGGGTTGTGAACACAGCCTTGCAACCTGTTACTCATCTTCTTCACCTCAAATGAAGCTGCTTATTTAAGTTTATTTAAAGATAAGTGCCACCTAGTGAACTACAGTGTCCCAAATCTACTATCTTCATCTCCTCTAGATGAGTCTGTAGTCTCTCCTGATACTTAGGAGATTATTAAAAGTGGCTCCAGAAACTCATAATGTTATCCAGGCTTTTGTGATCAAAATAGAGGAAGAACAGGTTGTATTTTTTATACTCATTCAATCTGTTTTTAAGGTCAAATGTAGTATGTCTATGAAAATTTACAGCTGTTTTAATCCATGAGTAAAACCTGAACAGGCTGAGAAGGTTTGAAAAATGGATCAATGAATGTCTGAGTGAATCAATTCAAAATTTTCTTCAGTATGTCACTGCATACTTCAGAACTGCATACTTTTTCAGTACCCTCTGCCTTAACATTTCAAAGAGTAAAAGACATGTATGGAATGAAAATATGATAGATTTGCTGGAGTTAAAGTAGATTTTTTCTTTTTTGTTAATCAACAACATTATGGTTTTCAGTAGCAATTTATTTATGTTACAGTAAGCTAATGGTAAAAACATTCTGCTCAACTTCTGTCCTCTAACTCAATTTCAAGAGACAAGAAGGGGAACCTACAAAACCCCCAGTAATACATTACTTTAGTTTATATTCCCTGTATCTTTACCTGAATTTTGCCTGGTTGGGAAAAAAAGAAGTAAAAGGAGTTCTTAACTTATGAAAAGAAGATATTGGTTGTTGAACATTAGGATGTTTTTCATTTTTAGGTGAGACAATTCTATGTGCCAACAGGCAAATCACTTTCCCTGCTTGTGGGGACAAAGTATTGATGAATTTAAAGGAAGGCAGCCCTGAACAAGGAAAATTGGCCATGCTATCAGGGAGACATGCTGCTGCCAGTGCAACAAGGTTGTGTGCTACTGGTAGCTCCACCTTTCCATGTTTTTCTGTTCTGTTTTGCAGTAGATGTGTTACACAAGTAACTGGTAACACCCCTACAACTTGTTATTGTGGCACATCAGCTTAAGGGAGCTATGGAAACAGATACACCTCAGAAGGGAAGCACCTTCATCTTCAACATGAAATATGCTAATTTGAAGAACATTCTGTAGATTTTCAGTGAATGAGGAATCTTGCTCATGACTACTCTGAATGTAAGACATCTCTATCTAGGTCTGAAGGATCCTGTTCTGGATCCACATTTTTATAGGTGTTCCTCTAGCATGAAAAGGATGTGGAGAAATGTTTGTTTCGTCCTATAGGAGGAAACATGCCCAGCATGCCACAGCTCAGCCTGAATTAGAGGTATTGTGCAGGAAGCTTGCCAAATGTAGATTCCATGGAATGACAGTCATTGGTCTAGGTTAATGGAAAACTTTTTCAGGGTGAGAGAAAAACACACATAACACTAATGGTGGTGAAATACATTGTGTGACTTGCCCTGAGCAAATGCTTCCCAGCCAAGGGATTAATGAATGAGATTTCTGATACTTCTAAAATTAAATGAGAGGTAAGGTATTCTGAATATTGATCTCTTGGATGATATTCCAGCTGATAACCATGCAGATAAATGAGATTACAGAATAGAGGAGGTATAGCCTTGTAAAATGTTCTCTTTGAAAACCCATGGCACAATTACAATGCACTGTAACAAAAAATTAGTCCCAGAGCTGTTAGAGATTTAGAGCTCATATAACACCTAGCAGTTCACCTAACTTTTGAGTTGTCTCTGAGAGAGAAAAGAGGAAACTCCCAAAATAGGTTGCTGTCAGTGTCTCAGATGTTTTTTGCTTTGGTTACTGTAAGCTTCTCCTGTCTGACCCCATGGTTCCTCTGTTCTTCCCCTCACATCTGTCCTAAATGTTTCTGCTAAAGTCATATTCATTTCCTCCCACACATTAACACTCCATTGATTTCCTGTCACTTGCCATGTCAAATTCAAGCTGCTCATCTTTACCTACAACGCCCTTATTGTGTACCCCTGCCTATATATTGTTTCATTTCCTCTGACTACCCCTCCTACATCTTTTATCTGGAAATGACCACAGTTCACAGGATTTGTGGTCCACAAAAGAAAAGACAGAAGTGAAACTGTTTTTAATCAAAGCCCTGGTTTCCATAGCAAGTCATACTTGCCTAATAGAATTATATTGACCTAACATAGTTTTAAGTTAATATAATCAAACCAGGGTAGTTTTCTTTTGGGGTATCTCTATTATTATTGTTCAACACTATGACATATACATTAGCTTACATTGGCATGTGGAAGCTAAACTGATAAAAACATTTTGAGAATGAATATGACTGCTGAGAAGAAAATAATTTTCTACCATTTTACACTATTGAGATTAAAAAAAAAAAAAAAGAAATATCTTGTCTTCCCAGTGAAACAAAGCTCTCAAAAGCACTGCTAGAAATGAGAAAGACCTGCACCAGTAACATAACAGTGGGCATGATAAGAAGATTGATTCCTTGTGAATGAGACAGGAGAAAGTCTTGATCCTTGGTGTTTCCTGATTTCTCGCACTTCACCTACTAAGTTTTTACTGGTCTATAATATGGAGGGAAGCTGCACCTTCCTTTCTGGCATGCTCAGCTCCTCTTCCTAACTTCCCAGAATGTCTTTTCCATTTTTTTTTTTTATCTCTTTACTTCTCGCCTTTCTAGCCATGATATAGAAGAGATGGGCATCTAGAGCACCATTAGGATAAGACTGGTATAAATGAGAGGTTTGTATGGTACACTTAACCAGCTGTAACTGTGTATATTTTGCCTATGGATTTGCTCCAATGTAGCAATTAATTTACCTAATATCCCATGCATGCCTCTATGGATAGGAACGCCTGATCCTTGTTGTTTGCTAACATATCCTTTGCTATCTCTTTTGCCCAATTTTGATGTGGGCAAAAGTCATCAAGTTAATAGTTGCATCTAATTAATTCATCTTAACAACTAACTTCTAAAATAACGCAACATTTCTCATTTCCCTATCACTTGTCCACAGTGTAATCTGGGGAATAGGGAGATTGGCCTTTTTTTCCTGTCTACACTGAAACAGAAGGTGACACCTACCTACATGTGCACAGGGAGTACTTCAATTTCTAGTTGCTTCCTGTTCAATCTCATACCTGGTCATGTCACCTAAATGTTTGTATGGAGGTTTTTTCTTTAAGACCTATTGATTTTTTCTCATTATCAAGAAGATACATGTTTGAGAAGGCTGTTCTTGTTCAGAGACACTGAACAGTGGCTGAGTAAATTTAACACTGTTTTCCTTATAAATCTCCTGCAAAATGTGTCACAAGGTGGAGGTAAGAAGTATCCTGACTATTGTCAAGCTATTGAAGCTTGTGTAGGGCAGTCTTAAGAGTACAGTTCTCTTGAAATAAAAAAGAAGAAGGGAGAAGGCGAGAAGAAAGCACACACTGCACATGTGTGCAGTGTGTATGTTTGTGTGATGGCTAGATTGGGCTTTTACCGGCTTTGTTTGCTTTGATACTGAAGGTGAAAAACAAGTGGACCTGTCTTTTACTGAAGTCAAATAGGTAAGTACACCCATGGTGTAAAAGTGGTTTGGCTTCTTGGTTCTCCTCGTCTGAGCTAGCAGTGGCAATTTATCCAGCATGTTTATTCCAGTAACAGCAGAGATAAAGTAAGTTGAGGAAGAAGGGGTGGGGGTTACACAAGAGGCCAAGGGCAGGGAGCTTTTCGTGCAGCCTCTCAAACACATTGATTGTAGTTTGGGATTTTTCAAAGCTGCACATGTTGAGAAATATCTGCCAATAAACACAGCTCAGTGGGTGAGAAATCTGTCTGCCTCTTGCTGAGGTTTAGAAGAGAAAAGACACCAAATGAGCAGTTTCTTCACATGTGGGTCATGCCCCTCACTGGGGTACTTGCCCCTGACCTAATCCTGTTCTACTTTGTCTCTCTCACTCCCTCCTATCTTCCTTCCCCCTTCTACTCCTGTACTGCTGCACTACTGGTGGTCTGGTGCATGCTGCACAGATGTTTTCCCCATGCTATTATAAGATTATTTTTCAAGTGGCTTCTTGGAACAGATGTTCCAGTGTGTGCACTCTCCTTCCCCTGGCTGAAAGTGCTCTGTGCAGAGAGCAGATTGCATTGCTGCTCTCCTTTTGATCTAAAGAGCGAGTGTGAAGGAAAAAACCCACACAAATGATGCTGGTTTTTGTTTCAGGCTGCTTGGCAATGGTGCACCTGGGTGTGTGTCTCCTGCTTCTTTTCTCCCCATCTCTAGTGCTGCTTGCAGATGTTTGTTTCTGTGCCTTTCTTCTTCAGCCCATTTTTTTCCCTCTGTGATCCAATACTTTACTCCCACTGCCTTTAAATTTGCTTTCATCTAACACTCTGGTATTCGTGCTTCCAAAATCATTCTCTACCCATGGGCAGCACCTCATCTTCATCTTCTCCTTTTGGCAACTCCTGGACTGTTAGGATGGATTAGTCCAATGAGTCTGGGTACAGGGCCTGTCCCCCCTTTTTGTCCTTTCATTTTGAGTTCGTATTCATTGCTTAGTTTCTCCTTCATTACCTGAGTGGATTTACCTGAATGTTGTTGCTTCTGTTTTTTCATTTTGTTTCTCCTATTGGGTCAGGGACACTTTCAAGAGTCAAAGGTCTTAGGATGTCAAGGGAGCATCATTTTCAAATTCCACTTAATTTATGGATGTAACAAAGGAATGACGCAAGGAGGTTATGAAATGTATGCTATATTTTAGGACACTGTTGCTAGACTTAACCCACTGAATCTCATCTTCTGAGATAATAAATAAATAAATTAAAAAATCTTTATTTGCTCACATCCAGTCTTTCACATAGACAGTATGTCAGCTTCAACTCTGTTTGTTGGCATTCCTTAAAAATTCAACTCACATGAATTCAGTCTATAGGGAGAAAAATACATACTGCTAGTCTTTTCTGAGTCAATGAAATAGAATTTGGGAGTGGGTTCTTATCTTACTACTGTTATGGTTCAGTTGTTTCAGGATGATTTACATTAGCAGAGAATTTGGTTTGGATTTCAAGAAATCTGCCCATTATTATTCTTGTTTCAGTATGGTCAGCCCTGTATGTACCCACTACTTCTTATATTGCCCTCTTATGGAAAATCCTGCAGGATTTAATGAGGAAGGATAACCTTGCATAAGAATGTATAGGATTCTCTAACAGGAGTGTTACTCTCTATTGCATTCCCAGTCTGTCCTAAATTCCTCCAGAAATGTTAATATTGTTGATTTATAGACTTGCAGAGAAATTTCTCTAGAACTCAATGGGACTAAAATTATGAAGTATCATACCTTCCCAGGGAAGATTTAAACCACAATTATAATGGTGTGAACCCTTCCCTTCTCTAGCTTCCCTTGTAAGGTTGTTCTATGGCATCGTACTTCAATGTGTATTAACAACAAATAAATAAATGAATAAACAACAAAAAGAAAGGGGGCATATATGCTTTGGCAGCTTTTCCCATCCATTAAACTACTCCTATCTGTGAGCTGAGCCAGCAAGCACAGCTTGGTTTTGATGCACTGCTCTCAAACCAAGAATACCTCTAAATCTGATCTATGGCTATAAATTCACCTACAATCCAAACAATCAATTTCAGATAAATTATTCTATTTCCATTCACATTTGGGAACAATCTAACACATATCCTTCTTTACTGGAAACTCAGAAAACTGGCCTTTCAGTACTATTGCTGGCAGCTTATTCTTTGCTAGTCTTGCATTCTGCACTGAAGTATTAGAAAGCTGCCTTAACCACCTCTGTATTTATAGTATTTATTGATAGTATTTAAAAGCAGAGGGAGAAGGTCAAGAAGAAAACTGACTGGTTTAATGATGATTTTCAACAGGCTTAGGACAGAAAGATCGTATGACATAAAGCATGTGACCACAGGAAATTGGATTCTCATCACACTGGAAATCCAGTCCTATTTCCTGGCCTTTGATTGGTGTTGCAGGTGACATTGTAAGCGTAGTCACATCCAGCAAGAACCTAGAGTTTGTAAAAGTCCAATAATCTGTCTTTTCAGACAAAAAAATTCATTGAAAATAGGCTGAAAAAACAGCCATATATTGGCCATCCGGGGAGTTTCTTCTGACCCAAGCCAGACACGTGTCATTCAGAACAAATACTATTTTGCATTCTTGTTACAATTCTTTTTTGACAGAGATGCCATATGATTGCCAGCCTATTACTATGTTCAACCTGTTAACAGCAGCAGCCAGGGGTTGCTTTAGTTTGGTTTTGTTCATTTAGATTAAATAATAGAGAAAATCTTTTTTTTTTCTTTAAATAAATAACTACTTAAATAATTGTGTAAAAATAAAAAGTTAGGTTTTTTTTTCTTTAGTTACTGATTTGCCTTTTAGCAGATCTAAAAATAAAATTATTATTTTTAAAATATGTAAAAATTCAGTGTCACTGACATTAATCTCTAGCTGACAATGTTCTTTGTGAAGATGGCATTTTAGTTACCCTTCTGTTTATCCTTCTTCAAAAGAATATGGAGTGTGAAAGAGGATTTTTAGGCAGAGTCTGCCAATTAAACTCTTTCCAGAAGATGGTTTTACAGACGGCTCTGACGAAGACGTCCTTCCACATTGGATATCTTCCTTGCTTCATGGTCCAAGGAGGAGTTAATCTTAAAACACTCTTGATACAAACTGATCTATGCTGGACAGAAAAATGCGAAGAACCAAGGATTCTCTTGCTGTGGACCCTTGCAGAGGTAAACAGCCACGAACTGCAGGGATTAAAAACTGCACAACCTTTGTGGAGATGCTTGGAGATTTGCTACTGCTTTTAATTATAATCTAGACAAAGTAATAATCTAAACTGTAGTGACTGACAGTTATTTGGATTTGAATGAGTTGACAAATGTCATGACTTTACTCATAGAATCATAGAATAATTTGTGTTGGAAGAGACCTGAAAGATCATCTATTTCTAGCCCCCTCTACTGTGGAACAACCTAGACCTGGTTGCTCAAAACCTCATCCAACCTGGCACACTCATCTCCAGACATCTCTCCTATCCCCATTCTTTTCCATAGCTGTGGATGTACCTTTCTCTTTACCAAGCAAGCTGATCTAGGACCAGTGCTGATGCTAATCTCTCTGGAACTGTATTGTGTTTGGATATCTGAGGGTGCAACCTAAACCTACTTTGTAGGAAGGATAGGGTTAAAAAGCATGGGGTTCACAGGAAAGTATTCTATGGGCAGGGATAAGGCACATCTAATTTACAGGATAATCTTGTTTCATCAGAACCTTACGTGTTGGTCCTACAGGACTAATTATAAATAGTTCAGTAGTCATCAGTTTGGAAATGTTTTTAATTGCAAACGTTATTCTCAAAACTTCTGTGTCCCTTCTCCCTGCACAAATATGTGGCAATCTATTAATATTAAACCAAATGTTGCTTATTTAACTGGTAAATAGAAACCATGTTATTGGTCAACTGCTCTGTTTGGAAACAGTGTTTAAGAGGTGATCATGTAATAAAATAGGAGGGAAGCCAAGTGGCAACACAGAGCATTAAAATTGAGGGTGGTAACAACTGCAGTCAGTCAGCTAGGAAAGGCTGTCAGAAGTTACAAAGAGAGGAAAACGAAGCTGTTTGATTTGGAAGTCAGGTTTTAAGCCATATTTTCTGATTGCACAATGGAATTTAACTCTTTGCTAGCAAACAGACTTAACATTTGACGTTGCAAAGTTCATCTGTTTAGAGCCATCTCACAGGACCTTTTCCTCCTGGCTAGGAAGTTAGGCTTTTTTTTTTTTTTTTTTTTTTTGTCCCACTACAGTGCAGTTGATTTCAGAGGAGGCTTAAATAGCATTGCAGAAGTCTTCCTTTCTAAGGGACAGCCAAAACTTCCTTGGCTCACCTGCCAGCTCTGTTCTGACTCTTTTGTGTCACACAGCTGTTGACTTACACCTCACTGTTGGATGACTACTGAGTATATGGGAATATTTGTGACCACTCTTAAGTTAGATGAAAGCTATGACTCCAGCAGCCAATGGCAGCCAAACATTGGCTGTCTAAAAGATATGAGCACTTTATTTTATAAAAATGCATTCTAGTTTCTGGCACTTCCTAGATGGCTGAGTTCAAGGGCTGGAGACTGTAAGGTTGGGACATTGTGATTCAGCTGTTTGCTGTATAGCATTCATTAATATCCTGTGTATTTTTCTGCAAGGACAGTTATAAATAATTTTGTAGTGATCAGATGGGAAAAGTAAGCACAATCCTTACTCAGCAGAACTGGAGAATAAGCTTCCCATCAAACCTCCCCCATCCCTTACTCTCTCTGACACCCTTGTTCTCTGATTGGTTTTACTACTGGAGTAGTGGCCCCAGCCTAGGTGCTGGTGGTGCAGGGACTCCTCACCTTTTAGGGTGAACAGGAGGGCAAAGAACCACGTGGAATGCAAGGAACCTGACTCTGTCCCCACCTCCACATGCCAGCTAGATCGAATGGCTGTAGGTCTGATTCAGGGTCCTCTGAAGCCCGTGCAAATATTTGTGTTGATTTCAGTGGCTTTGGATTAGCACCTGTGTACACAGATGAAAGTAATTTTTTTCTTTCCCATAAAAGGACAAAGTCATGTTTTCTTTTCATAGAGAGAATTGGAGCACTGATACCATCTTCCCTACTCTGCTGCTGGGATATTCCCTCTAGACATTGTAGCGCATCCTGATCAGTTGTTAGGGTTCTGGCTGATCCCTAGAAAGCCTTCCTCATGCCCATCCCTCCATTCTTCTTGTTACGAGATAATTTTTTCTGTCTCATAGTTTTAAATGTTAAAGGGATAATCAAAGACCAGAAACATTTTATGAAATGTGTCCATTCCCAGAGAGGGAAAATTAATCCCTTATTACTCATGGCAGCTGTAAGTCAGTGTGAGTGGCACCACATCTTAATTCTTTAAAGTGCATCCCTCTTGTGCTGCCATGTGATTCCTGTTCTTTTCTTTAAACACTTTGTACCTGAATTTTTGTGATTTAACTGATTTGTTTGGGTTTTTTTCTTGGAAGAATGTAGATAAGGAACTCACAAGCAAATGAAATCCGGGTAAGTTTACCATTTCACAGGTCACTGAAGTTCAAGTTTCTACATCTCTGATAGTGTGCATCCTTCCCCGACTTCATGGAGAATGTAGCTTATTTTCAAGTTATGTCTGTTGTATGCTCTAGGCATCACAACCACTGCAAAAGAAAAGTGTAATAAGGTCAAAGCCCCAGGGACTTCAGTGATCTTTTAAAAAAAAATTAAAAAGTTATAACCCATGATTTGCCGGTTTGATTGCTGTTGAGTGAGTTAATGGTCTGTGTTTAATCCAGTTTATTCTCTTTAATTCTGTGGTTTCAAAGTCTGTCTCATAGGTTGATCAAGTCCCTCATTATGAAACCCTGTTTTCAAATTTGGACCATAGAAACAGTCTTTCACGTGTCATCAAGATCATAATGAAATAGAACTGAAAAAGATTATGGCAGTAATTCTGTGGGATTAAAAAATTATTTCATATTGTTGTTTTTCAGCTGGAAGGAAAAGATGGCTTTCTTTATTCTTTTGAAATGCAAAGGAGTTCAGTTATTCTATTCCTGGAGTATGTTTCTATTGATCTCCTATGATTCATCTCTGAAGAAGTCTCTGGATAAAACAGTTCTGAGTAAAAATATTTTAGTTTTGGAGGAAAATGGATGTAATTGGAGTTTTGAGAACTCTCGCAATGCTTTTATAAGTGACAGTATTTTGATGAAGGCTAAGATTCTGTGTTATGATCACTAATACAAAATTTTGCAATTCTTTAAGGAATACCAGTCCTCTTTGGGGCAAAGTGATAGTGGTGAAGGATTACAGGTGATGAAGGTAAGCAGGTTTGTGTGCAAATAAGAAGGAATTAGGAGATGCTGGTAACAAGACTAGTCAACAATGACAGATTTGGATGTCAGAGAATTGTGAATAGTCAAAGACAAAGAACAGCATCACTTTGGAAGTCAGGAAGTTAAACACAGAGAGGGGGAAAAGTGAATGAGAGGAATGAGATTTGTTGACTCAAGGCCCATAATCCTGTTTAACCATGGAAGAAACATGAAGGGTGTTGACTAAATGTTAAATAAACAGTTGGAGAAGGTGAGCACATAATATTGGGCAAGAATTGTTCCATTGATCAGAGCAGAAATTGATGCCATGTGATTTCTGTCAGGTTTATAGAACAGTCAGGGCAGAAATTGTTGGCAGATGTTCTATGTCCTTACTCTTATGTTATCTACAGATAATTCTTTATGATCGCCAGACCTTTGTGAACCATCTTCAAGGCCATCTCTGGCACTGTCCAGAACCCCTCAGAGGCCCTACGGGTGGGGGTAGAAGTACCTACTGAGCAGACGAAAAAGACCTGGCCAAAGGATAAGACTTAATTGTTGGGGGTTTTTTAATAATTTTTTTTTGCGTGTTAGAATACAAGTAAGGGCTACAGTTGGAAAGGCTTCTCTTAATTTTCTGTGTTTTTTTTTTTTAAACAATAATTACCTGAGGACCCAGCAAGCCTGATTTTTAAGATCCTTACTAGTTCCAGAGGATTCTCAGGCGCTTTATTTTCTCCTTTTTCAACCTGGGCTCTGTGTTTCTCATACTGGTAAACTCTGCTGCCTCTGATCCAAATCTTTTGGTTACCTCTAAGGAAAGGCTGGTTGGAACCCAGACGTATGGTAGGGAGTTGGCAGAGAGCAGAGCAGAGAGCAATAGCTCCAAGGTCTCAAAGTAGCATGTAGTTGATGCATTTATTACACATAGTAGGGAGAAACAGATCATTTTGACTGATGTTAGCCAGCTACCACAGGTGTAGTCAAGCCACAAGGAAGTAAGGAAGGCAGAGTAAAGAGGTATGGGGGCAAGGTTTCCTGCCATGAATAGAGATAAGCAAAGAAGCCCATTGATTTTGGTGTCACCTCTGCAGGACCAGGTGAAACCAGCAGCATATATTTCTGATCTGGTAAAAGACCAGACTGACATCACTGTTGAACCCGTTCCTGTGCTGCACTTTGGTTGGAGAGGGGGGGACTAAAGGTCAGGTTGTGCTTGTTGTCACAAATTATGAAGGAAGGGCTCAAGAAATGCCTTAATTTGGAGCCTGTCAAAGTAAGTAAGTAAGTTTTGTCTTTTGCCCTCAGAGCTTACAGATGCACCTATCCTCCTGACATGAGCCTTCATGGCCAGCTTGCCTCATCCTCTAGAGACAGTTGCTCTTTGATTAAAGCATCCTGGCAGTGCTGGGTTGAATCAAAGTTTTGATATAAGGCAGAGTCAGAGATTTTAGAGTTGTAAGGTGCAAATATATCAGAAAAAAAGACACTGTATATTGAGTAGAAAAAGTTTAAGTGTAAGAATAACTTTCAGTGAAAACATAGTCTAAATTTGGCTTAATGCTAAAAGCCTGGACTCTGAGGACAGATGGGGCATTTCAACCAAGTACCGTACCAGTACTTGTGAACACTGTTTTAGCAGTGTGGATGTGACCAAAGGGTAATTTATGGTGAGTGTCAGAATCTCAGTGCTTTCAAAAGGAGTGATTTTGAGAGTGGAACACCATATTACTGTGACAAAATACTTGTACTGGCTTATCCAACTGTCTTAACTCATGCATAAGAGACAAAAATAGGAGAAGTTAGAAATAAGGTAAAGTGTCTAGCATATGCGAAAAAAATATTGTAATGATTATGGGAAATTAAATTTAAATATAACTTATCTATTTATGAAACTACATAGTAGAAGGGGGTGACATTGGTATGTTCACTAGTATGTTCAGTGAACTGTTAATTATGGACAATCTACTGGAAAAATTAAGATTCATGGCTGTGGATCTGATTCAAGAGGAACACTGAAAACTGGCTAAATGTCACAAAGCCCTGGAGATAAGTGAGATCTTGACCAGGCACATATCCAGCAGCCTTTCAGGCAAAAAGACAATTAGGTTGTCGTGGCTTGGATCTTAGCCCTGAGCATCAACAGGACCAAAAAGTCACTCTTGTCTCTCTCTTACTAGTGACTGGAAAAGGGAGAGCTTGAAGTTATGGTTACCTCTCATCCTCCTGCTGCCACAGTTGCCTGAATATGGTTATAAATTTATATTTTGTCCCATTAAGACTATAGCAACCTTCTACCCTCCTAGTGCTTCTTCAGTACCAACTGGTCTCTGCACACTTGTCCTTGACTCCTGCTTATCTAAGGGAAAGATATTAGTGCTGCATATAAAGAACCTATATATTCAAAATAAGAAACCATAGCCTTTTTTAATGATGCACTTTAGGAAGAAGAAATATCCATAAAAAGACAAGCAAATTTATTTTAAAATACTGTCTGCCAAATTGGCATAATGCACTTATTTTTGAACACAAAAATTTCCTCCTGGAAACATGGAACTTTTTTTTTTTTTTTTTTTTTTGAGATACTAGACAGATATTCAACAAATACTCTCCCAAATATTGAAGTCTTCTGAAAGTATGGTTTGGATGGTGGGTTGAGAGTGAAGGATATGGGCTCTTCTAAAAAGTATGCCCTAAATCAGTAGTGAGGAATTATAGTTTCCATTCACATTGAAGAAGTCCTTCCTGTAAGACCTGTCTTACAGTAGAGTTTGAACCAGCTCGTCCTTGTGGATTTTCTGATTTACTCTAATAGTAGAAAAATTAAAATGTGGAACTAGTCCTTATGACAAGCAAGGCCAGCTATTATTTCACATATCCAAGGTAGGTAGGTAAAGGCCAAATAAATACCTGCAGTAATCACTCAGCAGAAAGGGGATTGAATGGAGTGGAGGGAAATTAATTCTGGTAGCAGCTTCAGAAAAGGCAAATATGGGCAATCAAGGCATGATTCTTTTAAGAAACACAGACTATTGCTTTGTAGACTCATCATAGTAAATCACTCCTTTCCCCAATGCATATAGTGATATTAGAGATTATAAAATTAATTTAAAAATTAAGAGAGTGGCTCAAAATGAGGCTCCAAAAGTAATATAAGATGATGAACAGAGCCAGACTGAAGTATTAAGACTGTAAAAATAGAAATTAGAAGGGAGGGTTGAGATGAATGGTCAGTATTTAAAAGTACAGAATCTAGAAGGAGACCTGTGACAAAAATTTCACTTAGAAGATATTTCACACCTCAAGAACATAGAAATACACAGCCTAATAAGGTAGACTAAACTGTAGTCTTTTGTAGGAAATTGCTGTTTAGACTTACCTTTTCTAACCTCCCTTAAGAGTCTGTGTTTGGGTGAATTATTTCTGGCATTTTGGGGGAATCTATGGTTTAGAAGTGATTCTTTGCTAAAGATATTCTTCTGGCACAATATATTGCTATACTTCTATCTTAGTTTCACTTTTGAATGTTTTTCTGTTATTGTAACGTCTAAATTCCATATACAAAATAAAAAATCAATGCAAACGGAAGACATAAAACTAGTGAATATACACGGAAAATGATGCCTTTATTTGAGCAAAACTTTATTAAAAACATAGTTAAATGACACAAAAATTACATGTCTGTAACTGTGGTATTTCTTCATGTTAAAAACTTAAAATTTTAGATATTGAACAGATATATAAGAAAATACTATCTTGATTTCACACTACAATATCTGTGAGTGGCTTTTCTCATACAAGTAACTATAGTTCAATTTTTAAGAGCCCCATTCTGCAGCACTTCACTATGCATTTTAGTCCATTTTGTTTAGGAGAGGCATCAACTTAAATGAGTTGCATATTTGGGGTCAAATTCCCTGAAAGGGTAAAAAGTTAAAATTACTCATATCTGTAACTGCTCAGATGTAGACAGATATTTATGAGTCTAAGAATTTGAAGAAGTGGGTTATTAGATCTGGATCTTATTTTAGATTCTGGTCCAGTTTATTACTTTGTCTGTCCAGAAATCAATGCATGCTTTAGATTTTAGGGCCTAATCTTGCAAATACTTAATGCAGGTTTAATTTCAGCATACCTGAAAAAGCTTTAAGGTATGTTAATATCAGCAGGTTATGGTTCTCTGGGCAAGGGAAACCTGACTTTCTCATTGAATTCCCATTGGTATCAGCAGAGTCAGGATTTGCACTGGTATTCATGATATATGAGCTTCCATAAACCATAAGGAATACATATATATTTTTAAGTTTACTTTAGGGACTCTCAGACCACTTTCTCAGACCACTTTCCTATAATCTTGTATTTTGTTTCAGATCTTGCTTTCTGGCATATTTCTACTCTAAAACCAAGATGCAAAAAAGTTTAAGGGAAGTAATAGCTATCTCATTTGTTGTCTGAATGATCGTAACAATGGGTCAGTAATCAGAGGAGGAGTGCCTCATGGTTCTTTTTGTGTTAAGGGGACACATCTGTGAATAACATTTTAGTTGGCAGGTCCTTAACAGACACCAGATTGCTAATATCCACAGCTGATTGCATACTAGGTCTAAAGGAAAATTAAGGCTGACTACCCCAAGGAAGATGGTGCTTCTAGGGTTTTTTAAGGAAGATTATCATAATTAAATTTGTGATTTTTCTCTAAAGTCAGTTATAACTTCATCACATCTTAAAATTAGAAAAGGGGACTAATTCAGGGTGGAGGGCACTTCCTCTGCTTGAGCAGGGCCAGCTCTGAGCTCAGACCACATTGCTCAGAGCTTTATCTAGTCTGGTCCTAAAAATCTGCAGCCTCCCTAGGTCACCGTTGCTTAACTGTCCTAATACAGAACGCTCCTGCTGCTGAGCAGGGTTTATTAGGGCATGCAGGGGAAAAAGAGAAAATGGCTTTCGCACATGAAGTTTTCAAGAACCAGGATGAGAAGCTCCCTGGGAGAGCACAGAGGAAAAAGAGGTGAGTGGCAATCTACTTCTATGCATTCTGTGCCTAAAGGTGGTGGATGCTTGGGTGCGGAGCAGCTGTGGGTGCAATGGATGTGAATATTCCCTGGTATGGAATGTCTGCTGTCTTCAGAATAGTTTTGTGATAGCAGCTGTGCTTGGAGAGTCAATTTCAAAGCAATGAAATTGAAATATCAATTAGTTTACAGAAAGGTTTGTGGTTACTTAATATTGGAACAGAAAAATTATTTTACACAGCAAAGATAATGGGCACCTGAGTGACAAAAATAAAAACATATTAAAGCTAAACGACCAGCACTCAGCTTTTAAAATAGTTGAATACCATTCTGATAACCAGAAGATGTTTAGCAGATCTACTGAATGGGGCATGGATGGTCTTGTAACTGTGTGAGTGATTTAATGAGAAATGTACTAAGGATGTAACACAACAACAATTCAGATCCTAGTTTTCTGCCAAAACTTACATACAGTGCAAATAGTCCTTTCAGTGCCTTGTGGAAGAAGTTAAAGAGTTAGCAGAATTAGAATGAGTTGAATGGAGTCAGATATTAGTGGACTAAAGTGATGGTATGGCCACCATATACATTTAGGAAAGGAGGCAAAGCTATGAAGTTATCTCTTAGCCTGTAAGAAGAGCAGAAAAGGCTCTAGACTATTTCTTCAAATTATTTTATTTTGTAACTTTTTTTTTCCTCCAGCCTATGGTTTTGGTATATTGAGTTCCAATCTCCTCCTTGGGCAGATAAGTTGAAGTGCTTTCACTGCAAGATTCCACTGACACATAAGATGTACCAAAATCTCTTTGACTGGAAATAATGACTGATGATGTGCTTATTTGGGACAGAAATTATTATGTGTTATAAAAATCTATGTAATGCATGCCAAGCAAAAAAAGCCTTAAATTGAGTGAGAATTAATATCCAATTGGGATGAGTAAGACTGGTTATTTAGGAAACCTACCATGATTTGTGCGTCGTGACAAAGGAATTTGACTGAACATCAGTAAGGTAACTGGACAAGTGGAAAGGCTTCAAAAGAAAAAGGCCACCCAGAGACTCACAGACTCATTACTATTTCTAAGCAAACCTATTCCCTGATTTATTACAAATATTCCACTGAGCATAATGCTAGGGGATGATAGCAAATGCTCCTGTGATCACAAGGGGAAAGACTCAGGGAACAGTCACAGAGGAGCTGAAACTCATTTTTTTTCAGTTTAAAAAAAGAGTTCAAAATTATACAAGTTTATGTGGGTTAGAGACTGCTCTTGATGATTGGGGTCATATCCTTTCAACACACAGATTTGACTGCAATAGAACTATACTCAGATTGGAAAATACAACTGCTGGTTATTGGATTGACTTATGAGTGGTTTCATGAATATGTTTATAAATCACTTGAGGTAAAAACAGACCATATTACCATGGGAATCTATATAATAGAAACTACTTTACAGATCGCCCTTTTACCCTTAGAAAATGTCCATGAAATTGATTTTAAAAAAAGCCTTCAATTTGAAAAGGGCATGATTAGAATATCTATGATTGTGAGAGGAAGCATGAAGTGGTCTATGAGGGCTCTTTTCAGGGAGATCCTTGCCTAAGCACAGATTTTTGCAAAGGTATTGGAAGTGAAATGGAACATGCTGAGATCGGGAGGGTGTCACTAGGTAGTGTCAAAATGTCCCTGTGCTGACTGTTAGAGAAGCGCTAATGGAATTTTAAATAATCTTTTCTGCTCCTTAGGTCTCATAATGTGTAGCTTTCTTTACTCCAAGGACCTGAGTACATTATCAGTGTTTAAGCATTAACATGTTTCTAAGAAACAGAATGTGATAAACAAACAAGAAGTCAAAACAATAGGAAGATCTTCCTTGCTTTTGTCTGAAGAAAACTGTAACAAGTTTGGATTACATTATTTTTTAATGAGAAAGGTTTTGTTTAAATTTAAATTGCTGCGTGTTAAATTTCATAAAGCAACCACTTACGAATTTGTAGTATAATCTCCCTTCCCCCCACATACAGGATTCCAGATGAATTAATAACCAATTGTGTTCAGCAGTCCATAAATTTCTACTCTTTTCAGCCAACCTCTTATGAATATTTGCATGGGTTAGCAGAAATAGTTTGGTTATGAGAATATATTCTGGAGTGTTTAACAAATTTATTCACATTGAGCACTATTGCAAAACATATAATACATCTCGCTGTACAAAGATGATGTAGAGACTTAAGTACAGAAGAACAGAAGTTTCAGTGCCAGAATGTAATGGGTTTCTTGAACCAAAGGTGGTTAACTGTGGTTAGCCAAAAGTACTATACATCAAGAATGACAGATAGGACAGAAAACTAACTCCAAGAATGTACAATAGTTACAATTAGCATGTCTGAGTATATTTCAAGAAATCAATGAGACTTCTGCTGAGGGAAAAAGTTGATGATCTTAACAATGCCCTTTCAGACAAGCACTCGTGATGGTGAATGCTCTCAGAAGAGAACACCAGGAGTCACTGGCTTTCTGTTTCTTGAGAACAAATGTAAAGAAGCCAATACAGCCATTAGAAATGGAAAGCCACAGAACAGTGTGAACCTCCAGAAGTGCTCCCACTTCCAGAGATGGTTGGGCAGCGTCATGAATTTCAGAGTGCACAGTGACACTGTAATGGTAAACCACTGAGGAACAGAGGTGATTATTGCTAACAGAGATCCAAAAGACATCAGTAGAGTCTGCTTATTGCTGTGGTGAATTCTGAGTTTACTCTGTATTCTCTCCCATAGTTATTGATTTATGCTTTACTGACTACTTGAATTCTTCTGTGGTAGTTGTTAGTATTGGTTGAAACATTTGCTTTTCTTATCTAATTTTAAGATTAAAAAATGTCTGGAGGGCAAGGGGGAATAATTTGGCTACTAAATCCAGTGGCTGGGTCTTTTATGATCCAACCTGTATGCTATGGATAATATGGCTAATGTCAGGAAATAGCAGCACTCCTTTGTGTTACATTACAAGGTCTAAAATGCTGAAAGAATATTATCTTTCATTAGATTAAACAATTCTTCAGCAGCTTCTCAGATAAGTCATATAAGCAGCAATTTTATGTTCTGCAGTAAGGGCTGAGGTTCTTTCTTCGTAGTTCAGAATATTTACCTGACTTCTCAACTGTAATAGGGCTCTTTTCATGGGTAAACTATTGTTGCCCAAGTATTACCGGTGCCTACTAGTAGAGGGCTGCTGGTGTCATGTAACCATAAATATTTGTGTGAATGAACTCTAAGTTGTTAGCAGTTCCTCTGGCACATCACATCCCTTTCCAATGAAGCCATGTACTGAAAAAAAACCAACCAGTTTTAATTCTTCAATGGTGTTCTGTCTGTGACACTTCTCAGAACCGAAGAACTTTGCCTAGAAATATTTTAAAATATTTTTCAAAATGTGTTTGGACATAATTATTTCATATCATATATTTCTGGATTATCGATCTGTATTTTTAGTGTAATGAGACAGCTGCAGTCTTTTCCAATAAACTTGTTTTTTAAAGTATGTCTTCACAGTCTACTGCAGAGCACTGAACTTTCCTTCTTTATATTCATCCTTGCTGAAACCTTTAATATTAAATGAAGTGTAGGCCCAACATTCGAGTGAAGAACTGTAGTAACTATATTCATAGAAAATAAAACAAGTTCAGATGGTATTTTCTGCATAGAAGTGATAAAGCAGTTTCATAGTTAAATTGCACCTTAATTACATTACTTACTTAATTAAAATACTTATTTTAATTCAGTTAGTTACTTAAGACTCTTTTGATGACTTCTAATTTTTTCATTATGAATAGTGATGACAGTGACTTTATAAAAGGTCTTGCATGTCATTAGCTCTCATTTGTCTCTTTTTTAAGGCTGAAGAAGTCTAGAGAGATTTCTCCTCAAACATAGGTTTCCCCACACTTTTCATACTACTTCTCATCCTTTTTTGTACCATTTCTAGTTCTAGGTTTGTTTTGTTGTTTTGTGGTTTTTTGTTTTTGTTTTTTTTTTTTTATGAGAAGTCACCATAACCACATGGTGGCTTCATAATGTTTTCTGGTTTGTTTTTGAGAATAAATGCTTAGAAAAGTACATTAGGGAAGGTTATTGTACAGAATCACTCTTCATCCAGTGCCTAGAGTTTACCGCAGTAACAGAATAGCTCTTTTGTCAGAAATGACTGTAGTATAGACTAAGCCCAATTCTGTTACCCAATTCACTATGTAGGCCTGCATTTTTCAGGGCAAAATTGGTTAGGTATAGAAAGGAAAAAAGGATCAGGAACTCCTTAATATAGAGGGAGAAAGCAGTGTGAAACTCTGACCTAAGAAGTACATTCTGGATTAGAATTGTCGAAGTTGTTAATTATTTTTGTTTTAATGTTACTTGGGGCTGGAGTGGGGAGGTTCAGTGGTTGAACCCAAAATAAATAAGAACTTACCATCAGCCCAAAATCAAATTTTTGTGTGAATTGAAACAAATAGTCATTGCCAGTAGGAATGTTCAAACCCATATGGAGAAAATGCAGTTTCTAGAGTTTGGTCTCAACAGCAGAGATTCTCAACAAATATTCACCTTTTTGCACCATGTGCTTTCATGACCCATTGTAACCCCACATCCTGTTGCTGTGAATGAGAATAAAGGCTTTCCTATACGTTTTCATTTTTCCTGTTTCTGAAAGAAATGGGACATTGTTTAACAGAAATCTAATTTGGATGTGATTATTACCGTTGAGAGAATAAGTGCTGGCTGATTGAGTAAGGAACCAGAAAAGGTTTCTTGCCACAAGCAAAGTAATCAGCAAGATGGGACTCTGCAAATCCATGCCCTTGATAAAAAGGGATTACCAAGTCTGAGGGAAGGTCTCTCTCACAGGAATAAAGAAAAGACCTTTGCCTGTTGGGTACTGGAGTATGTCACTAGTTTGTTATTATCCCAAAAGACCTTTAGGCAAGTGGGAAGAGATCATAAGTATCTGGTGTTTGTAATGAGAAGATAAGGCAAGAAAGGCACATAACTGTTATTTCCTTATACTTTTGTGTATCTGAAAAGGAAGTGGGAGTTCATAACTTTTTCTGAGGGAGAAGACTGATGCTTTGCTCCATTCACTAGTACCATCCTGGCTGTGGTTGGTCTGAAGTTATTGGGAAGAAAGATTGAGCCACTGTGTTTCACCCACCCCCACTGTATTACAGCTGTATCCAACTCTGGGCAAAAATGCCCTAGTATGAGAAAGGCAAATAAACACACAATAACTGTATGTTGGAGATGAAGGGGAAGAAAGTGATGAAACTGGGATATAGGTTTATTCCTCAGCTCCCTCTATCTTGTAGAGGACCACTTCTGTAAGAACACCCAGCAAAGTATAAGATCTTAGGCCCCAATAAGTAAATTATTTAACTCCACCCTGAAGTTCCTCAGATTTCACACAGTCTCCAGACTCCTAGTTTCCTTGGAAATTTTCTTTGGCAAAATTTTTAATGACAATAGAGAACAAGAGCAAGATGAAGGGAATGCAACAGAAGACTGCCAAAAATTAGTGTCCAATCTATGCAGTCAATAGGTTGTATAACCTGCATGATTCCAAAAGTTGTGTTTGACTTTATCTCAAGTGGCTTCCTCCAAGTCAGTTACAATCTCTCTGTATTGCTCACTCCTCCATTGCATGTTTGTATCCCTACAAGCAACAGAAGCAGTTTCTTTTGCAAAGTAGTTTCTTTTGCAAAGAAAGTACCATTTGTGCTAAGCCAGTAGCTGTTGTACATGCCTGGAGTAGTAGCATGACTGTGAACTCTCCCCCAGTTAAGTTGAAATGGAACATGTTCAGTGGCTCTCTGTAGGACTATGTTACTTATAAAAATAAGAAAGCATTACTTAAACAAAAATTGTCATTGCCTATACACATCCATTAACTTATTTAGATTGTGAAGAACTCACCATCGAAATTATTTAAGTAGTTCTGTTAGAAACATTTTTCTTTAAAGATTTCAGCCAGAAAACCGGATGCATCTTTAATTTTTTTTTTAAGAAAACACTAAAAAGTCCCCTACAGAAAGCAAGTATCCTTGTGAAAAGTTGTTGGTTTTGTTTGTTTTCCTTGCCAAATCCCCAATTTTCTATCACATAGTTTCAATAAAAGTTTTTCAGTGTGCCCAAAGTCGACGAGAGATCAAATTAAATCTGTGAAGTGCTCTTCAAATTGAGAGGAGAGGTAAAATCCTACAAAAAAGAAGAAAATGTAAAGGTCTTTGGACCACAAAAGAATATTTTGGGGTTTTACTAAGACTTGTCTGTGCCTTGTTGATTTGCTCTGAAACTGCTAAACAGCTAATGAAGCAAAAGTTCAACTAAAACAGTTTAATCTAGAGCTGACTGAAAAAATACTTGGAGTGAAACATTTCAATATAAAATGGCTTTTTTCCAAAACCAGAACTTTCAGGAAAAGCTTTCACTTTCTTCTAAATTTTCATTTTTTTATTGGAAACAAATATTTTGGTCTTCTATTCATCTTCTTGTTCTTTTTCTTTTTTTTTTTTTTTCCCCTTCCTTCCTGCACCCTTTCTTTTGCCACTCAATGGAATTTAAAAACTAATATCTAGAGATTATTCACTCCCATAATTTCCCTTAAGTTTTTTTCTTTGTTTTTTTTTGGAGAGGGGTTCTTTGCTTTTTTTTTTATTTGTGACTTTCCAAAACATTCTCAACTTTGAAAATGCCGATGATTAACAAAAGAGGGAAATATATATATATATATATATATATATACTTTGAAAAGGTTTTGGAGTTACAGATAAAGGAAACTTTGAAAATTTGCAGATTAGATTTTCTGCTGAATAAAATTAATATTTTCCAAAGAACAAGAATGGGCTCAGAGATGGAAATTTAATTTAAAATTTGACAAAAACTTCACAGTTCAAGCCACATATGAAATAGCAATATCAATATCTTCTGTAAAAATGTTTTTTCCAGACAATCAGATTAATCAGTTTTTCTGTAGATTTCAGGCCATACCATACCACCAATTATTGCGGCTTGAGCTTAGTAACTGTGCCCAACAAATGTGGGAATTCTGGGATTGTTTGTAGACCTCCATTTTGTTTGTAAGCCTTCCAAGGTTGGCAGATGCTGTTGAAAATTGACTAATAACCTTGCCATTGGCCAGCAAAGACTAGAGAGGAGAGCTACAAGCATGTTGTATATTTCTCTCAAACAGATGCATTCACAGTAATAGTTGAATTTCAGTATAGATGTGCCTGGGCTTGACACCAGGATTTGTAGCTGCAGAACAAACCCAAGGATCTGGATAGGTGCTTAGGCATTTTGTCTATGCTTAACTTTGCTGCAGATGAACTCCGGCCTGAGGCACCTCAGGTCTCTGTATGACCCTTCTTACTGTTGAACAGAATTATCTTTAGACACAAGCTTAAATATTTTACTGACTCTAGTCCGTAGTTAATGTAAAATATCAGTCAGAGAAGCCAGGAACTCTGGGAACACAATCAATTAGCATCATCCATGGACTAAGTGCGAATGAAACACAAATGCTGATTGAACACCTGAAGCAGGCCCCCAAAGAAGGACAACAAATAACTGCTGGAGCTTCTTGAGGGAAAATAGGTGTCAGCTGTGGATGTGTCAGGCTCTCATTGAAGTCATTTCAAGGTTTACCAAGTTTTGTAACCTGTCAGTTGACAAGCACTACTGCCATGGTTCCACCATGATGAAACCCACTGGTATTGATGTACATACTCTATTTCACTTCTCTTGACTGCAACTAACTTAGGTGTTCACTCTTCATGTTATTTTTATTTGAGAATGGATAGTGGAAATCCTGAGAGAAGAATCAAAAGACACAGAGACAAGAGGCAATGGAATGGGGTTATGGTTGTGGAACAAACAGGAAAGATTTTTGCCGTATTCTGAATTTTAAAGGATGGGTGCAGGAAAAGTATGTCAAAAGAAGGCAACAAGTGACTGTGAGACTAGTAAGACATCCAAGAATTATCCTAGATTTGAAACAATATATGAAAAAGATTAAAGGCTAAAGAAAGGAAAAAATTCAAAGGAGTAAGTTAATCAAGCAGAAGAGCTTTTTGTAATTTTGAGGAAGGAGGAAAAATATGTAGGAGAGGAGAATTTAAAGTAGAGAAACATAACATAGGAAAGAAAAGTAATGATTTGAGAAATGTGTGTCAAATTTGATTCAGTAATAATTGCTTTGAGTAGGTGTGAAGGGAAGAAAAAAGATCACAGAGGAAGTGGCAGGGGATGCAGAAAACACATAGAGATGTGGAAGGAGTCAGGAGTTCAGAGAAATATAACAAAGAATTGTGAGGAGGAGTAATTTGGGGTAAAAGACAAGCTGATGTAGGCATGTAAAGAAACCTTCCTTTTTTGGGAGGGGTTTTGCAGGGGTTTTTTCCCTTTATTTTTTCTCTGTTGTTTGTTTATATCCCACTCTGGACAGTGTGATCTTTTTCTCTCTATCAATGCTGCTGAAGCTCTAGCTTTGCTGGTTTGGTAGCCATACCTATTGCTGGAAGACTCAGTATAGAGAAACTAGAATAATATGACTGTACATGCTGTCAACTGGATGTGCTTAGATAACAGCACAGGAATTAAGCCTAGACTGACTCTAGCGAATTAAGCAATGCCAGGGAATGTTCCTGAGAGCTGAAGACCACTTTTTGCTATTAAATTGTTAGCGTGGATACTGGCAACACTCTGACCCGGGTCAGATAGCACTGCCCTAGATGAATCCCAAATATGGCTTGGGAATTAGTGCATGCCAAGGGCAGCTCCCAGTAGGCAGTTTGGATGCACTCGCCCCAGTTTGGCGGGTAAGGGAAGTGAATGGGATTGAGGCAGTCTATTTTGTGCCAGATGTTGCTGTGGGCCAGGAAACATTCCTTAGCACATTTAGTTTACTAGAATGGATGCAGGCAAAGAGTGCATTGTTCTGTCTCTTTAAGAGAGAGGATGTAGTTACTCCTTAGCTTAGAACAAGATCACCTTCCTTCAGATAGGAAAAGGTAAAGAGTTAAAAAGCTGCTGGAAGAAGTATCTGAAAGGGAAGAGGCAAGATACACACAGAGCAGAAGAAGCACCTCCAGGCAATGGAAGAATTGGAGATGATGAAATTAAAAGTGCATGTATAAATATTGGGTGGGGAGGGGAACTAAACCAAAAATACAGCTGTATCTGGATATGCTGAAACTATTGCCTACGATGATGAAAAGTATCAGTGCTGCATTTGTTCAGGTGATAACATGAGGGGTCTTGTCTGCACCCACATGTATAGGCACTAGGACAGAATATTATACATGGGAGTGGACAGTGTTACTTGTTTGTCATCTTCTATAATGGCTATGCTCATGAAAGTACATGTAGTGAATTATGTTGCTGTAGGCAGAACACACAGTCTAGAAGCAACATGAATCTAGTGGGAAATCTGCAAACGCTGAACCTGTAAATTGGCAGATGATCAGATGGAGATACTTGGAAGTTAGGTATAACTAGACCTGGAATTAAGTACACAGCTTTCATGTCTTTCTTCACCTCCTGTTAGCATTAGTTAAAGTCCACAACATGTTGAAGATGAAAAATGCTTTATAAAATTATAATTAATGTATTGAAAAATTATTTCATTTTACTGGCTTATGTAATTTGTGCCTTTGTACCTAGATCCAACCACTCAACTAAAAGAAATTATTGAGTAAAGCCAGCTTTTAGTGTGAATAATGTGTCAAGGAATACGGCCTTCTGTTTTGCTGGAAGTGTTGCTTTTCTGTTAACAAGGAGAGTCTACAGGAAGATTGTACACGTTTGCAGGACTTTGGAGAGTTTAACAACGGAGTGCAGTGCTTTGATCTTGTCAAGTGAAATCCTCTGGACTTGTATTCTCCATCTGTTTCCATTCAGGTCAGGTGCATGTGCTTCTCATTTATTACTGCCTGTTATCTGCATGACAGGAACACTGAGAGGCCCCACCTGAGATCAGCTCCTGACGATTCTAGATACTGTGCAGAGGCTCACACTGACTCAGAGAGTTTATAGTCCAACTGGTTATGGCAATAAAAGGATGAAGTAAAGGGCTTCAGGTGGAAGATTAAGAGCTACAATGCAAGCAGATTAAGATGAAATCCTGCCCTCATGTCAGTGAGAGTTTTGTCATTCATTTCCATGAGACCTGGATTTCTTCCCTCGCTGACTTGCCCAAAACTGTAGGGGAAGTCTGCATCAGAGACAGGAATTGAACTTTGAGTCCTCGTCCTGTGACATTACCCTTCCTGACAAAGAGGTGGATTGATTAGAGCTGCTCAATGCATGCATGTCTCAACAAAACTGATGAAAGTTTTGCATGTTGAGGGACTACAGGCTTGGTCTATTTGTCCCTTTTATGTCCTTTCCCTTCACCTCTTTGTAGAACCTCTGAGTTCTGACTGTGCAAGATGAGTAAACTCAGCAGGTTCACAAAGAAGGCATATATGAACTTTCTGCAGCCTGAATGAGAGCTTAAGGTTGGAAGGAATCCAAAACCTCAAAAGGAAATTCAGCTGAAATGACCAACTTTTGCCTGGTTTGGGGTCAAAACCTAGTGAAAACAACACTTCAGATGGTTTCTATATAAAAAAACATGAAGCCACCCAAGTTTATAGAAAACCACTTCAAATTTTCTTACTGTACAGCCAGGTTCAGAAAGAAAGTATGGAAAATTGAGTAATACTTCTCAACTTCCAGATTGATGGCACAGATTCAAAATATTTTAAACCTGCTCTACTCTAGGTTCATTTCACTTTCAAAGCTTGGCATAAATCCAACAGCTACCTCAAATGGTATAGTACCAAGACACTTACCAGACATTTGTAGTCTTTGCTACTAAACCATTTGCTAAGCTTTTTTTTTTTTTTTTTTTTTTTTTTTTTTTTGGCATTTACATTTAAACCTCAGGGACTTGTGTTGATCCTGACAGAAAACTCATGACTTCCACTCTTCCTTGGAGTTTATTCTCAAGAATTCTAATTTCAGACAGGTCCACCCCAACAAAGGAGAGAAGATGCTAAGGGATAAACTAAATATAATCCTAGAGTTCTCCTTACCGACAAGCCATCAACCTGTGCCTGTAAAAAGACAAGACTCTAGAAATGCAGCAAATCAGGTATTTTGTTAAAGCCAGAGCTCAGGAAGTCCTGCTCTTGCAGTGTTGACAGTTGTCAGCTTCAGCTTCAGTAGTATATGAAACTCTTGTTTTCATGGTGAAATGAGATACAATAATCCTTTCTGTGGACTAAAAATACGTTTGTTGAAACTTAACGGTGTTAGATAAGGATCTGCAAACAATGATATATTGGGCACTTAAGCACAGCAAGAGTCCTGGAAAAGAACAAACCTCTTGAGAGAAAAAGGTCCTGGTTCAAATCTCACTGAAAATATTTGCACTTTTTTCTTCATGTGATGTGAGTACTGTGTTTAGGTCCACACTAGATAGTCACTAGCTTGGAATTAAGTCAAGTGAAAAAAATCACTGTGATTTCTAAAGAGTCTGTCTTCTTGGGAAAAGCTACTAATGATGACACTAGAATGAAGCATTCAAAAAAAAAGTAAGAATTTGAATTCACTAAATGTGATTAAAAGCTCTTTTCTAAAAGAAAACTTGTGTGCACAGACATAATTGAAGAATTCTGGGTAGAAATTCTATTACCTCTGGTTCCTGTGCTACCTGTTATCCATACTGAACCAAGAAAAGCTACTCTTCATAGCATTTGAACTATGTTCTTGTCACAAATGTGAATCAGGATAGTATCCTTAGTCCAGGAATAAAACGCAAAAGCAGATAAGACAGAGATGAAAAGTAACTTCTGAATAAGACAACACAGTAGTTATTCTCTGTATGTTTTTAGTAGTCTTCTGGTTGCCTTTAGCCTTCTCTGAACCAAAACCAAGGTTTTCATAGAAAATCAACGCGGTTTTCATTTTTACTGAATTTAAAGTCTGCTAAAGTTAGCAGTAGCAGTCACATTATATGAATACCATTCCTTCTGCTAGTCTCTTTTATAACGATGGGAAACAAAATTAGAATGGAGGAGAAAAAGTAAGGAGGGTATAAATTGCAAGCAAACTAGATAACACACCTAAACCATGAAAGAAGAGGGCCCACCTTACATCATTTAGCTTATGTTTGTATTGTGTCAGATAATACAGTAGCTGGTAGGATACAGATGACCTAGGGAATTACCTGCAATTAGGTCCTACAACTACTACAAAGGAGGAATTTTGTCCAACCTATGAGAATGATAAGTGCTTTGATAAAAAAACTCCTGTTTTCATTTCAGTGCTACCATCTGGTGGGCAAAATGCAGACAGCAAAAATCGCATCATTGTAGCACTGGAACATTCTGATACAGTGAGTTTTTGTTTTATTTTGTGAAGGAAACATAAGATATTATTAAAACAACTTGAACATCTGGTTTGGGGATAAAGTCATTTTGCAGTGTTGCTGCCAACCCTCGGGGCCAAGTGCAAAGAGAACAACCTTCCCTTCCAGACTCTCCATAATGCATAACACCAAACTAAAATTTCATGTCCAACACAAATGAAGAACAAAATATACTGGAGCTATAGCTGTACACATTTAGAGAAATTCAACTGATATCTTGAAATCCAGAGAATTGTATGAGATTAAAGCTGCAGAATTTTAAAAAAAGACATCAGGGAAGAGGAATCATGTTTATTTTAGTATGCGTAAGTTAAAGACAAAGTTACATCAGGCGTTTTGAGGAAAAAGAAGTGGAAAGGAAAATCACTGGGAAATGTTTGTAATTAGTTATAGAAAGGATCTGTTAAGACGCCATAATGAAGAGCAGTGCTGTTTTCTTTGGTACACTTAGAACTTACAACGTGAAGGTGGAAACAAGGGTCAGATCTGATCTTCTCCAACTACTGCCTGAACTTTTGGGATTTGGAAGAAAAGGGACTAATTGTTCCAATTTTGTGTAACTTGCTTTCAAATGAATCTGGCCCAAAACCTCAAACATTTATGCAGACTTCTTGCCTATTAAAATGTACGTAACTGTCATAATCACACAACTTTAATTTTTACAAAACCTTGGGAGAGATTTTACTGAAAACACTTCTTCAGGGTTGAAGTTCTGGTGTCATTTGACTTTAGTATGGCTGAGATTTTATCCCTGGCATTCTTCATCTTTCCTAAACTGTCATTTCCTCGATGTAAATAAGACCTAGCCACTGATGCTTCAAAGGCCTCCAGTCCTTACTCAAAAGTTCTTTTTGGCCATCTGCCTGCACCCAACAATGAACTGCCTTTTAACATGTGATTGAAGTTCTATTATACCATCTGGGATCACTGTCACCTTTAATCTGTCATAAATCTATTAAAACAAAACCCAGCTAGCAAAATTTAATCAATAATCAATATTGCTGGTCTCCAAGACTGATACATTTAATCCTTTGATTTAACTTTGCAGACTTTATACAATAATCTTCTGTGTTTAAATGCTGCTATTGGTATTTTTTTGAGTCTTGGGTAATGTAAATCTACTACTTTGAAGGTCAGCCATTAGGTGACTTACTGTCTCTAAGAACTTCCACTAATGCGTACGACAGTAATTCACGATAATTTCAGCCTTGGTAACAAGGTTCACAGAGATCTGGTCAAGCATTCCAAAACTCCAGCTTCATCAGGAAATTTGTGCTGCAGTTGAATGAGAATAAATAACCTTTTTCTGAGATTTATCTCATATATTGCTCTCCTGAGTTCCTGCCAGCCTGTCTACTAGAACAAATATCCATTCTTCCAGTATAGATTAAAGTGATTTCTATTTTTCCTATTACAGACTTGGCCCTTGACTTAGAAGTGATAGAGATCAGATGCAAGAAAGACTGAGATGAGTTACTGTGTTACATGTAAAGATGAGGAAACCATTTTTTGACTCTTGATAAAAATATATTCCTGAGGTTTCTGAGGTTTGAGCCCCTCTACACGTTTTATGTTGAAAAGGCTAACAAGTAATAGAAATTCACAGATTTTAATGCCAGAAGAACAGAAAGAACAACTGCTGTTCATTTAATCTGATTTCCTACAACAAGTATTTCAAGGGAATATGGAAGTTTGTGGTTTGGTTTTTTATTTTTAATGTAAGTGTATTACCAGTATTTGTGGAAATACCTCTTTTTGCAGTACCCCAGAAATTCAATCATTGCTCCCATTAAGACCTTCTGTACATAGGAAGTGACACATGCTGGCTCAGATATGCTGCTTTTCCCATGTATGTTGCTCTACATTTTTTGAGGAGCAACACTGATTGGAATATCTTTTGCCAAATGCTGAGCTCAAAAGGGAGTTTGATACTATGTGCTTTCCCTTGGGCTTAAACAGTTAACTAGGCATTTATTGTGTGAGACAGGCCACTGGGCTAGACAGAGCTTCTCTGAGCCTGTTCTTGTGTTTCTTAGCACACTTATGTGAAGCCCAGTAACCTAGCAGGCAATATTTTGTTTCCTTTATGGCAAAATCACTTCAAAACCCCTGAGCCCAAAAGAAGAGCTGCTGCAATACCGTATGGCACGGAGCAGCTTGGCTGCCTGTCTCACTGGATTGATACCTGAGAGGAACCTGGGGACTGGGAGCAGCTACCTCAGGCCAGAGGCTATATCCAAACTCAATGGTAATGATTCCTGGTTCCAGCTGAATTAAAAGTTTACCATATACCCTAACTCCCATAAGGATTGAATCTTCTCTGTTTGAGAGGCAAATTATTTTGGATCCCCCTTTTACTGACCTGTATTGAATCAATAATTTTCCCCCTTCATTTCAAGCGCTTCCTGTATAACCCCAGCCATGAATTATTCCCTATGAACTGCTTTATTTAACATATTTCTTCTTTTTGATTGCTATGATATCTTTTAGAAGGAAATCTAATTCTGATTTGAAGACTTGTTCTGATAGATTTTTCTTTCCCTCCTCGACATTCGGTGACCCTACTACGTATGTGTGTGCATGCATTTATTTATTCTTTGGCTTTGAAATAGGATAGTACATGTCCAGGGAAAAGACGCAAGAAACATGGGCAAAAGAAAAGGATGAAAAGAAAACTGTAAGTATTACCCAAGTTTTAGTACCTGAGTAAATTCTTTTTGACATTTTTTCACAACTTTTGGCTTGTGTTTTGTGGTAGTTTATAATAATCATTTTGAGATAAGTATTCCTTAAAGAGCATGACTGGCAACATCTCCATGTCAGGATCAGGTGCTGGTAGTACTGTAGGAACAACATTCCTTTGAGATGATCCAGGTCTGCTAGGTTTTCCATTGCATTATACTGTGCTTTCTGATGACCCACACAGATGGGTAAGTGGAAGTTGCCTTGGGCTCTGGTCTTCCATAGGTGGCATGACTGTCACCATTGGAATGACCCACTCCTTTAAAGAAGCTTTTCTGACCTTTGTGATTTTCTTCATCGCAGACTACAGTAACACCGGTCTTGCTGCTAGTGTCCATGTCATTAGATGCATTCACAGTTCTTCTGAAAATAAGCAAATAGAATTGCTTGCTTCCTCCACAGGGGGTCCAAACTGATTTTTAAACTGAGAGTAGCAAAGATGGAGTCCTGTGAAGACTGTATATTTTTTGATATGTCTAGCAATACTAGATTTGAGAGAGGCAATTTCCTGTATTTAATGTTTTAGCATGCTGAGTGGTGAAGTAATGACTATTTTCAATAACAGAATTCTTTTTTTTTTTTTTCCAGTGGAAGCTCATTCCCTTTTCATACAGCAGCTGCTTCCTACAGGGCAACTTTAAGGCTGCAGACATTACAAAGAGGTATTGAAAGCGACAATGGCTGGATGTGCTTCAAGTACATCGGAAGACAACCCTACTGGCCCTCAAAGTGCCTGAGATGGGTGGCATGGGATTAGAGGATGGAGGACAGTACTCCTATTGGATCTGAAGCTGGATCCCAAGAGTCCATCTGCTCTGGGCTTTTGTTATTTATCCATGCATTAGCAATAATTTCACATATATTCTGCCAATTCCCCAGGCTTGTCTGGTTGTAGGGTTCCTTCCGCCAGATTTTTCCGCCTGTCTTCTGGAGCTCTTCTCCTGGGGATCACTCCCACTTCCTTTATGTCAGAATGGATAACAAGGCACTTACCTCAGTAAGCCAGCAGAGTCTATATAACCTTTCCCCACAGGTTTTGATTGGGATAACGAGGGGGATTGTCTCTGGCAAAGACTAGTGGCTTGTGATACAGTGCTTTGAAAAGCTATGGTAAAATAGGGTTTACAGTGATACTGGCTATTGAGAATTTGATTTCTCTGGTGCTGTTAATAGAGTTTTTTTCTCCTTCAGCTTTTTGTCTCATAGCAATAATATCCATTCACTTTATGAACATGTGAATGCTCTCATGATCCTTTCATAGGCCAACAATGATGTCTGGCACGAGAACATTTGATTATGAACAGTAGAAGAGAAAGTGAAAATGTAACCTCCCTATAGAAATTTTAGAGATTTCAGGGGAGAAGATGTATTGAATATACGGATTAGAGGAAAACCTTCCTGTGTAACTGGCTGGCTTCCCAGGCTTTTGTTATTGGTACAGTATATAATAAATGGCACTGTATCACAATTTACCTTTTTTCCTGCTGTTTTTTTTAATAGTACCACAACATAACGAGTGAAATTCTTGGATTCCAGTACTAGCTTTTTCAAGACCCAGTAGACTCTAGCGAAATTCCTTTTTTTTTTTCTTTCCTATAGCATTAAGCTATAGACACAAGCATTTCACCAGACCCGTGAAACACATTCTGACAACTTTCTTGAGTTTTGCGTTACATTTCAGCTCTATAGTTGGAGGGGTGGACAGGGGGGTAGGGGGAAGGCCAACCTCTTTTAGAAGGTTTAATTGAAAATAAATTAAGTGGGTAAAAGCTGCTTCTGACTTCACTGGACCTGGGATCAGGATGGTGAGTATACAATATTTCCGGTGTAACTCCTTGTATAATACCTATGCTTGTAGATATAGTGTCTTTGTGTGAACAAGAGGATTACTCAACAAGTCGCAGACAACTGTAAAAGAGACAGTAGACAAAATTACAAGCAAACAACTAAACAAAAAAAACCAAACAAAAACAAAACAAAAAAACCCAAGGAACTGTAGACAACATTTCCATAAAGGCAAGATAAAGTTCAAAGAGAGAGCTAGACTCAGACATTCATTTATGAGAGATTTATTGATGTGCTGGAGAAATATTTAAAATGTGACAGTTCCCTTGTTTATGGGCAAAATAGCATGTTCCCATGCAGATAATTAAAATGCATTTCAATACTCTAGCACTAGGCTTTGTTTATATGAGTTTATTCCAGAATTCAGACTAACGATAAGGATTTGCTACTGCAAATAATTAATTATTAATCCAGATGTTGGTGTTGGTTCTTACAGAAGTAGAAAGAAGATTTATTGAAAGCAGTGGAGGTGCTGTTGATGGTTTCTTATCTTTAGTATAACATTTTGTAATGTGTGGTAGAGATGAAAGCAGAGCACATTATGGATGAATGATATTTCAGTAGTTGGTATAGAGCAGTTAGTGGGAAACCCATTTTGTACTGGATGGTGGATAATCTTAGAGCATGTAGCCTATCTTCAGTTATTCTGTAGAATTATGTGTTTTTATTAAAAATCTGATTCTCCTTATGTCCTTTTCATTGTTATGGGGAAAATATTCTGGCTTTGCCATTAAGAGTTGTGGAGTTTCTTTAACCATATCCGTGGGGAAAAAAAGTAGGCATTGTTTTACTTTGTTACAAAATGAGATGAAATGTGATCCCTTTGACTTTACTATGGATTAGCATACAGGGCAAAACCTGTTCACTTTTAGTGCACAGGACAACTGCTACTCACGGAATGCAATTTCCTGGGAGCCATGGAATCTGGAGGCCACAATCAGTCTGATAACCAGTTTGTATCCTTGGTTCATGTTTACATAGGAGAAATAGCAATAGCCACTAGATAAGACCATGAACAACAGAGAATAGGGGATACTGGGAAAGTAGCACCAAAGCTCCACTCATTCTTCCAGAAGTTTAAAATCTTTTAATTTACAGCCTTGACTTAATCCTAACCAATTTGCAATGACTGATGCTGTTATTGTCTTCAGATTTTCAAATTTTTTTTCTGTATCTAGTTTTATACTTTTCCTTATCTTTCCTGAACTTGCAATTGTTGAGACATCCAGAAGCCTTTGATTTGTTAGGCTGAACAACCTTTTGGTTTAGGTCCTCTTCTACTAACAGGTTCTGATCAGCTGTGTGGCCATTCACTGTACCTGCTTCATTTTCAATACGTCTTTGTAACACATGGGTGGCCAGAATTGTATTGTATTCACGAGGGAGGCTTGCCAAAGCTTTTTGTGATGACATTAATACTTCTCTTTCTTTAGCAAGCCATTGTAGAGTCATAGCTGTCCTTTTCTTTGTGGCTGCATTTCATTAATGGCTAATCATCAACCCTTTCCCTTTTCTGTCCTGTTAGAGCTGTCCTAATAAGATCTGTAGCTATGCACTGTAACTAATAAGATAGATTTTGTTGCAGGACAATGCTTGGGCATTGCCATAAAAATTTCAAAAGAGAAGTTCATTCTCTTCACATTTTTTAGGGAAAATTCGCTGCTCACTCTGATCTCAGTAGCCAAAAGGTGTAGCATTTATAAGTAAGGAGTCAAACAAGTGAGGTGGGTTTTGTGGCTGGATTTTTCACCCTTTTTCATTCTTTGCCGTGATTATGACAAAAGATCCAGGGAGTAAGATAAGTAGAGTCAGCTTATGACAGATGGTCCCATTTCCTCTTTATTCTCAGAGCCTGAAGGATTCACCAGCTGAGTAACAGGACCACATTATTTAGGTGATTGACATTTCTCTTAGCAGTGCCACTTGGCAACTGTGCATACGGTCACAGCTGGAGCCTGCTCAGCCCCTGCCTGCCTCCCCCCATATCAATGTGAAGGAGCTGTCTGGGCCAGGCATCAGTGCTCTTCTTGAGGAATGCACACATAAACTCACAGACATGGAGGAACAGAAAAGCGGAACGACAGCTAGGGGTCTCCTTATTCTCTCACTAGCACACACCTCGATGTCACCTGCTATCCCAAATGACCATCTGCTTCCTAATGGGCCCTCGTGCCCATCTCTCAAGTTTATAGCTCCAGAATTCTTATGCAACAGCAGAGATCTGGATTGGAAGGGACTTTTAATGGTCATCTAGTCTAACACAACCGTGTGTTGTTTCATCTCATATCTGGGAAACAAATTCAAATCAGTCTTTGTTGTTCTCTATTCTGCAGTCATGATAGTCACCATAAGCTGGAGTCTGGTTCATTTGAGTAACTGCTGCAAACTTTTATCTATAGGTCCTTTGAAACATTACCACCAGTCCCTGACTCCTCGGGTTGATATGATGTCCTGAGACAGTTTCCCTATATTTGCAGGGAAGAAGTGTCCATGTTACTTGCAAGGATTCTGGAGACACTGGTTCTTCATAAGGAAAGCAAAGTCGGTGAAGAGACAGACTGGATCTTTTGTTACTCTCTCAAGACACTCTCCTCTCTTCCTTAAACTCAGAACATCTGCAGGCATTTCCAGAGTGCATCTCAGTCTGCTGGTTTGCATTCTTCTCCAATTAAAGTGTAGGAAAACAAGAGGAAACTTCAGGCCAGAATTTCTAACAGCCCACTAAGCCAGGCCTGAGGATAGCAGAGAATTGGGAACAACAGCATCTACTTTCCCTTGCCTTTGCCTAACCCTTCAGCAGTTAGAGGATTTTAAGAAGCTTGGATAATCCTCTGCCTCTGCTTCCAGTGTTAGGAGCTTAAACTCCTGACAAAATAAGCCCTAGTTAATGTTTTCAGAATGGATTAGGTGGAATCCATTAGGATTCACTAGAACTCCATTAGGAATTCATTAGGAATAGAGTTTATCTCTTCAGAGGCTATTGATATATTAATGCTGCTACTGCTCCTGCTATAAACGCCAATAATCATAAATATTACAGCTTATAAAGTATCTGAAGGACACCTAAGACTGATATAAAATATCATGTATATTTTGGATAACACTTCATTCAATATTTAATCTACTTCATGTTCATTTTCCTTGAACATTTGTTGTTGACATTGGTTATCTTGTCACTGTAGCCCAAGTTGTTCTTTGAGGCATAATTCTTTGCCTTCCTCTCCTTAGTAATTTGTTTTGATTTCCAATTTTTTTTTTTTTTTTGTGGGGGAAAAAATTCAACCATCAGCAACAACTGATTCTTTTGCATTTGGGACATGGGACTCTATTTTGTGGTAAGACCACTGTGGTGCGTAAAAGTGGTTTAACTGCTATGCTCACACCCTTGTGATCCTAGAGCATTTTATCAAGTCTCTCAGTGGTTTCTCTACCTGTATTATGCTCTTTGTAGCTCCCAAAGGGCTGTTTCTTTAGCTGAAGTGCAACAAGACTATAAGGTCTTTCCAGTTACACTGCTATTATCTCACTACCCTACTCAAGGCAAGCACTTGAGCCGAGTGCTACAATATTCCCAAATTGCCATCCTCTATAATACAGGGACCTTCCCGAAGGCTGTGAAGCCAGGTGTGAGACGTGTTTTTGTCACTGGGCTGCTGCACAGTAGTCTTGCTGGAGCTGGCAGGCTGGCCTGGACTGTAAGTGTACTCTGAGAGGCAGGCAATTCAGAAACTCAGGAGCCACTTCTCTGTGTGCTGGCCACAATTCCTGCTTCCCCTGCCAATATGCTTATGGTTTGGCATTTGTAGACACACCGCAGCTGTCCAGTTGATAAACTGACACACTCTGGGTGGCCCTCATCTCTTGAGATTTTACAACTGCTGTTTGCTCCACCAGACATGAATTGAAGTCTTCCAAACTCTCCCACAGAGACTTTCCTGGTACTCCGGTGTCAAGTTCAGAACAAGAATCTGGAGCAGACGTTTTATTCCTAGTAACACTTGTTTTCCTATACTACTCCTCTCCTTCAGCTAACCAGTGCCTGTGATGAGCCCACGCTTCTGTTCACTGGTCC